>NC_048298.1:242963345-243135628 GCF_013100865.1 Trachemys scripta elegans | reverse complement strand
TTTTTTTTTTTTTTTTTGGCTGCTTGGGGCGGCCAAAACCCTGGAGCCGGCTCTGCTCACAACACACCTGTTAATGCATCCCAGAATCATGTTTGCTTTTTTTGCAACAGCATCACACTGTTGACTCACATTTAGCTTGTGGTCCACTATAACCCCTAGATCCCTTTCTGCCATACTCCTTCCTAGACATTCTCTTCCCATTCTGTATGTGTGAAACTGATTGTTCCTTCCTAAGTGGGGCACTTTGCATTTGTCTTTATTAAACTTCATCCTGTTTACCTCAGACCATTTCTCCAATTTGTCCTGATCATTTTGAATTATGACCCTATCTTCCAAAGCAGTTGCAATCCCTCCCAGTTTCGTATCATCTGCAAACTTAATAAGCATACTTTCTATGCCAATATCTAAGTCGTTGATGAAGATATTGAACAGAGATGGTCCCAAAACAGACCCCTGCGGAACCCCACTTGTTATACCTTTCCAGCAGGATTGGGGACCATTAACAACTTCTCTCTGAGTATGATTATCCAGCCAGTTATGCACCCACCTTATAATAGCCCCATCTAAGTTGTATTTGCCTAGTTTATTGATAAGAATATCATGCAAGACTGTATCAAATGCCTTACTAAAGTCTAGGTATACCACATCCACTGCTTCTCCCTTATCCACAAGACTCATTATACTATCAAAGAAAGCTATCAGATTGGTTTGACATGATTTGTTGTTTACAAATCCATGCTGGCTATTCCCTATCACCTTACCACCTTCCAAGTATTTGCAGATTATTTCCTTCATTACTTGCTCCATTATCTTTCCTGGCACTGAAGTTAAACTAACTGGACTGTAGTTTCCTGGGTTGTTTTTATTTCCCTTTTTATAGATGGGAACTACATTTGCCCTTTTCCAGTCTTCTGGAATCTCTCCTGTCTCCCATGATTTTCCAAAGATAATAGCTAGAGGCTCAGATATCTCCTCTATTAGCTCCTTGAGTATTCTAGGATGCATTTCATCAGGCCCTGGTGACTTGCAGGCATCTAACTTTTCTAAATGATTTTTAACTTGTTCTTTTTTTATTTTATCTTCTAAACCTACCCCCTTCCCATTAGCATTCACTATGTTAGGCATTCCTTCAAACTTCTCGGTGAAGACCGAAACAAAGAAGTCATTAAGCATCTCTGCCATTTCCAAGTTTCCTGTTACTGTTTTTCCCTCCTCACTGAGCAATGGGCCTACCCTGTCCTTGGTCTTCCTCTTGCTTCTAATATATTGATAAAACGTCTTCTTGTTTCCCTTTATTCCTGTCGCTAGTTTGAACACATTTTGTGCCTTTGCCTTTCTAATCTTGCCCCTGCATTCCTGTGTTGTTTGCCTATATTCATCCTTTGTAATTTGTCCTAGTTTCCATTTTTTATATTACTCCTTTTTATTTTTTAGATCGTGCAAGATCTCGTGGTTAAGACAAGCTGGTCTTTTACCACATTTTCTATCTTTCCTATACAGCGGAAAGCTTGCTTTTCGGCCCTTAATAGTGTCCTTTGGAAAAATGGCAACTCTCCTCAGTTGTTTTTCCCCTCAATCTTGATTCCCATGGGACCTTACCTCTCAGCTCTCTGAGCTTACCAATATCCATCTTCTTGAAATCCATTGTCTCTATTTTGCTGTACTCCCTTCTACCCTTCCTTAGAATTGTGAACTCTATGATTTCGTGATCACTTTCACCCAAGCTGCCTTCCACTTTCAAATTCTCAGTGAGTTCCTCCCTATTTGTTAAAATCAAATCTAGAACAGCTTCACCCCAGTAGCTTTTTCAACCTTCTGAAATAAAAAGTTGTCTGCAATGCAGTCCAAGATGTCTTAACTGAATCAAAAATAACATTCCCCACACACATATTACCGTAACTAAAATATGGCTAACATTTTTGTAAACCTAACTTTGTAATGTTGATAATTAGCTATGAAATGTGAATACACATGGGGAAAATATCAAATTATAGGTTTTTTCCCCAAAAAATCTGAAAGTGGACAATGATAATGGAAGCACCTTCTTGATTAGCTAGATTATAGAAAGTGCAAGACTGTGGTAAAGCATTTTTCCTGGCTTTACTATTTCTTCTCCCAAGAAATATGCCTCCACAAAGAAAACAAAAAACACTCACACATACACACAGTTTGATAACTGTGCACTTCTATAGCCTCTCTAAACTTAAGTAAAATCTGCCTCCTCTACGTTCAGTCTTCCTCATGATATAGATCTGCTGAGTGCTGAATGTAATTTCTTATGGGGTCAACTTAAACCTCACTAAGAAGGTAGTGGAAAAGGATACCTAATAATAAATAAATACATAATAATTGCACGTACATAGCTCCTTTCATGTGAGAAACTTAACATGTATTATAAACAATAATCAAAGCATACAACACCTATTATACATTCATTTTACACATGGCTAAATTAATTTGCTCTTGGCCACATAGCAAATCAGGGTCAAGTATAAAACTGAAGAGTCCTGACTCCCATTCCATCAGAACAAACAACCACCTCTATTATAATGCATCAGTTAAAAAAAAACAGTCAATAATTTACATTATCTCCTCACAAGTAAAACGTCTGTTTTTAGTGCAAATTGGAATGCATTGCTCATGACTGTACTTCACAAGAAGGAAATAACAGCACAACTGGGAAAAGTTGTTTATTTAATGTTTTGCTGCATGTTCATGGTATGTAACACTCAGTAATACAGCTTACTGGGTTATTAGCTTTACGAACAAACCTTTGAGGGTGAAAACTGATTTACAAAAAGCAACAGAGGGTCCTGTGGCACCTTTGAGACTAACAGAACTATTGGGAGCATAAGCTTTCGTGGGTAAGAACCTCACTTCTTCAGATGCAAGTAATGGAAATCTCCAGAGGCAGGTATAAATCAGTGTGGAGATAACGAGGTTAGTTCAATCAGGGAGGGTGAGGTGCTCTGCTAGCAGTTGAGGTGTGAACACCAAGGGAGAAGAAACTGCTTCTGTAGTTCGATAGCCATTCACAGTCTTTGTTTAATCCTGATCTGACGGTGTCAAATTTGCAAATGAACTGGAGCTCAGCAGTTTCTCTTTGGAGTCTGGTCCTGAAGTTTTTTTGCTGTAAGATAGCTACTTTTACATCTGCTATTGTGTGGCCAGGGAGGTTGAAGTGTTCTCCATTTTACCCACTGTGATGACAATATAACACTACATTAAGTCCCTTTTTAATACATATTGCATATCCTTAAGACATAGCTGAAAATACAGTAAATTACAAAAAAAATGAAGAGCTATGCAAAATATTACAAGAATAATATATTTTCTGGCCCTTGCCCATCATCCTATAAAACAGTGAAGCTATCATGTATTGACCAATGTGTCACTTGTGACAGTGTTGAGCAAGGGAAAGTAACATAAAAAGACATTTCTTGAACTATTTCTGGCATGCAGGTTTTGGAATTAAATTAAATGTGGCTACAGAGATATTAGAATCATGGGGATTGCCTGTAGTGTAGAAAGAGATTTCCTTCTGTTTTTCTTGAATGGTGCACATTTGGTACTATTTAGATGGCATTCTGGCTGCATAATAATTTAATCAATCATGTTTTACAGGAGGAAAAGAGATTTTGCATCTTTACACTAGATAGTTGACAGCACCAAGTGGCTCATAAAGAATCCACAGTATTAATATTCTGCAACTGCGCTAGGGAAAGATGCCAGGTAGGGTTCTATTCACCAGGCACCCAAACCTGCCAAAGAGTAACAGTGTGATGCAGTCTTGATATAGATTAAACATTTCAACAAGCTGCAAATGATCAGCTTAACCAAAGGTTAGAGCAGGGTTTTGCTAAAACTGATTTGATTCTAGTCCAGTTTAATTGAAATGCTGGCAAAGAAATCTGTGGCAGTAAATGGCAAACTGGTCACTGCCAAGAAATTTTGGACCTCCCTTTATTACATGAAATTTGCTGTTTGTGTGATTTTTCATGCCCCTCAAAACCTGTATATTATCAACAATGTAAACCAGATAGAGCTGTGGCCAAAATGCCTGCATTTTATGTTTTCAGAGCATTTTATGTGGAACCCCCTGTTTTGTGTCCATTTTGAAGGCAGTGGTGAAATCTGAATGAATAGTGACTCTGGAGTTCTCTGCACAACATAATCTTACCCTTAATTCCACCCGTTTTCAGTCACACTTTGTTGTCATTTACGGTATTATCTCTTCTTATTGGAACGTCTAGTAAATGAACCAGTCCAAATCCCCTACCCCATATTGTTTTAAGGACTGGCCTTAACAGATGTAGCTTCTGCTACATTGTTAACCACATTGTTATCTACACAATGTCTGTAACAGCGTGATGCAGGGATCCATGCCCACTGCTGAGCCCAGGTCACTTATTTGGCAGGCCACAAAGCTAATGTTGTACAGTCAAGCCAGCTTTTTATTCTTGTTTGTACAGAACACAAATATTGCTGAAGCCAAAACCTATTTGTAACAGTTAAAGCAGCCTTTGAAATCAATCAGAGGCATTGAGCTATAAAAGGAATTACATCCCAAGGTATCTCCATGCTCCTCCATTTTAACGCGCAGCATCATTACAAATCTCATATCACATAAAAACTGACTCCTGGGAGGGCAAATGAGGGTACTAAATCCTTGCAGCCATAATTCATCTTTGGAATTGCACAGAAGTCACAAAACAATGGGGGGAGGAGGAAGGGGGCAAAAATCCACAAGATATTTCCTTCATTTCGAGCCCTGCTCATATAATATATACAGATAAAGATAGAGACACATATTTAGATACCAATCCTTCAAAAACTTCTATGCATGAGTAACTTTATGCACATGAGTAGCCCTGTGCTACACCAGCAAGAGAATTCAATAGGACTATTCATGTGCATAAGTGTTTAGAGGATCAAGGCATTATTGTATACCAGGGGTCGGCAACGTTCAGCACGCAGCTCGCCAGGGTAAGCACTCTGGCAGGCCGGGCCAGTTTATTTACCTGCTGACGCGGCAGGTTCGGCCGATCGTGGCCCCCACTGGCCGCAGTTCGCCGTCCCGGACCAATGGAGGCGGCGAGAAGCCGTTGCTGACCCCTGTTGTATACTATGTCAAATTGGATATAACTTCATTGTTTCATCCTCATTCTAGTTCTGGAAAAATAGAGGATTTCATTGAATTAAATTAGAAAGTGAATAATATAATAAAAATAATCTTGATAATATAATCAAAGACATCTCATTGGACTTTTTAAACTCCAAAGATCTGGCAGAGTTTTACAATTTCACCAAAGGCATATTCGAGCACTTAATCTCCAGCAAATTTGCCTGGGTCAGTGAAGATGAAAACTCCAAAAGACCATTGGGAAAGTTTATCAGCTTTGCTATGTCCTGTTGGAGTTCTCAGAAGTCTGTTACAGTGTCTAAGTTTGAAACATCTACTGGTCTAGGAAACTAGTTGGATAGAAGGAGCTTAAAATTTCAGTAGGAGCCATACTAGCAGCCCTGGCTAAAAAGTGCACTTTATGAGCTCTGAACAGCAAAAACTCTGAAGTTCTAGTTCAAGTATCAGCAGCACATTCCAGCAGAAGAGCACAGCTGGATGGCTTCTGCTGATCCCCATGTCTGCTAGAGAGTGAGGAGGCCTGCTGTTCCTGCTTCCATTCTGTTTTGAGGCTTAATTGTGCAGCTATACTAGGAAAATTAATACCCATATTACAGGAGCAGCCAGCAAGAGCTTAGATGTGCCAGTTCTAAGCCACTACTGGAGACCAGAGTCAGGAATTTGACTAGATTTCCTGAGCATGATAAAGATACGTGATCCCTGTTTACAGGAATATCACCCTTGCTTAGCGCTCGTACCGATATCAGTTGCTGTAATATATGTGCTAATTTTTCAAATGCTGACAAGGTCTAAGGCACAGCCCTACATTGTGGGCAGTGAAGAATTATACCATCCCCAGGGGAGCACCTGGAGGCACTTTGAATAAAAACAAAGCTAATAAGGTATAGCAGAATGCCTCCGAGAGCTCCCTGGCATTAGCGAAAGAGTGGCTGCCACCACACTTCTCTATGGAGTGCAGGATACTCCCCCTCCTGTGTTGGTTCCTCTCTATGAGAGGGGGAGAACAGGCTTGGCTCGCCTTATTGCCTGCTCCCTTTAGGGCACTGTGGAGGGAGCAGTATCTGTGTCTTTGAGCACAGGTACTACCAATACATCTGTCTTGTATGTGGGCAACACAATGGAAGAGATAGGTCCTTGCACCGTTCATTCCATCCCTTCCCATATTAGTCTTATGCAAGGCACAATCTGAGCCCAAGGATGTGAAATGTATCCCAGCTGCTCTTGTTTTACAGACACACTCCTGGTTCTTTTCTTCATCTTATGTCTATAATATAAGGATTCAATTTTCATTTTTTTCTGAAAGATCCTTTTTCATGAAAGTTATTCTTTAAAAATAGTAGCACTGTACATACAAGAAGAGTTAAAAACAACACATTAGAAATTTTAGATGTCTTTAAAAAAAATACTAAGGAAATCCTCAGAGTCAAGGTTATAAAAAAACCACTGATTTAAAACATTAGTACCCTCTTTAACTATTAAAAAAATGGAAAGTCAGGAAATTCAGAGTTAAAGAACCAGACGTTTAGGGTAAAATCCTGGCCTTCACTGAATTCAATGGCAAAACTCCCAAGTCCAGGATTTCACCTTTAAAGTCAGGAAATTCGAACATCACAGTTGAAAAACATTGAATTTCACAAAGTTTGAAAATGTTCAGTAGAAATTTTAACATCTTCTCTAAACTCTACCCCTTTACCACCATTCCTCATCTAACTTTTACCTCTAGGCAACAGAACCCCTATAAACAGAGTTCTATGAACTACAACCCTTAGTCAGCTATTCATTTGGGATGGGAAAACCCTCCCCAGCTATTGTGGTAAGGATCAGAGCCCGAATAGCTTATATCCCCCCTGCATAAAGGACCACACTAGAACTTGACTGTCTACCATTCTAATATGTGTTGGGTACCCCACTGTCCCCTGAGACCCAGGGTCCTCTTTGTGCCAACTGCCAGAGAGCACAGGGATTTATAGTGCTACAGGGTTCTCTGGAGTCTGGTTTCTACATAATAGTTCATCCAAGAGTGTCACATAAGGTCTCCACTGAAAGCCTGTGTCACTCTAGTCATCATAATCATTGCAAAATGCATATATGAATAATATGTAAGGAGTTATGTATCTACACTGAAAATTATCATCTTATGATCTGTGAGTTGGGTGATAAACAAGTTTCTTTCAGGCAGGAGATGCTTATCTACCTGTCTGGCTATATGTAAATTGAGTAGTGTATATTTCACAATAATACCCATTTACAGTGTGAGCAAAATGCTAGTCAAGGGATTGCGAAGGGGAGACTCTCAACAAGAAAAAAACAAGCCGCAGTGGGTACCCTGTTTACAAGTGAAGACAATGCATGGTTGAAACGATACCTGGGGTACAGAGGTACACCCACGTGTGCTTCATTTAGGGGACAAGCTGACAGTTGGCTTCTCTTCTGAACTGAGGATCACAGCAAGTCTGACTGTGTAATCCTAGGAGTGAAACTTTGGGTGAACTATCCTTTATGAGACAGGAAAATGTGTTGTTAGTTAATTTTAGACTCTAGAAAGCATGTCATGAATTTTTTATTTTTCATTCAGCCATTTGTTTCTATCAATTCTACTTTTTTCTTCTTGAATTTCTGTTCTTTGTTACATAAACTTTTACTTGTTTTCACTATAAACAAATCTAAGCACCGTGAGTTGAGCTGGAGATGAAACTAGCAAACTCCTGTATACCGGGATAGCAGATCTGTGAATTCTGTGAGTATCCAGTGGAACAAGGGCTGGACACTCCAGGAGGATGGACCTATTGCTAACCTGCAGAGGGATAGTGGAGCCTGTGTAGGCTGAGAGGGGAGTGTTTGTGTTGCTAGTGGCTGGTCTAGTCAAGGCGCTGACTCATAGTGGTCACAAACAAGGCTTCCTCACTTTAAAGGCAGCTGGTAGTGAGGTGCCTCACAACCCCGGGTACCCCCGGGAAGTGTCACATCCCCAATTCACTCTCCCAAGATTAGTCAGATTCCATATTCCAGATATAGACCAAGGATCATCTTTGTCCCTTTTCATCCTGAACATACGGGCCACAGATTTACAATAGCCTGTGTAGCCTGGCAAGGCAGACTTGAAATCCCTGTGTGTAATATAGGCTGGGAGGATTGGTGCAGGTCAAACAATCATACAAAGATGGCCTTACTAGTATTCATTTGGACTACCGGATTTAGATTTCTTTCATATATTAACCACTGGGGTGTTCCACCAGCAAGAGAAGAACAGGAGAGGTCCAGATGCAAGAAAAGAAAATTATTGTTGTTGTTGTTAAGTGTCTATTTTCAGTGTCCGTATAACAGACAACATAGAGCAAACAGTGACCAAAACTAACATCTGCCCAAAAGTAAAAAAAAAAGAAGCAAACATTCTGCAAGCATAAAGGCATCAAATAGAAGGCATAATGAATTATTATAACAATATCAAAGGAAATATTGGTGATACTATGGAAATTATTTATATTATTTATTCCACTGAAGTAGAATGTGGTGATTAATTTTCTTCAGATCCCCTTTGTTGGATGAAAAACAGGGTGGTAACCATTCCCCCTAGGCACTTTAAAATCTTTCAGGGCACTTTTAAATAACTACAAGGGGTGACAAAGGCAGGGCCAAAGCAAACTCTGCCAAACCCTCAACTGCAGAGGGCCCCTTCATCATTGGGAGACACCAATAATAGCCTGATGTACACTGCTCATGTCCCAGTGTCACATGAGGGTGAGCATGAGGAGCTATGAGCTGTCCCAGAGCTCATTAGTGATAACCTGAGCATCATAACAAAGTATGAGGAAATAACTATGTTCCCTCTTTATCATAGTCCTGTCTGGGACAAATCACAGGCTCCCCTGATCCTCCAGTTTAATAGGAAATCCCCTTACTCCCCCTGGCTCTCTTCTACATTCACACCACATGCAGACACACTACCTATTCATCTCTGAGCTATACCATACCCATTACCATAATGGTCTACACTAGTCTACACTACCCGCCCAGATCGGTGGGTAGAAATCGATCTCTCGGGGATCGATTTATTGCATCTCATCTAGACGGATATATCGATCCCCGAATCGACGCGCGTACTCCCACCTCGTCAGGAGGAGTAAGCGCTGTCGACGGGGGAGCCGCGGCGGTCGATTTGCTGCCGTCCTCACAGCGGGGTAAGTCGAATAGCTATTCACGTAGCTGAATTTGCGTATCTTAAATCGATCCTCCCCGCCCCCAGTGTAGACCTAGCCATAGTAACTGAGCTTCTCACCTGGAGTGACTGAACCCCACAGGTGACAGGACATAAGACAGGACATATGGAATGGGAGAGATGAAGTTTGCATGCTGAATTTTGGAAATTGCAGCTGGCTTTGCAGCAGGTGTCACATTTGCTTCAACCAGCCGTAGGGCTTGTTTCTGCATCCTGATACATCAGTTTTATGCTGGTGTAGCTCCATTCACTTCAATGGAATTACACAGGTGTATTACCAGTCTAACAGAGTGGAGAATCAGGTCCCCCCTGTGTACAGTAAAACTGGCTGAGTTAGTTTAGAGGCTTTGATTGCTGTCTGGAAAGGATAGAGGATGCATATCTAAGCCACTATGTTAATTTGCATAAGCGTGATGTATGTCTAGAGGAAAACAATTCAACAGTCAGGCTTCCTGAGGGAGAAGTATTTACTCAGCTGCAGAAAGAGGATTGTTTCACTGAACTTCAGAAGTGACGGGAGATTTTTTAAAGACACAATATACTGGGAATAACTTAATTAACTCTGAGTTCTGATCAAACAGAAGAGTGACAGAAACCAAAATGATTTGAACTATGTTCCCTCACTAAAAAAGGAATTGAAGACACCTTCCTCCCAAATTTGGATCAAAGCTGTGACTGGGCTTCAAATGCCTGGGTTTTCAGTGATGGGTCAAAACCAGAACTCCAGAGCCAAACTGGGGAATTTTAGCTATCTGAATTTGACTGTAAAATTGCAGAAGCAAGGCATGAAGTATTTAGCTGCAGTGAACAAAATTTTGGAGAACAGAAATAAGATTATCAGCTATTTGAACTATTGTCAGGTCTATGCAATATAGGCAAAATATATCTCCATGTACAGTGGTTAATGTGGAGAGCAGAAATGGGCTGAATGGTAACTTGGAATTTGAGATGCCTTCCAAGTCTAAACACACTGGGCCACATTCTTCTATCACAATAGTGTTACATCAATATAACTGCATTTACTTCAAAGGGATAACTCCCGATTAACCCCCTGAAAAATGAACTTAGGCCCATAATGGTGCTTTAAAGTATCCACCAAAACATACATTATTCTTTTCATATCATTCTACTTTTTTTTCTGAACTAGTGGCTTACTTCTATCTCAAATAACTATTCCCTAAATTACCACTCTTAAAAGTGGTACTTACACAGATATTATTGTTTGAGCAACACTATGTACCCTAGGAAGTATAGGATTTAGGCCACATCTGCACTAACCATGATTGTGTCCAAAACATATGATAACTTTGCTTCTTCTTGTCTATGTAGCCAGAAAAAAAGCACATTATAATTAAATTAAAGGAATCATATTTTAGCCTAGGTATTTACCAGGATTAAAACATACCCTTAACTTGGATAGAACGGTGTGACTACAACCATGTTTCACACTAATGTGTAAAAACAATTATTTTTGTAATGTAAACCTTAGTGGCAATTCTTTCCATGAATGACATGGAAACAGGGAGCAATATCATGCCATTAACTTTAAACAGTACTCTTTGCTGATTTCACTAGGGAGTTTTGTGTAAAAACTGACACCTGTCTACAAACAGTCCATAGTCCTACCTTGCCCCGCATAGTGTATTGGAACAGTATTTGTGCAGATTCTTGTGAATTTGGATATTCAGATACCTATCAATCTTTGTGGAATACCCAAGGTACCAAATAGAAGAAAAGAGCATTTCTATATTTATGCATGTATATATATTTAAATACAGGCATAATTTAGGGTGACTTGGTGGCCTCCTGGCTGTGCTCTGCACTGCAGAGACTCAGTTTTGATCCACAGTGTTGGTTTATCATTCTTCAGGCCACCAAAGCTGGAAGGAAGAACCTTGCTGTGATTTACAGCATTTTCCTCTAATAACTAAGTTGTGTTACTGCTGGCTCCTAAGAAACTGCAGACTTCTGCTTCTGGGAAAATAGTGGCTGCAACATGGGTCTCTGAGACAAGGGGTACAAATTATGAATGAGCTATGAAAGGAACACATAGGACCTCTGGTGAAAAAAAGGGCTAGATAAATATTTGGAAGATCATTCCGATAAACAAATCAAATCAGTAAATGGGAAAGATTTGAAAGGAGCAACCTGTGGACAAAAAAAAAAAGTTCACAGACAGAAGTTGTGCTCTTCTGTCATTTTGACTAACACTTTGATAATCTTATAAAGTAGAGAAAAGAAAAAAACAATACATGTCTCCTTTACATTCTACCACAGTTCAGTCAAGCTCAGAGATTTAAAAAGTAATGATTATTTGTAGTCAAGAAAATACCCTTGATCATTCATAAAACAAAGTGTGATACAGAACACCTCAAAATTACCATTGCCACCTTTTACTAAAACTGGGATTAGAAAATCCCTTCTCTTTTAGCTTCCTGGGTTCTAATTGACTTAATTTACCTCTTACAAAATGAGTCTTCAATTTACTCATTCTTGAGCAAATCCAGAATGAGTTACTCACTTCTTAATTCAAGCAAAATGCCCACTGAGTCAGGAGTAATACGGCACTGTGAACTTAGGCAAGCTTTCTCTTTAACATTTTTATCCTATATTTTACTTTGACTGACCTTATTCATTCCATCTCTCTCTCTCTCTCTCTAATTTCATCCTCTTCCTCCTTCCCCTACCCTGTTTATTTAATTCTACTTTACATGTACAGCCAAACTTAATCCTAAATCACAATAGGTGTTTTGGGGTGGGAGAGTGGAAAGTTCTCCTGACTGACTTATAGAAAAAAACGGAAGAGAATATATAATACAATGCATTTATATAGCCCTTTTCAGTCATGGATCGTATACACGTTGTACAGATGTGTAAACTAAGAGCTCTGAATTCAGCTAAATGCAGCCTGGAGTAAGTGAATGTAACTGTCTTGGGCCAAATTCACTGTCATCAAGGTGGCGGTAAATTAAGTGCTTGGTGTAAACTGGTCAGAAAATGGGCCTAAGAAAATGGGAAAACCTGTGAAGCTAGCACTGATTTGGCAATCTGTACATGGGCAGAATTATTATATGGGGAGTGGGCCAAAAAAGGTAGTAGTAGAATAAGCAACTAACTGGAAGGTGCTATCCTCCTTGTCATTTACAAGCATTGCACCACCCCCAAAATCAGGGCCGGCTCCAGGCACCAGCCCAGCAAGCAAGTGCTTGGAGTGGCCAAGGGGAAGGGGCAGCACGTCGGGCTGTTTGGCGGCAATTTGGCGGCAGGTCCCTCTCGGAGGGAAGCACCTGCCACCGAATTACCGCCGAAGAAGAAAGCGCCACGGTGGAGCTGCCGTTGGAGTGCTGCTGATCATGATTGCGATTGCGGCTTTTTTTTTTTTCCCCCCGCCGCTTGGGTCATCAAAAACCCTGGAGCCAGTCCTGCCCAAAATTCCAGGGCCAAATTCTAGGCTGCTGTAAGTATAATCCATTCCTGATTGGTATGGCACTCTGTTCCCCTTTAGTGGCAGCTAGACCAGCTAGAGAGTCTGCTACAGCCTTGTCTAAGTGTGCCTTTTAAATCAGGCAGTAGAGGCTCATGCATTAAGCTCCAAAGATCCCAGGTTTGATCCTGGCTGATGATGACCAGGGTCTGTTGGTGTTGCATAAGCATCTACAACTGTTGACTTCAATGCACATTGCAGCTCTTTATACCAGGACTGAATACTGACCCCCAAATACAGTATTTTTCACACCTTATAAATGCCATCTTTGCTACTTTGCCATTTGCACCCATTTTCAGACCAATGCATACCTGATGTGTAATATAGAGCATAATTTGTTGACACTGCTTGTTTTGGCATGGAGAGCTTAAATAACTTGCTGAGATTGTACAATGAGCTAGTGGCAGCGCCAAGAATAGAATGGTTATTCATAATCCCCTGCTGTCATCACTAGACCTTCCTCCATTCTCTGTAAAATGTAGTCAGGAGTCCTTGGAACTAAAAAAAGAATTCGTCCTTGCAGTATGAAAGGATAGGCTTGATGTGGGTTCAGCAATATTGGCAGAACAGGCCTTAACATTTTGGGCAGACCAGCACAAAAATCGTTTTAGCTACTGACCACACATTATCTGCTAATGCAATCATTTTTTCTCCATCCTTATTGTCCCGTTATGCAGAAGAACATTCTAAATAATTTATGGCAGGTTAGCAAGATCTTTTTGTGGGAAAGACCCCAAACTTAGCTAACTAATTGGTGTGTGTGTTCTTTAGATCCAGCCTCAGCCTGTTACAAAAGAGGGACCCTGCTTCCTGTTCTTTTCAACTCTGTAAACAATTTTGCACCAGTGCACATCAATCTATATTTTCAAAGCCACCTTCAAAAGGAAAAGGTCTAGAAATCCACTTTTTAATTTTTTTAATAAACATTGAGATTCTCATTTACAATTCTAGCTCCACTACATCCAGATTCTCTGACCCTGTGGCACAAGGGCTGGTTCTGTTATATTGGTGCAAAATACCAGGGCCTTATTCTTATTTCACTTGCTCCAGTTTTATACTAGCACAACTCCATTAACTTAATGGAGATTTCTCTTGATTTTCATTGGCGTGACTGAGAGCAGAATCAGATTCCCTAACTGCAGTTTCAGGACTGTCAACTACCATTCTCTCTGAATACCTTAATAGATTTCCCAGAAAAGGGGAAAGCACTGTGTTAATCCATCTTTGGTTTTAATTTAAATCCTTCCTGCTGACACTATTTTCTTCTACCTATGGCTTGAAATAATAAAAATCAATAAGGATGAGAGCTCAGTTGTAACAAATCCTAGGCACTAACACAAAATCGGTTAGCACATAAGGATTTTATGCACCAGTGCAAAATTGTAGTTTACAACTGTGCAATAAAACATTGGTTTTATTTAAAAATAAAGGTTGGTATATTTAAACCATAATAGTTATGGACAAAGATCAGTCAGCTAACAACACTGCTGTACTGTCACATGGATGTCTTCCATTTATGAGCAACTTTCAGACTCTAGGTTCCTACTCTTGGAAGTTAGAGGGGGCACTCTCCACTTCTGGGGGCAAAGGAACAACTCTGTTGAATTTAATACTTCCAGCTGGGTCTGATCAAGCAAAAGGAGCAGCTTCACTGACAGCAGCCTTTAAAGGAGCAGATTGTTTGCTTTCCCTAACAATGAAGAGAGCACCAGAGGAAGAGAGAAAAAAAGCAAAAGAATGACCAAGAATGGTAGAGTGGGTGAATCCTGATGCGGGGTGGGGGTGGGAGTGGAAGAGTGTCACAAAGCCACATTTCAATACCTCTTGAATCTTCATCTATTAACCATGTCAAGTGATAGGGAAAGAGGAAAATGTAGCAATGTTAAAGAATGCCAAATCTAAAAATTAATTTCAAATGAATTTTACTGGGATTCCATTTGGAAACTGTACATGAATACTTTGCCTCTCAAATTTGTGATTAAATTAGGGTAGGGAAGTTATGAGTATACTAATCTTAGAAGATATTTCAGGTGATTCCACAATTGCCCACAGGAGAGTTTTTTACTCCTTTCCTTGGAAGCATTTCTACTGGTCATTGTCAGATGTAAGATCCTGAATTAGATAGACACTGCTCTGATCCAATTCCTATGCTCCTACTCCATGTCTCTCACAGAGTGCAATGTTCCCTACTTCTCCCACATAGACTCCCTATAAATTATGCAGTCATTTCAGACTTATTGCACTGGTGGGATAAATTATGAAGCAGTTTACTTTTAAAAATAAGGCATATCATAGGGCATTTTGTGTGTGCAATTGTATCTCTGATTGAACTCATGGGGAAATAACATGTGCATTTTTGATAACTGTATGAAAAAAAAAAAAAGCCATGCAATGTCACATATGACACTATAGAAAATCTGGCCAAGTGCCTATTTCTTATTGTGAGTAGCCTGGTTTGGGATTGAAGCATGAAAAATGCCCATTCCAAAAACTGTGGCTCTCCCCCAGAAAAAAATGATCAATTAACTCAAATATTGCAACTTTGGATAACTAAGAGCTGCATTTTAAAGCACAAGTTTCCCTGCAAATAATCCCCACATGGACTTTTGTGTAACTGTACTAAATTTTTTCAAGAAACTGAGCCTGCAGAATAGATTTGTTCCATTTTAAATGGATTTACAGCACAGTTTGGAGGTCACTTTTTATTTATATTTGTAAAGAAACTACTTCATCATAGTCTTTTCCTCGTAAAAGGGAAAAAAAAAAGATTTATTGTGAAGTCGTAGACCAAGCAAGTGGGTCATAAAGGGGCATGACAGGATAGTCCCAATAGCAATTATGATAAGGAGAACATATTTCATTCCTCCTCTTTTCTCATAGCATTTGAAGCCCCCCAGCCTCCTCCCCCCTCCCCCGACTTGAGGAAAGAGAAACAATATAGGTTCTCTCTTAACAGCAGAGCCACAAGGAGGGAATTAAAAAGAGGTCAGCAGGCTTGGTTGTACTGACAGAGTAGCGAACAGAAATGGGAGACCTCTTTCCACTGTGTGCAGGCCTGGCCTCTGGGCTCCTGACATCAATTCTCCAATCTGTTCCCATCTAACAAGACTGTTCTACACTGTCCTCTTCTCCCCACCTCCCCCAACTCCAGCTTCACAGCAGAGCAACACGTTGGTTAAATCTGCTCAGTAATGAATGGTGGGGAAGAATGGTATATGGTACATGACAAAGAGGTGAAGGAAATGGGAAGACAGGTGTTGCTCATAATCTTTCAACCTGTCCAGGCCTAAATGTGGGATGTGGGATGTGACAAAGACCCAAATGAATGCCAATAAAAGTATTCATGCAAGAAATTTAAACATGGAGAATTCATTGCTTTAGAGTAAACACCTCTTTCTATAACTTCAGCTTTATATGAGGCATAAATCATTTTCAACAATAAAAGTGAGGGGATATGAAATTTTTCCCCTTGGTATCTTTGGTACTATAATGAATGATGCCCCTGAAAATGATAGAGAGCAGAGTCCTATGGTGGTTCTTACATTCTGTCATTCTTGGTCCCACTCCAAGACCACGTCTGTCTGAAGGGGCTCATCACCCCCATTCTCTGACCTTCCAGTTTCGCTCCCTCACAAGTGTCTCAGACTCATTTTTCTCATCAACTCCTGTTCTATAAATGCTATATTACCTGCACCATCTTCCTCAGAGGAAACTAGAGCCTACCTTACTGTGATGATTCTGGGTGATATTTTCCAGCCACACTTGCTCTGTTATAATATATTCTAGATTATGAAGCACCTGAGCTTTGCATGAGTGTTAGACAAGACTCACAAAAATCACAGATTTCATTCCCCCCCCCCCATTTTTCCCTCCTTGAAGTGGCAGCTAAGGAACTGTAGATGGGTAATGGTCATCAGTGACACCAGGACTGCTGGGACAATTTAGGAAATTCAGAGCAGCAATTTTCAGGGAATGAGCAGGGTGTTAAATTTGTACAGTAATAGATTCTTATTGACCACATGGTAAAAAATCCTTAGTAAAAAATCCTTAAATTACCTTTTATCATACAGTAGCTGTTTAAACATGATATCATGAGTTTAGATGGTTGGACGCAGAGGAGCTTTTCTAGCTAGCTATCAGAGAAATTCCCATATCCATCAAAGTCAGTAAAGCATGAATCAGTAAGGTGTTTAAGCACATCCTAAGTGTGTGAATACTCCCACTGAAGGGAAAGAGACTACTCAGATGACTAAGTGCTGAATCAGGGTATATATACATAGAAGCCTAGAAATTAGAGAGGGAAAAGAGCTGTTAAATCATCATGACCATTCTCTTCCAATGTAGGGTTATCCCCAATAGGATGTTTTTCAGAACATTTGTCCAGTCTTGTTTATATGTCCTAGAGCTCAATCCTGCTGCCACTAAATTCAATAGAAAACTCCCATCAAATTCAATGGAAGCAGGATCAGGCTCTCAAGTTCCTCAACTTCCTTTTATGAGACTATTCTGCAGTGTAACTGGTATTTTATGAAGTTTCTCTTGAAAGTCAGCATAAATGTTCCTTTCTTAATTTTGCCCATTACTCCTAGTCATACTCCTTTTGTAACATTGATAACTCCTCTCCATCCCTGCTTACACCTTTCAAATACTTATAGATAGTAAGGATTGATCTGACTGTTTTTATTAGTAGTAGTATTAAATAAATTTCATTTCCTAGAACACTGAAAAACTATTCTGGGATGTGCACTTCTAGGGACTGTATTTCCTGGGTAGGTAAAGTAATTCTGCCTTTAGCCGCGAGCCTTATAAACACATGCCACTTGAGGCACAGTAATAGAAAGGTTCACTGCCAATTATGGCTTATTGCTTAATTAAATCCATATTTGAGAGCCTGATTATATGGCACCTCCTTATTTGGTCTGACGCTACCTCCCACCCTCAGG
Organism: Trachemys scripta elegans; assembly: GCF_013100865.1. Taxonomy (NCBI): domain Eukaryota; kingdom Metazoa; phylum Chordata; order Testudines; family Emydidae; genus Trachemys; species Trachemys scripta. The sequence goes on along the minus strand of NC_048298.1, from coordinate 243,117,842 downwards.
CCATATTTGTTTCTACTTTTACATTTTCCTTGTAATTAAAGATCCAGAGTCCAGAACATGTACAGTATGTGATAAAACGTGTATGTGTAGGTTTGCATGGCTGCTCTGAGAATTAAAACACACTACTGCAGTATTTTGTTAATGTTTACAAGATGTCAATGGCACTCTTGGGCAGTAGCTCTCGTGAGCTACATAATATACACCTTTATTTCTTTCACTCTTTCTTGCATGAGAGGCATTTCTAATACATCAGCTGAGATACAACATAAAACTCAACTAATACACTGGATTTTTAAAGGATGGGTTTCCTAACAGTGCAAGTGACATTCAGCTAATAATAATCAAACTAATTAGCACTTGTATAGCGCTCTGCATCTTGGAAGCTTGTACAAATGTTAACTAATTAATTCTCACAACATCCCTGTGAGGTAGGGAAGTAATTATTCTGAGCCCCATTTAACACCCGGGGAAGCTGAAACAGGGAGGTTTAAGTGCTGTTGAACTCTGAACATTTGCACTGTAAAAATGACATGAAGGGGTTCTATGTTTGTCTTCTCTGAATAGTTCTTGTATCAAATGTGTTCAGTTTACAAGTAATATGATTTTTCTTCAACTGCCAGGCCTGCAAACAGCCTGGGCTCTGACAATCAAATTGAATTCTTTCCTCCTCTTGATGATTCCAGTTTATGAAATAACTCAACTGAAAATCTCTTTCTTTATACTAGATCAAGGCTACACAACGTTTCACTCAGCAATTCTGGTTCCCAACTCTGCTCAGTATTCTATGTTATGTCTCTTGCAGCGATCCTATATTCTGATCATAAAAATACTGTATCATTATTACTTATAGTAGAGTAATGCACATTGTGCTAGGCACTAGATCAGGGTTGGCCAACCTGAGCCTGAGAAGGAGCCAGAATTTACCAGTGTGCAGTGCCAAAGAGCCACAGTAACACATCAGCAGCCCCCCATCAGCTCCCCCTCCCACCCCCAGTGTCTCTCACCCGCCAGCAGCACCGATGATCAGCACCTAACCCTCCATCCCTGCACCTCCCACCCGCTGCAATCAGCTGTTTTGTGGTGTGCAGGAGGCTCGGGAGGTGGGGGGGGGCGAGTAAGGGCGCAGCAGAATCAAGGGAAGGGGCGGGGGCCTTGGGGGAAGCAGTGGAGTGGGGTTGGGGCCTGGGGCAGAGCCAGGGGTTGAGCAGTGAGCACCCTGTAGCACACTGGAAGGTTGGCACCTGTAGCTCCAGCCCCGGAGTTGGCGCCTATTCAAGGAGCCGCATATTAACCTCTTAAGAGCCGCATGTGGCTCCAGAGCCACCCCTGCTCTAGATATACCCATCTCCTGACCTGAAGAGCTTACAATCTAAATAGGTAAGAAAAAGAGTGGGAGGGGGAAATATAGGCACCAGGAGACCTGCCCAATGTCTTGTAATAGGTCAGCAGCAGAAAAACCCAGATTTCACGAGACTGTGCCCTATCAACTGGGCCATAATGCGTCTGGTGTAGCATCATAATAAATATGGCTGAATAAATGAAATATTCTAGTCATCAATGGGGAATGGAGAAGGGAGTCAATATTTACATACACTTTCTCTCCCTCACTCTCATGTGTTTGGAACTGAGAAGGCTGGAATGTTCCAGCTGGAATGTGGATAAATGTAAAGTAATGCACATTGGAAAAAATAACCCCAACTATACATACAATATGATGGGGGCTAATTTAGCTACAACAAGTCAGGAAAAAGATCTTGGAGTCATCATGGATAGTTCTCTGAAAATGTCCACGCAGTGTGCAGAGGCGGTCAAAAAAGCAAACAGGATGTTAGGAATCATTAAAAAGGGGATAGAGAATAAGACTGAGAATATATTATTGCCCTTATATAAATCGATGGTACGCCCTCATCTCGAATACTGCGTACAGATGTGGTGATGGCAGGAGAGAGATCACTTGATCATTGCCTGTTAGGTTCACTCCCTCTGGGGCACCTGGCATTGGCCACTGTCAGTAGACAGGATACTGGGCTAGATGGACCTTTGGTCTGACCCGGTACGGCCTTTCTTATGTTCTTACGTTCTTATGAATGAAAATGATCAGAACGGATAAAATGACAGAAAAACCCAGAAGGATATAATACTTGGATTGTGCCCTTAGGTCCTCAAAATGTCAGTGAAGCACTAGTACAGGGGTCGGCATCCTCTAGCATGCGGCTCGCCAGGGTAAGCACCCTGGCGGGCCAGGCCAGTTTGTTTACCTGCCGCGTCCGCAGGTTCAGCCGATCACAGCTCCCACTGGCCGCGGTTCGCCGCTCCAGGCCAATGAGGGCTGCGGGAAACCGCGGCCAGCACATCCCTTGGCCCGTGCCGCTTCCTGCAGCCCCCATTGGCCTGGAGAGGTGAACCGCAGCCAGTGGGAGCTGCGATCAGCCAAACCTGCGGATGCAGCAGGTATACAAACTGGCCTGGCCTGCCAGGGTGCTTACTCTGGCAAGCCGCATGCCAGAGGTTGCCGACCCATACAATAGTAAGTCTCTAGTGTCAGCCTTTAATTTGGTTCAGAATATAACATGTAAACAATCCACTTAATGAAGTATCACATATGTATGAAATAAAAACTGACTTTGAACTGTTGGTATATCAAGAGAGATACTGTAATTAAACATTTATCATCATCGCCAGGACTTCAGTTGTCAACTACAATTCTGCATAAATTCCTCTCATTAACACAGAATTAATCAGGCTAATCCAAATGTATAGGCTGTGATAGCAGGCCAAATGCCAAATGATATCATCCAATAGAAACTTCTTACAAATAAACAATTGAATCAAAATAATCCCCAACAATATGACAAACAAGGAGACAATTCCTGTAGTAAATACGTAATGTGAAACACTTAGGGCTACAGCCTCAGCTCCTTTAAGTCTACTTTGTACCACTTTGGTAGCTATTTTAAGAGGACATTTGAGGAAAGCTGTTGTGTCGGGGATTCATCCATTAGCACAGAGCCATTTCCACACTGTTCCCTGACAGCTATTGATGTGGGCGGGGATGGAGAGTGGAGGGTTGTCTAAGGAAAAGGAGGTGTGGCCAGAGCAGTTTCAGCTATCCCTGGCTCTCAGAACAGCCCATTAGGATCTGTTGCAGTTTGTAGCAGCCCTGAGAGTGCTCTAAGTTGCTCCTTTGTACTGGAATGATAGCCAGTGTTACAGATACTGGCTAACTGGACCTCTGACCCCTCCTAGTCTCGTTGAGGTCCCCTCCAACTCCCTCAGTTCTCAGGCTTCAAGTTGTCACCCCCCCCTCCCCCCGCTCAGTATGGAATCATACAGGTTCTCCCACTCTCAGACTGGCCCTGGACTGAAGTCTGCCATGCTTACCTCAGCAGGCCTGGGTTGGATTCTGTACCTGCAGTTCATTTCCCTCCAGGAGCTATGATAGCCTCCTTAAAGCAATGTTTTATTTATTTAGAACAAAAGCATTTCAGAGAAAACAGATCTTAAAACAATAAGGAGGCTATACATATGTCTAGCTTACCAAGTGTTTATTCATCTTCCACATGAGGATCCTGAGAGGTCTATGCTTCCTATAGACACCCCCCCCCCCAGACCCTAGCTTCCAGGTGGCATGAGTTTCCATATAACTCACAAACCAGTTCACTCCCCCTGCTTCAGGGAAAATGTTCTTTAAAAGCAGTTGATCACCCATCTTTGATCACTCAGCATTTCAGAAACAAAGTCATTGTTTAACTGTTTGTGGCCTTTTGATTGGTTAGTTCTCAACCTTGCCAAAACAGCTGGAGCTTGGAAGAAGGCCATTGTCCTGTAATTGCCCCGTCAGTGTTTGTTTGGGGGTTGCTTATCTAGGGCCATTATGTTGCTTTCCTGATTGTTATTTCCACAGTCCCCACTGATTTAAAGCAATAAAGACATATAACTAATTCCACTACCTCAAATATAAGTTATACCATCTATCATTAGACTACACACAATGTTAATAACTGAAACAGTGGGGTTTTTTTTAGATTATTACATAGCACCTCCTGTTTGCCACAGCCAGCTATCCCACAACAAACATACACAGAGTTCCCCTGGGTACCAAACAGTGAATCCTGAGGATGTGGCCCTTACACTGGCAAAAAAAAAAAAAAAAAAACCACCCTAAATTTATCTTGCATTATTGTCATGTCCCATATAAATGGGGGAAACAAAATTGCTTAGTCTTGCAGAAACCTAATTTTAAGGAAAAAATTACTGAAATTCTGTAAGACATGTAAAAAAAAAACGAGGATTGGGACACATTTTAAAATTACTAAATAATGTCTGGTATAAAGAGTAGGTTCAGGATAAGCAAAATGATTCAAAAGAAAAGTTTAAAAAGTACAAAAAATATGGTACCATCAGACTGTGGAGAATGTCTCACCATAAGATGCACTTCTAATACATAGAACAAGGTAAATACAGAACATTAGTCCACCACCAAATGGAAAGCTAGACAGAGAAAAATTGTTAAACGGTTAAAGAAATGGCAGAAATGTTAAATAGTTATTTTGTTTCCATCTTTACAGAAATAAGAGTGAAACTAGGGGACTGATTAAGACAGGGATGATATTAAAATGAGAGCAGAGAGCTCCTAGTAGGGGAAAGTTATTTCAAGTTCATACATACTGTTTAATAAGGGGCTCTGATTTAACAGGAAATGTTCAGAAAGAACCTGGAATCATCCCAGCTCATAGGATGTTTGTTCAATGTGCTTCAATAATTAACAAGGGAAATTGGATGTTTGGATACATTTTTTAAAATGTAGAAAATATTAATAACTTTCTAATGATGTTACACCTACACCGTTTCTTTAGTGTTTTACAGTAAGATGACTGATTTCAAAGTAGGCACATTTAGCTAAAAAAGTCTAACACAAAATTATACAATAAGAATTTTAATTTGACATAATTAATGTAGAGAGCAAAATGACTAGTTATTTCTCTTTCATAACTGTCTTTGTTTTTATGCAAATCATTAGGACTTGTTCCACTTCTATATTCTAAGCAGTAGATGGCACTAGCAATTTCTATGAGAGTTGTATACATTTAACAAGTTTTTGGTTGAAAGTTAAGTTCCAGATGACCAGTATCCAAATAGAACAATTCAGTATAGCAAACAGTTATATATCAATCATCGGAGCACAAGGGACATGCTAGAACATTTTGCAGATGTGACGAACAGCTCAAATAAAAAGCATAAACCTGATCAGAGACTGTCAACATAGATTTACAGAAATGAGGGCTTAAGCAACTAATTTGCTGGTATTCATTCAAATTAATATTCCCATGGATAATATATTCTGTGGACATTATGGGTGGGATCCATGAAGGGTCTTAGGCATTGCAACGCCAAGCATCATGGCATGTAACTTTTAGGCTCCTATAAAATCCAGGAAAAACACTGTGATCCACAAAAGCAAGTTTGGCACCTAGGCTCCCTATCCAATGAATGGGGAGAGACAGGATCCTAAAAATTTGATCCACAGAAGCCAGCACTCTAGCCCATGGGTGATGACAATGACAAGGGTGTGTGCTAAACCCTGCCCCGCTCTTAGAGATAGGTGCCTAAGTCCAGACTAAAGGGAGTCACCTAGCTCTCCTTAAAAATCCATGAACGGGCACCCATTGCCTTGAGTCAGACGGCTTAGGCATCTAAGGCATTGCTTGAGGAGACCTAGCTAGGAACCTGCCTTGCTCAACACAAAATGGCTGAAAGAGGCAGTGTTGTCCACCTTGTAAAACTTTTAGCCCAGTGGGATGTGGGAGAGGGGAAGAAAGGATTGAGAGAGGGATCTCCTACTTCTCTTGTGAGTGTTCGAACCCTCAAGCTATGGGATCTTCTGATGTGGTTCTACCTCAGTCTGTTGAAGCTGTCTACTGTGTGTAAGGGTACGTCTATACTTACTTCCTGGTCCGGATGTAAGCGATCGATCTTCTGGGATCGATCCCGGAAGTGCTTGCCGTCGACGCCGTTACTCCAGCTCAGCGAGAGGAGTATGCGGCATCGACGGGGGAGCCTGCTGGCCGAGTCCAGACCCGCGGTAATTTCGGACTATGGTACTTCGAATTCAGTTATTAACGTAGCTGAATTTGCGTACCTTAGTCCGAAGTGGGGGGTTAGTGTGGACCAAGCCTAAGTAATGAAAGAGTAGTTGGAGCAGAAGGACTGGATCTTGGAGCTGCAAGTTCCCAGGTGCCCACTCTCTTTAGCCCAATTACTATTTAAGTATTTATCTGCAGTGGAACTGTCATTGGACCGTGAATACCAGCGGCTTTGATGGATGCTTACAGGCAGGCAGCAGTGCACATGCCCAGAGGCAGAAATATAGTCACCTAGGGAACTTCTACTCTGAAAAACTTAGGTGCCCAGTGACTTTAGGCACCTATAGATTTGGGTGGAGTTTTGTGAACAGCAGAGGAGCCAAAACTGGGATCTAGGCAACTAAAATAGGGACTTAAGTGCCTGTGTATTTTTTGGATCTCTCTCTATAACCTTAGATTTTCACAAGGTTCTACAGTGAAGATTAAAACAAAGAGTAATAGTATAGATTACAAGTAAAGAAGACCAAGTAATTTTTGTGATTTAAAGTGTTTTAAAATAAGTAACATACAAGTGTACTAATGTCTCTAGCTGGAAAGGTATTAGTAGAAGTAAATTACCCAAATGGATAGTTTGAGGACTGTCCTCGTTTACAGATTAGGTAAATGATTTGGATGTGAATATTAAATATATTGGTCAGGATTTCCAAGAATGCCCTACATGAGATGCATTAATGGGCCTTGATTTTCAGGGAGTAGAAGCTCATCACTTTCTGAAAATGAGGCACTAGTAAGGTGTCTCAAATTGGTCTCAAAAACTGAGGCACCCAAATTCACCAGTCAACCTTTAACAACATTGGCCAATATATTAGAATTTGCTGATGATGTCTGACTACAACCAAAAAAAAAAAAAAAAAAAACCCACATTCAGACAGATAAGGAATGCAAAGTTTAGTCCAGAAAAATGTTTAAAATATAACATTGATTTGGGTGATGTCTGTAAACAGTAAAAAGCAGAAAGGAAACTGAGTATCCCCAACAGAAGGATAAAATATTAATCAGAATGAGATACCACTAATATAAACAACACTAACTAGACCTCATCTATAATGGTGCCTTGAACAGGCTACTGTAATGTGATCACAATAAAAAATGGATAAGCCTGTAACTTTTTTTTTTTTCAATTGTTTTCAGAGTATATACAGCCAAATTCATTCCTGATGTATTTCCATTGAAATCAAAGGAAAAACTGCAAGGATGATTTAGCCTTTTTTCCAAATATAGAGTCCTGGATACAAAGTCATTCTATGAATGACAGAACCACATTTTCACATGAAGATTATTATTTCTTGGAGAGGTTTCAGCGTAGGACAACCAAATTTATTACAAAGTTTCAGAAAATGAAGAAATTTTCTGTAAGAAAATTTAATAGAATATTATAAGAGATTATTATGAAGGGATTGAATAAAATGATTTTTTTTTCAAATATCAGGAGACTACCTAAAAATAACAGATTAAATCACAAATAAATAACATAAAATATATAAATGATTCTGACAGACAACAACACAGTTTGAGAGAGAGAGAGAGAGAATGAGAATGAGAATGAATGTTAGTGGTACAAATGATTGTTTGTCCAACTTCCTTTGTATTTTGTCTCCCCCACCTCTCTTTTAAATAAAATATTTTCTTTGTATTTTGTCTCCCCCACCTCTCTTTTAAATAAAATATTTTAAGGCAGATTCCTAGGTTACATAAATGGAACCATGCTGATTTATATCAGCTGAGAAAATAACTCTTACTTTTCTTTTGAATAGAAACCTAGACATTATATATAGCAGTGCCATCCATTGAGAAACACTTATCAGCCTTTAGCAAAACTTAAAGTTATTTCATAGATGTTAACGAGAGTGTATTAGGAAAAGTATCAGAAAGACTCAAGACTAGACTAGATATGGCTATGAAAATGAAAAAAAACTATGTAACATTCAATGCTATGGAAAGAGTTCTTCAAAATTCAGACCAATATCTTGGCAGACTAGAAAAAGAGAAAAGCACGAGATAGATGTGCTGATGAGGGGAAAGCTGTGTTTTTCCTTGACTTTAGCAAAGCTTTTGATACGGTCTCCCACAGTATTCTTGCCAGCAAGTTAAAGAAGTATGGGCTGGATGAATGGACTATAGGATGAATAGAAAGCTGGCTAGATCGTCGGGCTCAATGGGTAGTGATCAATGGCTCCATGTCTAGTTGCCAGCCAGTATCAAGTGGAGTGCCCCAAGGGTTGATCCTGGGGTCAGTTTTGTTCAATATCTTCATTAATGATCTAGAGGATGACGTGGACTGCACCCTCAGCAACTTTGCAGATAACACTAAACTGGGAGGAGTAGTAGATACACTGGAGGGTAGGGATAGGATACAGAGGGACCTAGAGAAATTAGAGGATTGGGCCAAAAGAAATCTGATGAAGTTCAACAAGGACAAGTGCAGAGTCCTGCATTTAGGACCAAAGAATCCCATTCACTGCTACAGACTAGGGACCGAATGGCTAGGCAGCAGTTCTGCAGAAAAGAACCTAGGGGTTACAGTGGACGAGAAGCTGGATATGAGTCAACAATGTGTCCTTGTTGCCAAGCAGGCTAATGGCATTTTGGGCTGTATAAGTAGGGGCATTGCCAGCAGATCGAGGGACTTGATCATTCCCCTCTATTTGGCATTGGTGAGGCCTCATCTGGAGTACTGTGTCCAGTTTTGGGCCCCACTCTACAAGAAGGAAGTTACTAGTGGAGTTCCTCAGGGATCGGTTTTGGGACCAATGTTATTTAATCTTTTTATTACTGACCTTGGTACAAAAAGTGGGAATGTGCCAATAAAGTTTGTGGATGACACGAAGCTGGGAGGTATTGCCAATACAGAGAGGGACCTGGATATCCTACAGGAAGATCTGGATGACCTTGTAAACTTGAGTAATAGTAATAGGATGAAATTTAATAGTGAAAAGTGCAAGATCATGCACTTAGGGATTAGTAACAAGAATTTTTGTTATAAACTGGGGATACATTACTTGGAAGTAACAGAGGAGGAGAAGGATCTCAGAGTATTGGTTGATCACAGGATGACTATGAGCCGCCAATGTGATATGGCTGTGAAAAAAGCTAATGTGGTCTTGGGATACATCAGGCAAGGTATTTCCAGTAGAGATAAGGAGGTGTTAGTACCGTTCCATAAGGCACTGGTGAGAACTCATCTGGAATATTGTGTGCAGTTCTGGTCTCCCATGTTTAAGAAGGATGAATTCAAACTGGAACAGGTACAGAGAAGGGCTACTAGGATGATTCGAGGAATGGAAAACTTGTCTTATGAAAGGAGACTCAAAGAGCTTGGCTTGTTTAACTTAAACAAAAGAAGGCTGAGGGGAAATATGATTGCTCTCTATAAATATATCAGAGGGATAAATACCAGGGAGGGAGAGGAATCATTTAAGCTCGGTACCAATGTGGACACAAGAACAAATGGATATAAATTGGCTATCAGGAAGTTTAGACTTGAAATTAGATGAAGGTTTCTAACCATTAGAGGAGTGAAGTTCTGGAATAGCTTTCCAAGGGGAGCAGTGGAGGCGAAAGACATATCTGGCTTCAAGACTAAGCTTGATAAGTTTATGGAAGGGATGGTATGATGGGATGGCCTAATTTTGACAATTAATTGATCTTTGACTATTAGCGGTAAATATGCCCAATGGCCTCTGATGGGACGCTAGATAGGGTGGGATCTGAGTTACTACAGAGAATTCTTTCCTGGGTGTCTGGCTGGTGAGTCTTGCCCACATGCTCAGAGTTTAGCTGATTGCCATATTTGGGGTCAGGAAGGAATTTTCCTCTAGGGCAGATTGGCAGAGGCCCTGGGGTGTTTTCGCCTTCCTCTGCAGCATGGGACACGGGTCACTTGCTGGGGGAATATCTGCACCTTGACATTTTTAAACCACAAGTTGAGGACTTCAATAGCTCAGACATAGGTCAGGGGTTTGTTACAGGAGTGGGTGGGTGAGATTCTGTGGCCTGCGTTGTGCTGGAGGTCAGACAAAAAGATCATAATGGTCCCTCTGACCTTAAAGTCTATGAGTCTATGAGAAGGATGTCAAAAAATTGGAACAAGTCCAGCGGAGGGCAACGAAAATGATTAGGGGGTTGGGGCACATGACTTATGAGGAGAGGCTGAGAGAACTGGGATTGTTTAGTCTGCAGAAGAGAAGAATGAGGGGGGATTTGATAGCTGCTTTCAACTACCTGAAAGGGGGTTCCAAAGAGGATGGATCTAGACTGTTCTCAGTGGTACCAGATGACAGAACAAGGAGTAATGGTCTCAAGTTGCAGTGGGGAGGTTGAGGTTGGATATTAGGAAAAATGTTTTCACTAGGAGGGTGGTGAAGCACGGGAATGGGTTACCTAGGGAGGTGGTGGAATCTCCTTCCTTAGAGGTTTTTAAGGTCAGGCTGGGATGATTTAGTTGGGGATTGGTCCTGCTTTGAGCAAGGGGTTGGACTAGATGACCTCCTGAGGTCCCTTCCAACCCTGATATTCTATGATTCTATGATTTCTGTTAACCCCACCATGTTTTGTGAGATTTCTCTGTGCGAACAACTGGAGAACTTACATTCACCAATTATTTGTTGAATGTTTTATATATCTTTCTAACAGGAAACTGAGAGTCAAATGTAACTAATCATATATCAGAGAATGATGGACAAGGCACTATTGACAGTATTTTCTATTATATTGTTTTATATTAATTAAAACTATGAATAAGTATTAATTAACCAAAAGTCCTCTTACTGTGAAAGGAGTTTGCATACAAAGGAGTGCTCTTTCTTATCAACTTTTCTAACATTATCCATTAACCTACTACCAGACAGAGAAAAAGCTTTGAGAATAACTTTTTTTCCACCGAAAGTTGCGGAGGTAAATTCTGGAACAAAGAGAGACTTAATTATGGCTCAATATAATGAAGTGAACGGCAGTAAGAGATGAATGGTGAGCTATATTGCAGTGGGGAATTGAAAAGTTCTTTTTGAAAACACAGACCACTAAGACTGAGAACTGCTGATGCAGTAATTTAGGAAGAGAGGTATTAAATAGCTTTGAAGACTAAAGGGGGCTGTCCCTGGACTTGCGGGATAATAATGAAACTCCAAAATATGGTAAAGAGATTGTTTGCAGATTCCTGACAAGAGATGCCAAACCTTATTCTTTCCTTTATAGCAGGGGTCGGCAACCTCTGGCATGCGCCTCGCCAGGTTAAGCACCCTGGTGGGCCGGGCCAGTTTGTTTACCTGCCGCATCTGCAGGTTTGGCCGATCGCAGCTCCCACTGGCCGCAGTTCACCGCTCCAGGCCAATGGGGGCAGCGGGAAGCCACGGCCAGCACATCCCTCAGCCCACGCCGCTTCCCGTAGCCCCCATTGGCCTGGGAAGGCAAACTGCGCCAGCACTCTGCGCGGGGGAGTTCAGCAGCGCGGCGGAGGGTGATGGGGTGTTCGGCAGCGCGGCGGGGGGGCGGCGGTTGTTCGGTGGTGCTCAGCGGGGGGGGGGGGGGGGGGGGGGGCGGCGGGGGGGGGGGGGGGGGTTGTTACAGGGGGGCGGCGCTTTTTTTTGCTTCTTGGGGCAGCAAAAAAGTTAGAGCCGGCCCTGGCGGGGAGGGCGGGGAACCAGGTCAGAAACTACTGCAAAAAGGTGAATGTTGGTCAGCTTTGCAGCACTGACTCACCCCTTTGGAATGTAAGGGCGAAAGGCTTTAAAGGTGCAAGCCCTGGCATTGGAAACCCCTTTCTCCATGCAGCAGGCAGGCCAAACTTCCACCTCACGAGGGGTTATAAAGTTAGTGATGGAATTTGTATCACACAGTTTGAGCCTTAACATCTCTTTTCCTTCCAAGTACATGCCCACGGTTGGATGATGGCAAAGCGGATGCCCTGTCTCGTTTGCAGTTCAACAGAGTGTGGGGGCCTGCATCAGGTGCTAGCAACTCACTCATGTGCTAGTGACTAGATGCTGCTGGTGCTAGGTAGCCACGGCATAAGAGGATTCAGGATGCTGGTCATCTATATGGCCTGTCAGGAAGGGACGGGTGTTGCAGTACATGGCATTGGCAGTCCAGCTGCGGAAGTCCTTGACGATCCTTGCATAGTGCAAAGGGCAACCAAGTTCATTTGGGAGAAGGGGGTGTTCATTTATCAAACTTGGGGAGTAACATGTTTTGGGCTGTTACAAAAGGCCATTGGAATATGTCTGGGACCCTGACTAGGTGTGTGGGGGAGGCAGCCGAACTAATTGCTGGTGCCTCCTTGTGGTGGATGTCCAGTGCAGGTATTCCATAGGGAAGGCATCCAGTGACCAGTTAAATGGCCCTGTAAAGGACTTAAAAAGGGGGTGCTGGTTAAAGGAATGGAATGGTGTGGGGTTTGTGGTTCCTATGGTTGGAACGACAGGGAGCCAACCCCCCTTTCTTATAGCCTACCTTATCCCTCCTAGGAGGAGGGGTGTATTTTGAGGTCCTGGTAATGGATTTGCTGGAGGGACCTGGAGGGAAAAGAGGGGGAGCTGGTGGAAGCCCCCCCCCCACCCTCCAGGTAATTACAGAATAAATAGGGGTTACCTGCATTTTTATCTGCCAGGGTAGTCCCAGACATCTAATAATAAAGTTGTGGCCTGATTAAATCCATGTCAAATGTCTCCTGTCCTTTTGGTATAGCTGGACAATTCAAAGACTAGAAATTGACTTTTTTGGGCACTCATCTCTTATCCATAAACAGACAAACATCTGAAGTACTTGCCTATCTGAAGCGTTTTTCCTACACGGTTCCATAATTTTATTTTTACTGGTCAGAGTAGCCTGCCAGCAAAAACTGAGTTTAACATTAAGATACTTTTAATAGCTAGAGATGGTTATTGCTTAATTTAAACTAAGGTTCATACATTTTCTGATATATAATTGTGTCCTTTAGTACCTTCAGCCAAGAATATTGACAATTGATCATTTATGCTGTGCTTGAATTTTAGTGGAACTGTTTATTGTTTGTGTTAAAACCTGTGAAAAAGTGACAAGGCTTTCTATTTTGGAATGCAGAGGTTTGGGTTGGATTTGAACCACTGAACAGTAATGATGGGTTATGTCTGCTTTTACTCTTGAGCTGGTAGCAGAGGTAGATTAAGATTTTGTGGGGCCTAGGGCCAGAGCAAGTGGGGGGCCCCTCCCCACCCTATACGTCTGTGGCCCTGACCATGGCCTCACCCTGTTTTTCCCCTTCCCCAAGGCCCCACCCCTGTTCCACCCAGAGTCCCACACAATTCTTCCCCCCCTTCCCAAGGCCCCGCAACTCATTTGCTCCTTTCTGCCCTCCCCAAGACTGGAAGAATTGGAGCTGAGTCCCTCTCACAGAGAACAAGTGATGGAACTAAATTTATACTGAACGAGAGCAGGTCCAGTTTTAGGAATTATGTTAGAAGAAACAGACTGAGTCTGCAATTGTTGAACAGAAATCACATTTCCACTCCAAACTCTTTATGCTAGATCTGGAGTTTTTCAACCTATTTCTTTCTTCTCTCAGCTCCCAGCTTTTTCCACTCCTGCATCAACCCTCAGTTGTTCATGCTGAGACCAGTCCTTGATTACTAGAGGATACAGAGTTCCTATTACTGAACTGAGAAAAATTCAGCCTTCCATTTATTTTTGCTGCAGTTACCATAGCTTTTTTCGGGAGATAGGGGAAAGTGTTAGGGGGATTGGTCCTTCTCTTATAAAATCATAAAGAATGACTATGAGCCCTCTGGAAAGCGTATTTCATGATTTAATGACATACTTTGCATTGTTTTTCACAAATAAAAATGGCAGTTCCATCTAAAGAAGATATAGATAAAGAAGAATAATAGGACGTGCAGTGGAAGAGCACAAGATTTCAATCATAGATAGCCTCCCCCACCTCCCTCCAACTCCCTTTAACTGTACTTTGTTGTAAAATTCCCTCCAACTCCCTTTAACTGTACTTTGTTGTAAAATTTTAACAGCGCCTATAAAAACTGCTTCTATATTAATTCAAATTAGAGATAGGTATATGATACAACATTTTATCTAAATATTGATTTCATACCCCTCTCCCCCCCACACACACACACTGGGTCACTAGAATACAGCATTGAAATCTGGATCTCTCTCTGGTTCAAGTGGGTGGAAATTATGGGCAGTCATAGTAGAAGGGAGGTGTTTGGGGTTAAGAAGGGGAACTAAAAGAGTATTCATGGGACTCAAATGGATTTGTTATTTCTCTGCTTTCTACAGTTTGTATTTGTGGGCTGTGCAGCTAAAAACCTTCACTCAAAATTTTAGATATGGGAATATAAACTGTTTTCATGCTAATTTCACTGCTGAAATTTGGAGTTTATTAGGATTCAAAACTACGGGGGGGCTGGCAAACCCACATAGGTCAAACTTCAAGAAAATGTCTTCATGACTCGTTAAGGTTCAAAACACCTGAGTTTCACACAGTTTTAGAAATCCCCAAACCACACAAAACTCACCTAGTTTCAGAATGTATTACCAATGCAGAATTACAAAACTTCTGTCTGAATTTTTGGATGAAAAATGGAGGTTTTTGACTAACTAGAGATTTTCATGATAAGTACTTTCTGTGCAAAATTTAGATTTTTTGTCAAAAAAAACCCAAAAACCTGAACATTTTCAGTTTTTGACAAAACCATTTCTTTGTGTTAATTAGAATTTTACATGGAAAAAAACACCCATTTTCTAACCAAAACTCAGGCCATATTTTAAGTGAAACACCAACTTCACACCTCCTCCCCCAGACAAAATGAGCCCAGATTCCGTTAAATCTGGATTGATTATGGTTTTGAATAACAAATCATGCAATATCCATGGTTTCATATGGTCAGGTTCATTTTTTTTAAATACAATATACGTTCATGATGTACTTGCCATCATAAAATTGATTGTTAAACACTTGATATTCCAGACTTCTATTTATTGACATTCTGTCCTTTCTAACAGCTGCACAAATACTGTTTCTGGATGCTTTATTTTTAATAAGGTAATATTATATACAATTATAAATAAATCCCTGGTACAACTGCACCCTGTAAGTGCTTGAGTCTTGTTCTGAACAAAAACGTTATGGAGATAATTAACTCAAAATGCAGGAATTTTGTTGAAATGTTCTGCAGCTACTGACAATTTCCCTGACTTTAACTGACTATTTTATAATTTAAAATGGTCTATGCCGCAGGCCACGCTATCATTTTCTATTGGCTGCTAATAAATGAAAGCACCGTTGGTTGCTTGCCTCCTTCTCTATAGGCTGTTATAGGCTCCCATGCTGGTGTCTCAGAGACAAGAAGACTGGAAAGTTAACCCGAGGTGAGTGAAACAGCACAATTATACACATATAAAACCCCTCCAGGTAAAAAAAAACCAACAACTTGTGAATAATTACAGTTGCTAATGTGCAAATCCAATCAATACAGTCAGTAAAAAACATAAAAAAACCCAGTAAAGCCTACCTGCTCTCACATGCCTTAACATGTTTACTAGAACTGGGCAAAAAATTTTGGATAATTTCTTTTGATGAAAAATTCAGATTTTTGCATTTAACAAAATCATTTTGAATTTACTGAGTTCTTTCAGGCAACCTTCCCCCCCACCTCCCACCACCAAAAATTCCCCAACCCCAAAAACATTTCATTTTAGTATTTTTGAAACATTTCTCTCTTTTTTTTTTTTGCAAAATGAAAAATTTTGCAAAAAAATTTAATTATTTTTATTTTTATTTTAATTCAATTTTATTTAAAAAAGTTAAAAATCTCAATACTTGGATAAAATATAGAGTGAAATGATTAGTTTGATCTGTAACTAATGTCTTTTTATTCATTTTTTGTTTCAGTGAACCGAAAAAAAAATCAGTTATCCACACAGCTCTAATACTTAGGCACTCCATCCAAAAAAAAAAAAAAAAATCACGTTAAAAACATTGATAAAATGTTCTAAGGCCTTACAGTCACACTCAACTGCTGAAACTTAATTCCAGCTACAGCTAGATTATGATGTATTCTCTGTAGATATATGTGCATTGGTGAAGTGTATAATGTGTTATTTGAACATGACAAAAAAAATATGAGGTCAAGTTAAGGTGGTGCTGTGATCAAGATTTAGAGGGAATGGGCCATTACTATTTGTATTATTTCTTCATATTCAAATAATTCTCAATAAAAAGCATTTTTACTTCTCTGGCAGAGATACAGCACCTTTACCTCAGAAGTTAGATTTTTTTCCCCGAGTGAATGGGGAAAAATATATTACATTCTTGATTTACACTCCTATTTTTTTCAGAGGTGCTCTTTGACAGTGGCCTTTTGCATTTGCCAGTTTTCCATATAAATAGCCAGACTTTAATGTATTTGAAAATCTTGACATCAGTCCCGATAAATGATGTATATTTGATTCAGCTCAACATTGTATCCATCTCCAAGCAGCATCAAGGGACAGAAACAAAGTTTCAAAGCAAGTATGGTTCCATTACATCAGTAGCAAAACTCCTTTCCAAGTGACCAGGATTTACCCCTTTGAAAGTAAATCAGTACCAAATTTTGTCTCAAAATATAAACAGTCACCAAGGAGCATGTCAGGGAAAAGATGAAACAACAAAAACCTTCTGAAATGTACCAATTTATTATCAGGCTTTTATTTTTGAAAAAATACTTTCTAAAATCTGTGGGTACAAGTTGCTAGGCACAATCAATCAATATAAAAGCATAGCTACACTGAAATAGTTCAGGTAAGCCCTGTACAAACAAATGAAGACCCTGAAGCAATATCAATTGCATCCCTCATAATTAGACAGATTGAATATTAAAATTATGGTCACATTTAATACCTGTGAGCTCCCAGCACTCAGGTAGAGTGCACAAAATATACACCCCTTTATGGAGTACAGTATACTCCCCTCAGTGGACTACTTTCTCGTTCCCTTCTTTAGGATGCTCTCCCCTTGCTCGGTCTGGAGGAGTACCGAGTGACCAGTCCTTGTACTCCCTTGAATGCAGGAATGGCTGTTTTTTCTGGCCTTATTCAGGTCTCCATCCCCACAACTGTGCTCCTGTGCAAGGGGAACACAAAGGCCCAGTCTACACTGTGGGGGAGGGGGGGGAAGGAAAATCAATCTAAGATACGCAACTTCAGCTAAGAGAATAGCATAGCTGAAGTCAACACATCTTAGATCGACTTAGAATCACTTACTTCGCGTCTTCATGGCACGTGATCGACAGCCGCCGCTCCCCCGTCGACTCCACTTCCGCCTCTCGCCATGCTGGAGTTCCGGAGTCGACGGCAGAGCGATCAGGGATCGATTTATCGCGTCTACACTAGATGTGATAAATCAATCCCCAATAGATCTAACACTACCTGCCAGATCAGGTAGTGTAGATCCAGCGGGTAGGGTAGATGTACCCAAAGTTTGGCTATAAATTCTGAACTAGTGACCTTTAATTGGGTAGGGGAAGAAAAAGAAAGAGGCTTTCCTCCCTCACAGTTAGTAGTCAATGTTGCTGTTTTCCAAAGGCTCTATATGAAAGAAATAAGAAACATGAGAGGTGGGATGGCAAATGGTAGTGAACAGAGTCATTCCTCTATTGGACACCAGTTCAGACATGGCCCAGGGAAGTAACTGTTAAGGATGTGGGGCTAATCTGCAATAATTCATGAATGCTGAATTTTGACCAAGTATTATGGTGGTGTTTACTGTAAACATACATCCAGTTAACTCCCTAAGTTTTTCAGAATACAGGGTGGATACTGATAGTCACATCCCCTGGCAAACATGTCAGTGGATAAGAGACAATATAGAGCCAGCCACTTTGAAGTGCACTTCTGATACCCTGCCGGGCTTCTGGAAGTTAAAAAAGTATGGATTGAATGAATGGACTATAAGGTAGATAGAAAGCTGGCTAGATAATCAGGCTCAATGGGTAATGATCAACAGCTCGATGTCTAGTTGTCAGCTGGTATCAAGCAGAATGCCCCAGGAGTCGGTCCTGGGGCTAGTTTTGTTCAACATCTTCATTAACGATCTGGATGGATTGCACCCTCAGCAAGTTCACGGATGACACGAAGCTGTGGGGAGAGGTAGATATGCTGGAGAGTAGGGATAGGGTTCAGAGTGATTTAGACAAATTGGAGGATTGGGCCAAAAAAATCTGATGAGTTTCAACAAGGACAAGTGCAGAGTTCTGCACTTAGGACAGAAGAATCCCATGCACTGCTACAGGCTGGGGACCGACTGGCTAAGTGGCAGTTCTGCAGAAAAGGACCTGAGGATTACAGTGGACGAGAAGCTGGATATGAGTCAACAGTGTGCCCTTGTTGCCAAGAAGGCAAATGGCATATTGGGCTGCATTAGTAAGAGCATTGCCAGCTGATCAAGGGAAATGATTATTCCCTCTATTCGGCACTGATGAGGCCACATCTTGAGTATTGTGTCCAGTTTTGGGCTCTCCACTACAGAAAGGATGTGGACAAATTAGAGAGTCCATCAGAGGGCAATGAAAATGGTTAGGGTACTAGGGCACATGACTTATGAAGAGAGGCTGAGGGAACTGGGCTTATTTAGTCTGTAGAAGAGAAGGATGAGGGGGGGATTTTATAGCAGCCTTCATCTATCTGAAGGGGGGTTCCAAAGAAGATGGAGCTAGGCTGTTCTCCATGGTGGCAGATGACAGAACAAGGAGCAATGGTCTCAAGTTGCAGTGGGGGAGGTCTAGGTTAGATATTAGGAAACACTATTTCACTAAGAGGGTGGTGAAGCACTGGAATGGGTTACCTAAGGAGGTGGTGGTATCTCCATCCTTAGGGGTTTTTAAGGCCTGGCTTGACAAAGCCCTGGCCAGGAGGATTTAGTTGGGGTTGGTTCTGCTTTGAGCAGGTGGTTGGACTAGATGACCTCCTGAGGTCTCTTCTAACCCTAACCTTCTATGATTCTATAATTCTATGAACCAGTTTAACAAAGCTTGGAGACAAAGCAATTTGACTGGATTTATGGAGATTAAACTAAAGGGGAGAAACAGAGGTTTTTGAGTTAAAGCAAACCCAGACTCCAGAGGATGGCGTGTCTGGGGTAAGACAGGCCTACCTAGGAAGACGATAGGTCAGACAGATACACATATAGACTGATTATTGTGTTGAAAACCATTTCCCTTATGTTTTGCTGTGTTCCTACTGTTTAAGTTAAAAGAATACTAGACACAGTTCCTGAAGGGAAGACTTGTGGGCACTGGCTCCAGTTGTACCTGTTGAGTAATCAGGGTTAGGACACATGGTATTGAGCCTGGGAACCTGGCTCTGAGAGTAGTAGTATCCCAGGTTTCCATCTCAGGACTGGTAAAGGCAAGAGACTCTAACACCTCAGACAAATCAGAAATGGGTCAATGGTGTAGCTCTCTCTCTAACCATGACAGTAATGAGTGACAGTGTTTACTAAAGCTTCTCGGTAATCTATTTGAAATGACTTGGTAGCCTTTGTCCAGTTTCATGTAGACTGGTATCATATCAAAAATGCAAATATAGAAATACATAAATAAATAAAAATAGAGCGAAGTCATCCCTCTTGCTTAGCCACCCTGGTGTATCAGGAGAGATGCAGTATGGCCAGGGAACCATGCATGAGAATGGGAGCATAAGGCACCCGAACTACAATTCCCAGGAAGCAACATGGCAGCATTTCTCAATCAAAATTATTGGTGTTTAGCTGAAAACTCATTTGTTGTCCTTTTTGTGAGGAAAAAGTAAAAAAACAAACAAACATGGAAAACAACACTTTTATAGAAGGATTAATTTTGTCTGAAACCCAATTTTCCATTAAAAAACAGATGACACAAAAATTTTGAGCAGCCCTATGGGTATCCTAGGCAAGGAGGCCAGAGACTGAACTGGCAGTAACGGGGCAACTCTTCTTTTACCCTAGAGAAAGGCCTGTCCCTGATGCTCAATGGATGGGCAGTGAGGGATAAGCTTGTGGTATTGCAGACTGTGATGTGCAAGAAAGAGGACTTGATTCTCAAGCATGACATTCACTTAGACATTTTAAAAATAAGTTTTAAACGCATTGTGAGTTTTCACTATAGAACTTTACATGTGAAATAAGTGTTAGCCAACACATATATGTTAGGTTAGTATATAGCATATTATATGAATGCCAGGCAGTTATAAGAGTTGACTTTTTCCCAGAGTTCAGTTCACTTATGCTAAGCTACCTCCCACAATACACTGCAATAGTTCAACTCAGCATTGACATAAGCAGCATTTGTCAAAATCAAGATAGATTCGTACTATGTCTTAGTACAAGCCAGGGAGATGCCTTCATGGGCCAGGTAGTGGAATGCTAGTATCCAAAACAAAGATAAAGAAAGGAACAGAAAAACAAGTTAAGGAACTAGGACAAACTAATAGGCTGGGTTTAGTAATGTGTAAAGAGTTTTGTAACTTGTAACATCATCCTATAAATACTCCTAGCGGAAATGTGTAATTTTGGAAGCACACCTTCTGTGTAAGGTGAATTTAATAATACAGTACAAGACAGTTTCCCAGAGACTGGTATGGCGCTGAACACTTTTCCTGTACTATATTATTATTGGCTTATAGTAATAAACCTGACTGTTATTGGTTATTTGGTCTGGACTGTATTTCATACTGAACCAAAGTGTGGTCAAGCAATTGATTATACAATTGATCAACATAAATTCCATTCAATTTTGTGCCCAGGAAAATGAAAAAAAATCACTGATTATTCAAATGAATAATTATTTTCAACACTGACAACTCCATGACTATCATCATCAGACGCCAAGGACCCCCATAAATACTGATGTTGACATTTAAAATGTAAAATAAAATGCTAGGTTTTAAATAGTGCCATTTGCCTTTAAATAACAAAGACAACAGCAGTAAATTGCTTTGTTGTATCATGGGAGTATCCAAATCTGATGTGCTAATGTTTTAGATTAACAACAGGAAACAGCAGTCAGAAATGCACATTTCAGGGACTTCAAGTTTTTTTACTCTGAACACTGAATGTTTGTTTCAGAAGATTAATTTTTACTTCTTACAAATGGAGTTGTTTATGGTGCAGTCAAGCTCTAAATTTCACCATCAGTAATATATCCATAAACATGGTTTATATAGTTCTGTAATATAATCAAAGTGCTACTAGCTGATTTGGTAAACAATGGGAAATATCCTACTTTTGCTGAATATCTATATGGAGCCAATATCCAGTTACAACCATGAAGCGTAGTATGAAATCCTGGCTCCAGTGAAGTCAATGAAAAACTCCTTACCATCTTCCAGTAAAGACAACAAGGCTGGGGGGAGAACAGGCTTCCAAGGTACTCCCTATACACAATGGAAATGTGTCACCAATCTCTCTGAGATAGTAAAGATAGGCAAGTAGGCAAAACTTTGTTGAAGGTTGTAGTGGATGGGATATGATGAGTTTTATGGAGAGTGACAATAAATTTGGATATGAATACCTTCTAGATCAGGAATCAGCAATCTTTGGCATGTAGCCCGTCAGGGAAAGCCGCTGGCGGGCCAGGACGGTTTGTTTACCTGCAGAGTCTGCAGGTTCGGCCGATCACAGCTCCCACTGGCCATGGTTCGCAGACATTCAGGCTTGGGCTGGAGACCAGATCTGAGACCCTTCCCACTCACCAGGTTTCAGAGCCAGGGCTCCATCCTTAGTCTGAACATCTACACTGATATTTTTAACCCTGTACACTGAGCCCCACAAACCTGAGTCAGTTGACTCTGCTCAGAGACTCTCTGCCTTTGGCCTTTTCTTGCAGTGTAGTCATACTGACTGATTCAGGCTGGCGGGGCTCACACTAACGCTCTAAAAATTGCTGTTCGGACAACACTTTGAAGTTATGGCTCAAGCTGGAGCTTTGGCTCTGAAGCCCACACCTCTCCTTAGGCGTCAGAGCCTGAGCTACACAGCTTCAAAGCACTGTCTACACAGCTATTTTTAGAATGCTAGCCTGAGCCCCGCTAGCCAGAGTCTGTCGACCTGGGCAGGGAGGCTCACTGCTATGGACCGTGTAGACATACCCACAACAGTGTCTAGGATCCAGTAAGCTCCAAGCGTTAGAGAATTTTCCTTTGATTTTTTTTTTTTTTTTTAGATTGGCAGTCATGCAATATTACAAAATTGTCCCTCTGATCCCCATATCTTTATTCAACTGTAATTGTGATTTTAAATTTCTTCATAGAGCCTCTTTTGGTTGATTTATTTCCACTTATCTGGGGAAAGAAAAAAACCAAACAACCCTACAGTAGCTGAAACTGACTGCAGTGAAAGCTACTGAGAAAAGAACTGACCTGCTGCTGAACTCAGATAACAAGCAAGTTATGCCTCCAGCAGACAACATGCCCTTTTTTAAAAAGAAAGAAAGAGAAAAAAAGGAATACATTTTGCACTGGTCACTCTTCCATTTTCCAGTTATGAAATAAACACCCCAAAATAGTTGAGATGCAGCCACAGATAATAGTTTTTAGGAGTCAAGAACTATAAACAAACTTAGACAACTGATTTATCATATAAGCTACAATTGTAGTAATACATATATACAACCTACTGCACTGCCTTCTCTTCTACCCAAGCAGCTTATTATGATAAACCTACATTTTCTACACTGCTGGATGGGTCCTAACAAGGGATTACAACTGGATTAATTGAGTGGCTGAATAAACTAAAATAAAATGTCCAGCTAATGTCAATGTATTTTCTGATAACCATATGAGATCTCACTAAAGGCACAATGAACAGAATCAGACCTGCCTCTCTTATACATAGGTATGTATTGTGATATTGCCATGAAAATTAACTATTACACTTACAAATGTATACGCCAGTTGACTTTTTATGAGAGACACACATCAACCATCCTGGAGTTTTGACTATACATGCCACGAAAAACAAGATGGTTTAACTAAACTAGAAAAAAAGAGATGTGACCAAGGCACAAAGCTCAGATTTGATCAAAACTTTCACAAAGTTTTAGGGGACTTAGGATACAGGGTGTAGATTCATATCTAGTCATCACTTAAGGTTAAGTTGATGATATTTAAAGCTTGTCAATTGTCTACCCATCTCCTCCCTTATTTGAAATCCTTGATGATCAACCTTACTTTCTCTTATGAGAATGACATTTAGCTAATCAAGGTTTATGAAAATAGGTTTCCTCTGTCTTCTTCATACATTGTATATATCTTAAATTCCATCACTATGTGGTTTTGTTTCTTTGTTTTACATATTGCAGGTGGGAATCTGAACAACCAAGAGTTTAAGGGCCTGAACCAAAGCCCCTTGAAGGCAATAGAAAGATGCCCATTGACTTCAAAGGGCTTTGGATCAAGTCTTCAAATTGACTTTTGCCCAAGATCACACAGGAAACCTGAAGGAAAGCAAAGAAGCGAACCCAGGAGTCCTCAGTACCAGTTCTGTGCTTTAGCTACAAGGCCTTCCTCTTCCAGAATCCTTTGACATCCTTAATATTTGTGAAAAAATTGGTATCTATCATCCATGAACAAGAACTCTCTTTTTCAGCAATACATGGAGAATTTCCCTGAGGTCACTGACACAAATATGAAGATACAGAAGATAGGATACTGAGGATTAAGTGTCTGTTTATTAAACCAGTATTGACAAACAGATAATAACTGTATATTGTCCCGTCATTCAAAACACCCTTAACAATTGGATCTCACATTTTTACTTAAAATGGGTTTAAGTGTATGATCTTCAGCTTTTTGATTTGAGTATTGAAGGTGAATTGAAAAAGGTGTGTTAAAGTTGTCAATGTATTGCCATGGTTAAGAGTTGTGATGGTAGCAGATTAATGCTCGAAGACTAGTATTATAATGATTGTGAACTGAATGTTGTCTCTACTTAAGACTACCTTGTTTTTGTGTCTGTATGTAATGTGCACGCATTCCTAAGAAACCTTCACTCTAAATTAAAGGTATTTTGTGTGGGAATTTTACATCCACCCACCCACCCATATCTGTCTTACAGAAGATTACAGCTGCTGTTTAGCATTAGTGAGCATATATTTACCCAAACAAAACAAGAGCATAGAGCTCCATTTCTACCAACAGCATAATTCTGACGTTTCAGTACAAAAGGGTAAGTTGTGTCTGGTTGCTGTTCAGGTACCCAAGAGTGGAAAAATGGTAGGTGCAGCAGCAAGGAAGTCAAAGTCTCCATGAGGCTAATGCAAAGCTGTCCCAATGCAAGGTGGCTAAGTACACACTGTACTGTATAACAGGATAGCACAGCTCCCATGCTTCCCTTTGCACTGAGAGAGACATTGCTCATGTTTCAGCCGTAAAGCCTCCCATACTTCTCATTAGGACAGCGAGCCTCTGCACTGGCCCCAGCAGAGGGCTGTAAATTAGGAACACAATCAAGGTTAAAGACCTTTAGCATGTTTGGCTGCTGTAAAGACAGTCTCAGACATCAGGTGGATTATGTGCCTGAGAAGAAACAGACACAGAGGTCAGAGCACACTACAGAGTAATGAAACAGAGGTTATAGAAAATGCAGACTTTGTCAGGAAAATTAATTCCACATCATTTCAAGCTTCCTTTACAAATAATGTGTGTGTCCCATATATTGGTCTTGTTATTTAGAGTTATGGAGTGAGGCCATCTCCAATTTATTTATATTTAATTACGTAGCCTACTAAAGAGGTTAGCAAACAAAGGGGGTTCTATAGTAATGATAAATTTATCATCTTAGTTACAATCTTCTGCATGTCCTGCTATTTACACAATATACAGCACTTTTCCCCTACAAAACTACAGACCTCATGATTCAAGACAAACCAGCTGGGATTAGACTGGCAACTGTTTCAGGGGAAGATGTTGATGTACATCCAAAATATATGTATCTAGCTAGACATTTATGCCAAGCTCATCACCATCTGAGCACCTTTTAGACGTTTTTTCCCCCTGATGCCAGGAGAAGGAGAAACCAGGTGCCAAAAGGTACAAAAAATAGCACAAGGTCATGCAAAGTAGAAGCTCCATACCCAAAATAAAAAGGGATATTTAATATATACTCTGAATATAAAGAAAAAATGGAATCGCTCGTGCAATAAAATGAATAATAAACTAACATAGATAATATGCAGACCTGCATGCGTGTTGGGGAAGGGAGTTAGATTACAGATGGAGAAGTACAAAAGTGTTAAGCACAGACAGTGTGTTCAGTGCTGTACGGACTAGAAAAAGACATGGTTCCTATCCTAAGTAGCTTACAATCCATAGATGACAAATCAAGCAGGGATGCACTGTGAAACCTAACTTACCATGCAATTTTTTTAAAGGCATTTTTTTCAGTTTTACCGATGTGGTTGGTATTTGTACATCTCAGAGAAGTGGATTTTGAGGAGGGATTTGAACGAAGAAAAATTGGGTGCCTGGCACACTGACATAGTCTAAAATGTTAACTAGGACTACATCTCTTTTACATCCCAAAAGTCAAGAAAAAAAGAAGGGGCTATCTGAGAACCCTAATTTCCTAACGGAACCTGAGAGTAGAGGTAGGCAAAATGTTGTGTGTGGGTTGTGAGAATAATAAAAAACTTCACCAACATTTCATTTTCAAGACAACTTTCTGACTAGTTCAGTCTGAGCACCCCAAAGGAACTGCTACAAAATATAACAGGAGAAATGTGCCCCTGGAGTTTATGAGAAACTGGCTCGGCTAACCTGCAAGAGATTACATCTACTACACTGCAATGTCTATGAATATACTTTCTAGTCTATTCTAGAATAGAAATATAAATGCATCTCTTTGCTTTTAACTTTATTTTTTCTTACACAAATAGTACTTCGTTTAACTATGACAATTTAGTTTTGATGGCTAACCCTGAAAAACAAGTACTGACTATCCACATTGGAAGTCTCTACCTAGACCTAAAAGACATATTCTAGGATTTTTTTCAGGGAAGTTCCATGGCCTGTGTTATACATGAGGTCAGACTACATGTTCACAATGGTCCCTTCTGGCCATGTAATCCTTGAGTCTGGAGAAAGAAAAAACATGCAGATTACCCATTTCAGTAGTGCCCAAGATGAAAAGAGCAAGCATTGTCCTAATGTAATATATCAGCGGTTCTCAATCTGGGATCCGCGGACCCCTGGGGATCCACAAGGGTACTCCAGGGGGTCCACAAGTCATGTACAGGGCTGCCAGCCCCACTGATTAACTCCTCCTCCTCCTTCCCAGTGCCTCCTGAACACTGCAGAACAGCTGTTCAGCGGTGTGCAAGAGGTGTTGGGAGGAAGGGGGAGAAGCGGGGACGAGGCACGCTCGAGGGAGGGGGCAGAAGGAGTTGGGTGGAGGGTGGGGCCTTGGGAAAAGGGTTGGAGTGGGGGCAGGGCCTGGGATGAGTGGGGGTTGAACACCCCCAGGAAAAATTAGAAGCCAGCTTGGGGGTCCACAAAAATTTTTAAATCAAAATGGGGGTCCTTGGGTTCCTAAAGTTTGAGAACCGCTGTAATATATTCCACTTAGCTCACCATTTGAAGGATGTGAGCATCTGTTCCCTAAAACACAAGTAACTTACTACTCAACTTTAGCTTGCAACTGACATTCAGGCTACCTCTCTCAGGATTATCAGCATCTCTAAACAATTCAATACTGAGGGGGTTTTGGTCTGTCCTACTAAGATTGTAAAGGTTGGGATTGTCTTTGTTCTGTATTTGAACAGCTCTTAGTACAGTGGGGTCCTGCTACATGATCAGGGCTCCTAAATGCTATGATAATACAAATAAAATAAATAATAATAATTAATAAAGTTTAATGAATGTATTTAACCTTACCCAATCATCTTTGCCAAAGCTGTTACAGAACAATCCATACCTCTGGCTTCTATAACACCCACAGGGAATTACTGACTATCCGATACATTTGAGACCTAAGACAGAACAACCATCCATTTTATTCTATTCCTGTGAAGTAGAATAAGTGCATTTGCCTTCTAATAATAGACAGACCATGTCTTTTCTACATATACTAACCATGAATAACAGCTATCCATGAATAACTCTCATATTTCGGTGCCAAACAATTAACATTTTTCAAGGTGTGGAAGACCCAGTTATCACATACACAGAAACATTTGATTTTAACCGGTATATCCTACATTAGATATAACTACATACATAGGAGCAAATCCTAGTCCCACTGAAGCCAATGGCAAAACTCTCAGAGACTTCCACAGTGACTTCAATAGGACCAGCTCGTGGATCACTGACAACATAACTCAAACCTGATGTACTCACTCAATTACTAAATGGACTCCGATTATCTTTAGCTAGGATATAAATGTTCATATCACTAAAAAGGGCTGAAGAGAACCTCATAGTATCTCTAGTTGCTGAGCACATGTGCTGTAGTATATTATTGTCAGAGGTTATGAGGGGACTCCATGGAACAACAAGGCCTGATCTTTGAGATGCTGAACATCTCCTGGGTGTTACTGAGTGCCCTCAACTCTCATTGACGTCAGTGTGTGGTGCAGGAAACTCATTCCTCATAGTACTGACCTCAGTCATCTGCAATATTATAAAGGCTGTATTGTTAAAACTTGGAGCTCTTATCTTTTTACCCTATATGTGACAACGTTGATGGAAGTGATGATGAAATTATTTGCTTCAGGATATTTCAGACAGCAAGTGCAGATCTGTTGATTAATATAACAGTCCATTTCACATCGCAAGGCTCTAGTATTTTAAGTTTTTTTAAAACACTGCTATCAAAAAGGTGTGTTGACTTTTCCAGGAAAATAAAGACGTAAATAACGTGAATGTGACATTACACAATAACTCTGATAACAGGAATTTTGACAGTATCTTGCAGCCATCCTTCAATGTATCACAAGCTTTTTTCTTTCAGACTGCTTAGAGGAGCATTCACTGAAATGAAACAGGCTGCAGCTTTTCTTAAACATTGTAATATTTCAACAAAACTGATTCAGGACCAAAAAGAAAGTGATCTGAACAGCATGTGGGGCATGTTCCTTACTCAGTCTATTCCTATTCTTTACACATTCAAACAGTGTCTGGAAAGTTTTAATAACATAGAGGAATATGATTATTTTTTCTGGCATATGGGATTTAACCAATGAGTTTGAAAAGATATGAAAGGAAATGAGCACCTTGAGAGATTAAGTACAATACCAGCTTGATTCCATTACAATAATTTGTCAGCCACTGTCTGATTAAAATGAAACAGAGTACTGATTCTTTTTTTTTTTATTATTATGATATTTTTTAGTAAGGCTTATAATGAAGGTGAAGACTTGGTGCAATGATTTATTCATTTAAAAATATTTATGTTTTTTAAAAAAGCAGTTAGAAATCTGCAGGCCAATAAGCATCTACATTTCAACCATGAAAGCTGACAGGTGGTCAGGATAATAGACTTTCTTTTCTTTTGTGAAATCTTATGTTTTAAACCCACTCATCAGATTTAGCTAAAGACCCCATTTTTTAAAAGGGACTGAAAAAACAATGCAAGAAAGCCCATATTTATTCAGAATATCAAAACAGTTTTTAATATTAGCTTTTATATATTTAGTTTATGGTTGCCTTTAACTTGGTAAGCTTGAAAACAAAGTATGTGTGTATGGTTTTGCAGAGCTATGAGCAAATGCAAATACTCTCTCTAGTTCTAAGTAGTACTTTCTAGTAAAAAAACCCTATGCTAATGGTTTATAAAGATATAGTAAACTGCAAACATGCACACATAACAGTGCTGGAACAAACTGTGCCTTGCCCATGGTGAGTGGGATGGGATACACTCATTGCCCTTCAAGCATCCTCAGAGGCAAAAGATGCTCAAAACTCGATTCACAAGGGGAACATAGGCATTACAGTAACAAATTTGTAGGCAGCCTGTCACTTAGTGGAATCCACAGCCCTGAATTAGGCACACCCCCCTATAATGCATCGGGAGATAGGCTCCTGAAAAAGAGATTCACAAAAACCAGCAATATGAGCAGGGAGCCATCCAAGTTAGCCAGTGGGAAATGTTAGGGAGTCGGGGGTGGCCTATGCCCTCTGCCCTTTGAAGGGAGTTAGATGCCTATCTCCACTCAGGTATCAAAGGGGTAGCCGTGTTAGTCTGAATCTGTAAAAAGCAACAGAGGGTCCTATGGCACCTTTAAGACTAACAGACATATTGGGAGCATAAGCTTTCATGGGTAAGAACCTTACCCACTTAAGTGAGGTTCTTACCCACGAAAGCTTATGCTCCCAATACGTCTGTTAGACTTAAAGGTGCCATAGGACCCTCTGTTGCTTATCTCCACTCAATTCACAGCCGTTAACCCTCTCCTGGAGTTAGGTGCCTAAGCCAGGTTAACCCTTATCTCATAAAAAATGGAGAGGGTGGTGCAACCACCCCCTTATATCCAAACACCCACGGTTAGGGCACCTAACCAGCAAGTTATTGGGTAGTCTGAGATGAAGTGCTCTCATTTCCTCCCTTTTAAGCTGTTCCACTTTGTATAAAATACTTAACTATTCATTGGGCCATACGGCGCCTGAGAATGTTTCCACAGCCCAGTGGTTAGGGGCACTCACCTGGAAGATGGGAGATTTACATGCAAGTGCCTGTGCTGTTTCAGGTAGAGTGGAGATTTGAACCTGTATCTTCTACATCCCAGCGTAATGCTCTAACCAGTAGTTAGAGGGACAGGGCAGCAGCACCCCAACCTCTTGTTTAGTTTATGGCCCAATCTGGTGGGCATGCTCTTAGAGGCCTTTGAGCACACGACATCAGGCCCTGCAGGTGAGATAGGCAGAGGACTGCTTAGTTTGTGAATTCTGTTGGGGCTTACACATGAGGTAGGCGCAAGCTGCACAGCAGTGTCAGGACTTAGGTGGCTGTACGCATGCTCAGCAGCAGAAATTGAGGCACACAGGGAACTTCACCAGTGGAAATGTAGGAGCCTAGGGATTTAAGGCACCTACAGGGTTAAGTAGCACCTATTGAGTTATGGGAGGTGGGCGGGTGCAAGCACACGTGGCCCAAAGGAACTCTGCCTGGATGCGTGATATGGGATAATGGAACAATTTTTATATGTGGGTGTTGAGAGCCATTGAACAAAACTGTAAACGCTGTATATAATGGAAACCACTTCAAGCCAGGGAGTGCAGCAGCACCCCCCCACACCCGTACTTCCAGTACCTATATGCGTGGGAATGGGCGAGAGGAGATGGATCACTTGATGATTACCTGTTCTGTTCATTCCCTCTGGGGCACCTGGCATTGGCCACTGTCGGAAGACAGGATACTGGGCTGGATGGACCCCATATGGCCATTTTTATGTTCTTATGATCAAAGGAAGGAATGGAAATAGGCCCCATGGTTGCAGAACACCTTCTTGTCCATCTTCCTCCTCCTGGTGTCATATATGACCACTTTGGCCATCGCCAGGAGGAGGTTGATGAGGAGATCTCGTGACTTTCTGGGACCACGTACAGGGTGTACTTAGATCAGAAGGTGCAGGGAAACATGCAGCCGGAACTATAGGAGAAGGTTCTGGAGGAGCCAAAAAAGGGGCTGGCAACCTGGGGCATTCCAGATAGATGTGCGCCAGTTTCTCCCTCACACAGCAAAAAAAGAGCAGGTGGTGGGGATGGGGGTAAAACGTGCCAGGTACACGTCTGTGCTCCTGGCTCAATGGAGGAGCTGCCATCTGATATCCCCGGTGGGCCATGAGACCAAGGTGGAATATGGGCTGGTCCACCGGGTTTCCTCACCCTTAACAGGTGATAGAAGGTCCCGCCACTGGTCTCAGGGTGGGACACAAGGGTGAGGAAATGGAATGTGTAGAGCATGACCGTGTACAGATAGCACAGTTCAGAAACGAAGTAGCTGCATGTTGCACAGCCAGCTTAGGGTATGCAGAGGGGCGACCAGGGAGGCTTGCATGGCAGGGGCCCGAGGAAAAGGTTCAGATGGCCAGGGTGAGGGGTGGGGATCACTCTCCCACAGGACCTGTTCAAGGAAGGCCCAAGAGATGGGCAGTAAGGCTGCCCTCACTTCCTGGAGTACATTCCAGGGGTGGAGAGCCCCAAGCACCAGCCAAGCACTGATTGTAGTCCAGAAAGTCTCCAATTCTGGTGGTTCCTGCCAGGACCAACCTCTGGAGCACCAAAGGGGATTCCACCACTTGCACACCAAGCTGGGGTTTGTGTTGCAGGTGCTCTGCAAGGAGATCTGCCTCCTCAGTGGCCTCCATGGACCTAGTCACCAAAACCAGCTTCCAGGTCTGGAGAAGGTCCTGGTAGAAGACCAGCAGCTCAGAGATGTCTCAAGAAAGACCCCTCAGATGGAGATAAAAATGCTGTCAGTCATATCAGAGCCCTCAGAGGTGGCAGAGGAAGGCGTGCATTAATATGCTCCACGCTGGACTACCTGCACACAAAGGAGTTTCTGCAGAGTCTGGAGTTAGTAGACATGGACTTGACTGTAGTTAGCGATAGGCAGCAGCTGAGCAGTCAGTTTTGTGAATGTCAAATGACACTAAGTTTTGGACTTAGGCACCTGGTTGGTGATAAGGAACTTAATCTAGCCCTCAGATCCCATGCCTACAGATAAATATTAGATTAGATAGAGTAGGTATGATCATAAGTCTTGTGGACTCCCATGTAGTAGAACTGCATGAATCTAGTGCCATTAGACACTCCAAAGCAGGAAATTGGCTGAAGAAGGGGTAAGGAAAGAAAATATATTTGTTCAGACTTAAAAGGAAGAACAACCTACCCACTCCCATCCACCATGCGTGTTAGGAAGTTCCTAGTGCCTGCAATGTGAGTTAAGCACAATGTGTATGCACATACATTTTCTTATGAATAGGGTTACATGCTCTCATCAATAGGATTCCTCTCACGTTCCTCTTGAGACACTCTTACTATGATTGCCCATTTAAAAATACTTCCTTTGAGAGGAGAGAATGACATAGCCAGAAGGCTACATCTTGCCACACAGTCTACACACTAACTCTGTTACGTATTTACAGCTAGTTCTGACAATGATTCAAAACAATGATGTTGAAAAAAAGACCATCGCTTTTCGCTCAAAACACAGGGTAAAATGAGTAATTTTGTGTCCTACAACTGCTGTCCTATCACAGAATGGGTATTTTTTATATAAAAATTTATGAAAACCTATTAGCCACTTAATAGAAACCTGACACCTCCCAGACACAAGATATCTCATTTTAAAAAAAGCCCTACAGGTTTCATGCACTGGTCACTGTTAATAAATCACCTGACACTTCAAAGTTCTTCATTTGCACTTCTGCTGATCAGCTTGCAAGATTTAAGGCAGAACTAAGCCATTCCTCCCTAAGCTACATTTTGCCTAGGCTTTTTCTCCTGTTCTCACCCCTTTAGGTACCTCTGTGTGCTTTTTCCCTTCTTTTTTGCCAGCACAGTGTCAAGTGGATAACTAATTGACCTCTTGCTGCTTTGTTAGTCTCAATTAGAAACTTAAGACACTGGTGATTTATTATAGTTTTCATTCCAGGCAGTGTGGCCCTTACTCTGACTTCCTTATAGTAAAGAAAAAAGAATGTGAAATGCTTAACCATTGTTACATTCCATAAAATATGTTTCACAATATTAAAATGTGTATTGATAAAAATGTGCTTGCAAGAATACAACAAAATGAAGAGATAATTACCTAAAATAAATTTGCCAAAGTATTTTGCATATCAAAAGGTAATATGATTTGGGAGTCGTTCGGGGTAATTTGTATATACTTTTCAAATATGTTTTTATACATCATTGTAATTCTTTCATGCAAGGGCATCTCAGAAAGTATTTTCAGGCAGCTTTATTTAATATCTAGACTATCCCTTCAAGTTACCATATTTAGTGAAATCACCCTTTCTCAATTTACAAATTTTACTAAACTACACAGTACAAGAAATTATTATTTTATTTTAAAAGAGAACTTTTTTATATTTTTCAAATGTAAAACTGGAAATGTGTTCCTTAGTATTTTTAATTTAAAAAATAAATTATTTTAAAATGTAGGCTCTTCTCCATGAAATATGCAATGAAACTTCAAAGAGCTTCACTGATCCACACAATTTAGATGTCAATAAACCTTGGGTTCCCATCTTGATGGTAATTTGTGTTGACAATTATTGTCTTTTCCCCGATCTACCACACCACACAATTATTCCTTTCCCAAGCCTTTCTATTTAACATAGGAAGTCCAGGCCGCTTCAGAATTTCCTCAGATTCATTATGTAGGACACTAGTGTTTCTAACTGAAATTACTGGCTCTGGACTGCTTGTTTGGAAATATATATTTCTTTTACAAGATTGTTAAGACAAGGTTTTATCACTGCCACATTTCTTCTACTCCTTTTCCACTGTTTGTAGCCCCAGTGTTCCATTAGTCAAAGATTTTTCTGTTGCTCAGACCTTTGAGAAATCTGCAGGTTAAACAGCCAGCAAGACTCCCTGTAAGCAGGCATTCATGTTTACAAAAGCACTCTGTCGATCAACTTCAAGCAGGTGTTGGGAGCGTCTGCCACCTTGCTAGGATAAACGTGTTTGAAATGTGCATACAGAAAAAAAAGTCTGTTCCAAGAAATAACATGGTTGAGGTTTTTTTTTTTAAACCAGTGACACTTTGTATTATTGGAGAGTAGCTTCTCTCCAACTTCTCTCCTGGATGCCTTAATGCTGGGTCCATTCAGTGCTCACTAGAACTGAGCAGAGAAAGCCAATTCCATCTCACAGAAACTTTCCAGGTTTTGAAATTCATTTTGGTTGGAACCAAAGCTTAACCTTTTCCATTAACAGAATTGTGTCAGAGGGGAGAGAGTATGTCTGTGGCCTTGTGTTTGGGGCACTGGTCTGTGGAAGATATTGGTACAAATCCTTGCTCTGTCTCATTCTGAGGGGAGAATTGCTCATCCCAGATCATTAAAAACCAGGCAGACTAGGGATTTGAATTTAAGTGTCCAATATCCCAGGCCAATATCCCTGGCCAATATCCCACATGTGGAATGAGAGTCACCCAGGCTCTCCTCATGCCTTCCTGATGAAAGTGTTGTGGAAATCACTAGGTCTCAGTGAGACATCATATTTTGATAGCAACATTCTGACCAGCTCTATTGCTTACCCTTGAGGTAGTCTGCATATACACTCAAGCCTGCACTGTAGTGGAACAAGCTCTA
Source organism: Trachemys scripta elegans (assembly GCF_013100865.1). Lineage (NCBI taxonomy): Eukaryota > Metazoa > Chordata > Testudines > Emydidae > Trachemys > Trachemys scripta. The sequence goes on along the minus strand of NC_048298.1, from coordinate 243,083,437 downwards.
TGGCTTCTTATAGAGTGAAACCAATATTTCCCTGGACTCTGGGGCTGTGCTGACAACCTTTCTGCTTTGCTAAAGATGCTTGCTTGATTAAAAAGTTACCAAGATACATATAATGCAGTCAGTAAATAATAATTTGAGCATTGAATATATGTTGTAAAGTCATAAATCATAAATACAGTAAGCATGAACTAAAATTAGAGGGGTTGATTCTACTCTGACACTGGTTTTACACTGGTGTGATGTCATTGACTTCAGTACAGTTATTCCTCATTTACAAGGATAGGAGATCCTGCATATTTAGAAAATTGTATTATTAAAACCTATCTAGTATATTTGTTCATGCTGTTGGAAAGCCTTGTTATGGGAAACATTAAGATTAGACTTGAAACTTACAAAAACCCATTGGTAGAAATCAAGGACTCCTTCAAATCCAGGATCTGAACCTCACCAGTCAATTTGCCTGGATGACAGAGGAATACATGGCTCCCATTTGTTTTGAACTTGCACCAGACTTCTTCAGACCCATTCACCTCTCCTCTTTCTGGAGGACCTAAGCTGAGATAAGATTATGTTCCCACTGGCCTCCTCAATACATTGTTAAAAACACCTCTACCATTTAAATATACAAAAATTATTTGAGAAGAAGCAATGTTTCCTCTTATATGCTGTTACATCTGCTTGATGCAAACCTCTCCACCTTGCAGCCAAGAAGACTAGAGAAATTCATTGGGCCTTTGCCCATTTCCAATTTCCTGGGTTCATTGCCAGGATAATTTCCTTTATATGAAGTACCTTTTATGCAACTACCCATAAACTCTAATATTTGAAAACTGGTATTATTCAGTTTTAAAGTATATAGTCAGTGAGCTCATCCCAATATTATAGATTCCAAGGTGGAAGGGACCATTGTGATGATCTAGTCTGACCTCCTGTAAAGGCCATAGAATTTCTTCCAAAATAATTCCTAAAGCATATATTGTAGAAAAACATGCAATCTTGGTTTAAAAATTGCTAGTGGTTGAAAATCCACCATGACACTTGTTTCTAATGATTAATTACTCTCAGTGTTAAAAATTACACCTTTATTTCTGGTCTGAATTTGTCTATATTCAACTTCCAGCCATTGGATCATGTTATATCTTTCTATAACTCCTTCATCCAGTTTGTTGGCTTTGCATCACAAAAAGAAAGTGCTTTTTATTGAATGATCCTTCTTCAAGCATTCCTATAGGGATAAATTCTGCTCTCAGATAACCATTGAACAATATTGTAACGTTACTACTGTTCTGATCCTTTGAGAATAAGTTGAGTTAAAGTTCCTTTGACTTTAAGCAAAGTCAGATTCTTATGTGGTTGTAAAAGAAATGTATCTAATGGTCCTTTTGTATGAAGGTGAAGGGACACTTAAAGCTAGATCTCACATAGGTACAGATTAGATTTGTTAGTGCAATGCTGACCCACTGGTAGGATTTCTGAGTTGAGCTGATTGAAAATTTTCTAATTTTTCCTTCAGAAAATGCAGATTCACCAATTATAAAATTGTTTTGTGGGAACATACCTAGTTTGATCAATGTTCCAACAGAACGTTGATAGGTTTCCATCAGCTCTCTGCCTAGTTTTCTACTGGCCTGTCTCTTCAGCAGCCAACATTCAGATTGCTATGGTCACGGGTCCCAGGAATTGCAGGCTTCCTGCTACAGAGCCAGAACACTGGAAGTCCTGAGAGCCCTGGAAATCCAAGTTCTGTGGCACAGAACCTGAGAGCCCCAGATCCAATATGCATTATTTTGCATTTATCAACATTGAATTTCATCTGCTATTTTGTTGCCCCATCACCCAGTTTTGCGAGATCCCTTTGTAACTCGTTGTAGTAAGATGAGGTCCTGAAACATAAACCCTCGGTATCAGCGGCCCGGTATGAGGCCTAAGGCCTGAACCAAAGTAATGGTCAAGACATTGCTAACATAAAGCAAAGTTAGGCTGTGAGCCAGAGGCAGGCCCTGCTCACAGAAGTTGGCAACAGCGTATACACATGTATGTACTAATAAGATGAACATATGCCAGGACGGCACCCCACAGATAACAAGGAACAAGCAGACCCAGTCTAAAGATAGTATAAAAGGACAATATGATGGATAAACAATATGAAAGAACAATGCAATGAATAGACAGTATGATGTATAGACTTATTTGTTCGAACCAATCTGCACCATGAGAAAGGCAACACTGTACTGCATAGAGGGGCTGTACCTCAGTGCGTTCAATGATGCAAAACATGTTTGTACCTGTGTATAAGAATGCATCCCTAACTGGACGTCTTTGTCTGGCCTAGGGGACAGTGGAGAGTCCCGCCACTGACTGAGCCGGTCCATTATCAGGGGGCACATATTCGTAGTATGTCCTGTAGAGTCTGCGGGGAACTATTACTGTGCTTCATTTGACAATAAACCTGGCCAGGTGCCTTCATACCTTATTAGAGTTTGTGGTCATTGGGGGTTTTCTCGGGGTCTGCTGTGCCAGCGATCTGCAGAGCCAGGGCAGTACACAGAGGGAACACACACATGCAGCAGACTGTTATCAACATTGAACTGAGCAGAGCACCACACTGGTAGCGTCTGATGACACTCGTCATAGTCTGCTTTGGACTCAACAGCAGGGCCGGCTCCAGGCACCAGCAAAGGAAGCAGGTGCTTGGAGCGGCCAATGGAAAGGGGCGGCATGTCCGGGTCTTTGGCGGCAATTTGGCGGCGGGTCCCTCGATCACTCTCAGAGCGAAGTACCCGCCGCTGAATTGCTGCCAAAGAATGAAGGGGTGCGGTAGAGCTGCCGCCAAACTGCCGCCGATCACGGCTTTATCTTTTTTTTTTCCCCCTCACTTCACCACTTGGGGCGGCAAAAAAGCTGGAGCCGGCCCTGCTCAACAGTCTTGAGTAATGAAGTAGTATTGCCTAAATAATTTTCTGGAGAGATCCTCTATGATACAGAATTTTGATAAGAACCCCTCTTTAGATGTTTGAGTTCCTGAATGGAGTTGGGAGAATGTTAAAACATGGAACAGCCACTGAAAAAAATCAGTTGGCTGTTTGCACTAATTTTCATATCGCATAGTCTTGCCAAATTATTAAGCATCAAAGTCAGTTTTATGATGGATTCTATTCCCCCACACATCCTTGCTGACAATCAGATTAAGGTAGATCATTATGCTTAGCATGTGTCTGAGGCACAACCTATTTCAAAATATTTCACATATAATACCCACCAAGTTAGAAAAGAACAGTACAGGCATATATATGCAATAAATAGAAACATAAGGTCCCAATAATGCAAACACATATGCATGTGATTTAACTTTCTGCATATGAAACATTCCATTGAATTTAATATGATTACTGCAGATAATTAAGTACATGAACATGTGTTTGCAGGATAAGGGACTAACCTACTTTCTTTTTTGTAAATGCTAGATTTTGATTAGTGGAAACATTTGGGCTGAGAATTTCAAAAACCTCAGAGTTGGCCTATTTCTGCTCCCACTGAAGTCAATGAGGAACACTGAAAGCTTTCAAAAAATCCCACTCTTAACTCCTAGGTAGACAGGAGATGCATGAATAATGGTGACACTATTCTCTTTGTGGGTTTTTTTTAAACTTATTTCCCCCTCTGGATTATAAATGTATACATGGAAACTCTGAACTGGGGAGAGGGCAGCCAAGTTAGCTCCAGTGTTCCATTTGACCATTTAACCACTTCATTCTAACTTTCTTCAATAATAGCACATCTTTACTCCTATGGTAAGCTGTACTTTAACTGGCTTTTTTAAAAATGCAAATGAACTTTTTTTTAACATTACATTTGAAGCTAGCATTCGCATTTTGCCTGTGCTAAAATTAAAGAAAGAAAGGAGCCAAAAGCATAAAGCAATAGACTTGTATATTTACTTTTCTGCAGCCTAACCTCAGCAAGAATTATTATGGTATTACTTTTTAAACGTTTCTCATTGCATTTTTTTGTTTCTGGATTTTTCTTAAAAAGTTAAATTGTTTGCAATATATATATATATTTTGCTTTAAAAAATGCAACAGTGACTCTGTCTATAGAAATAAAACACATGTAAAATAAAAAGCAGAAGCTTAACCAACTGAGCTATAGAATCTTCATTCAGGAAACAACAACTAGAATGTCGAGATATTAAGGTCTTTATTTTGGGTACTTAAAAGCTGCCTTTTTACTATCATCACAGAAGGATATAGAGAATGACAACAAACAATATCTTTAAAAAAATTGAATATAAAATTTCAAAGTTAGCTCCTAATTCACAGTAAGGGATGTGTGTATTCAAAGGGTAAAATCCTTTTTCCAGATCTGGTGCCCACAAATCAAGGATGTTGATACATTGGAGAGGGTTCAGAGAAGAGTCATGAAAATGATTAAAAGATTAGAAAATCTGCCTTATAGTGCTAGCCTAAGTTAAACTAAATAGACTGAGTTCCTTGAGTCCATGTCTACACGATAGACCTTACAGTGGCACAGCTGTACTGCTGCGCTGCTGTAAGGTCTCCTGTGTAGGTGCTCTATGCCGCGGGACAGAACTCTCTTGCCAGCATAATTAAACCACTCCCAATGAGAGGCGGTAGCTATGTCGGTGGGAGAACACCTCCCGCCGATATAGCGCTATCCACACTGGCACTTTTGTCAGTGAAACTTATGTTGGTCAGGGGGTATTTTTTCACACCCCGACCAACAAAAGTTTTACCAACAAAAGTGCTAATGTTGACAAAGCTGAAGAGATGGTTAAGGAGTGATTTGATTATAGTATGTAAGTACATACCTGGGTAACATATATTAAAAAAGAATTTCCAAACATTTTGTCTCTAAATTTCTGCATAAATACAAAGTCTAGTAACATTATTTAAAAATAATTTTATACTTGTGATATTACTGATTAGGTCTGTATAAAATCACAAGAATACAGGCAACATACCAGATTTATAATCCCTGTGCAGATATTAATGGTGTGTATCTGTCTAATTTGGCCCAAGCTCCTACCAAGAGTCAGTCACTACCAATACAACAAAAGGAGTTTTCAGATCTGCAATGTGCTAAATCAAAAAATGAAGGATGTAGCTTGACTTTTTTAAAATCCATGTTTACACTAAAAATATTCCAAACTTGCTAATAGATTAATATAATGAATCCCATGTCACAAAAATCTGAATCAAATATCAGTATCAACTTTTTGAGTTTTATTTTACCACCTCTAAGCTATCTTCTAGATCATCGTCAGAAATAAGCAAACAAATCTGATTTGACAGTTTAACCTTTAATGTTTCAAAAGAGCCAACAGCCTCATTCAGCACAGTAGGATATTTCATTATGAAAAATAAGAGAACACCAAAAGGAAGATTAATGACAAGAAAAAGCAGCATTGGGTACAAATCTTCATTTTATGTTAAGCATTTCATGGAAGATTGATGGTCCTGTCAGACTCATCAATATGTAACAAGTCTCCATGTGATCTCCTTCAACCATGTACCGTTAGGGACAATTTCTGCTCACATCAGAACAGTCCAGTTGACTTCATTTAGGCTATGTGGCTTAGTAAAGTTAGCAGCATTTGGCCATAGATTAGCTAGTTCTTTTTGCAGTAGAACAATGATAATTATGAATTTCTATCATGCAGAAACAAAAATACAAGTATGCAGAAGAAATGAGTACTTTACTCATATTCAAATACTATTATATAGTCTCCATTCAGCTTTTTATTATTTCCCATAAAAAGTTGACACTTTTTTGTGTTTATTACTCATACACAGGCCTTATATACATGGTTAACAAGATGAGATGCTGGGGTGTGTATTAAGTGACACTCAAACTACAGCTATCTTTAAAAAAAGAACAGTAAAAGTTCTCTAATAACAGTATTTTTTTTCTTTTGTTATTGGCTTCAGCTTATGTGAAATAGCTCTTTGGAAATATATGGCTGTGAATATTATAAATGTGCTACTAAAACCAAACCCACATTGAAATGCTAAACTCACAGGGAAATTCAGTGAACTTAAATCTAAAATTGAACCAACTTGTTTGTTGGGATCACACAACCTTTTCAGTTCTGCAGGAGCAGCAGACCCACGAACCATGGCACCATCACAATCTTCTTTCTCTCCTAACATCCCACCATGAACCTCGTTGACTAATTTGTATTCTTTAGATGATGAGATGGACAGAGTATATTAGTGGTCTGCAAAGAACTTCTAGGCAGCCAGCTGACCTGCACCCCAAATGTTTTGTCTTTAGTGCCCAGGCATTGTAAGCCTGCACTTTACCACATCCATAGGATGTATCTTCAGAAGAGCAGGTGGCGAGTTCATTTCCAATGCAACAGAAGTGTGGATAGGAAATGCTTGTCTACTTCTTCTGCATTAAAGATCATCTACTCCTTTATTGGGTGGAGAACCCCAGAATGTACCACATAGTACTAAGTAATTGAGTGACCTAATAACAAGGAACCCAGAAACCTTTTTTTACTAATCAGAGCATTCCATGATGAATCAGCCCTAGAATATGATAGGGCCCTATGAAGTGGCAGCAATGTGCTCACTGAAGATATTTTCCTCTGAATATACTAGAAGTGGGACTGGGGAGAAAAAGACTTGCCTCGCAGGTCCCTTAACACATATGTGGCGAGCAGACTAGTTGGCTGCAGGCAAATATTTCATATAGGTCAAACTTATGTCTTCTACCCCTCCCTCTAATAACCAACTAAATGTGTGGGCTGTGGAGGAGCTCCTTGGATATGTTGGCAGAGTATGTTTTTGGTGAATGAGAAGAGATGGTCACTGAGCTTTGTGGGAGGGATAAATTGCTAAAATAAATCATAAGACTCATGAGTTTCTCCAGGATTCTCAAGTTTTACTTGGTTTTCACAACTTCAAGAATTCAAAAACTATAAGCAAAATTTGGGGTCACAGTTCCTGGGTAACATAACTCACTAGTTCAGGGTTTGGGCAAATTATGCAAATTCAATAAAGCTCTACTGAAAACCCATATGTAAAGGGAGCGATGTGGTGGTGTATTTTTAAAAGTGAGATGAAATAGTTACTTACCACCTCACAAAGAATATGGAAATCATGTTCCTTTTCCAGAAATGTGGTCATTTCCCTCAGATGTATTGTCAATACTTGCATGCTTTTCAATAATGTGTTATTAATAAATTATGTTAGGGAAAGAGAACATGAACCAAATGTTTATTTTTAAGTGAATGCCTTTAGCTGAGAATATGCTCAGTGAACTGTAGCTTGAAAATACATTGGGGAATATACAATACTTGTTTATTAGATTACAAGTTGTCTGCAGCTGGTTGCACACAGGTGAAGTGCAATAAATACTGGCACTGATCTGAAAAGACCCATAGAATGGAACGTGTAGTTGCAGGTGTGTTGCTTTGCTGAGAGACTGCAGTTGGTTTAGTGACATTTAGCATACTCTCTCATTTTCACTTAGCAGCAATTCCCAAACTGGAATAAGGTCACAGCTGTAGTAGGGACAGAGGAATAAGTTTGGTTAAACTAAGAATTAACCCAAACCTTCACCACCACTCAAACCTAATCCAAACCAAATCTTTTTCACCAGTGGAACATGTTTGATTAAATACATGGCAACTTTATTTAAAGGAACAGTACTCGGGCTTCAGATAGGGTTTAAAAGTGTAATGGAGAAACACTGTCCTCACACTTCATTGATGTTTTGCAGTTTGTCTTTCCCGCCCCACTCTTGTGCATCTTTTAGTGTTTATGCATTTCTCTCACTCTTTCCTCTCGGTCCTCCTATTTTTTCAGCTTGCCCCGCCCCATACATTTTTAACCATCTTTTTTCTTGTCTCTCTCCCTCCCTCCTCTTCCCAGCTAGAGCAGCACAGAGTCAGGCATTTCTCTCTCATTTTGTTGCTGTTCCATATCCATTGTCCTCTACCCTTCTCATGAGTTTTAGCAGTGCACTGCTGGTTCTCTGGTGTTTGGAGCCTCTGTACCATACATGCTGTGCTCTGTCTCTATGCAACTACCCAACAGGCATCTATTCTAGGAGAACCTGTCAGCCTTGAGACCCTTCATGAATGAAGGCCTATCCTATTTATCTGTCTTAGGAGTTTAGATATAATGTATCATCCTACCCCATGACAACCACCATTACCATCTACTATCCAGCAGTAGCCTTGGCAGGTCCTCATGGAAGGGCAGGCCTCCTTCCCAATCATCCACAGTGAAGTATCCAATGTCCCGAACCCAACAAGCTTTTAAATTTAAAGGTACACTGTGGTTTTCCCTCATCTTATGCCCCAGAATGAAGCTCAATAAAGTAACATTCGAAACATTCACTCCCTACCTCCTTCCCTTACTGACAGGTTAGTGGTTGACATGGAAAGAGTGATCCTCCTAGCTCCAGACTTTCACAGCCCCATAATAAACACTAGTGTGTGTAGATTATGGGGAAACTAGGCAGGTATACTAAACTGCAGAAGGAAGTAGGTTGTCCCCGAGTAACAATTTACAATGGAGATTAAAAAAAAAATATTTTGAACATCCGTATGCAATACAACCTTGAACTGGGGAGGAGTGAGCTAACCCCTTGTAAAGGAAACTCACCAGAGAAGTAGATGACCACAAAATCACTAGTCTTTTGATTAGAAGAATTTGAATAAACACCCACCATTTAGGATGCTTATCTGAAGTAAATGTTGCAAACTTATCAAGGTTTTGCCCAGCACCCGCATATGTAGTTATGTCTTATGGTGGTCTGATTGTACATTTTAGCATGAGTCAGATAGTATTACTAGGAATTCTATCCTCTCTATCTATTCTCCTCTATCTAAAAGTTTTGTCATGGGTATGACCTACTGTATATAAAATGATATTAAATCAAATATTAAAATTATGGCTACACTGCTTCTGTTTAATACTTTGTGCAAAAAAAGCTCAAGAAGTGACATTTTTGCTCATGATACCTTCTAATAGATTAGGAAAATGATTATAACACAAATGTTTTAATGTTGCATGTGAAAACTTAGAATGCTGAATGTCATCTAATGACCTCCTTCCTACTTCACAATACAGAATGAAATATACTATAATTCCCAGAAAATTGTGCATCTCTGTTGATATTAAAATAAGATTTAGGTGCCTGCACATTGGCTGCACCATAGTTTATCTCATTTCAATTTCATGTTTGTTATTTGAGGTCTAGCATAGTCTAAAAAAGGGATGTTTTCACATGAGGAGAACTTTAGGAGAAAGGTGGGAACAACAGGAAGAAGCAGCAAAACCTTAATGGAGGCGTCAAGCAATTAGTAGAATGGGAAGATGTAATATTCTCTTGGTATGCCTTTTTCAATAAAAATACATAAAACTTGTAGTTAAAAATGTTTTATTATGTTTTTTGAAAAATAACATAATTACAGAAGAAATATCAGTATAAAATGCTTGAAAATTACATGGATCATGGTGACAAATTCCCCACTACATTCTTTTTGTTAAGGAGTCAGATATAAAGCACGCTTGCTGGAGTCCTCATGGGAGAGGGCAATGAAGAAGAGAATTCACCCCTGCCTCTCTTCTACCAAGAAGACACTTTCATGTAGCAGTTGGCTCAGTTTTCAACTATCAGACTAGCTAAGAACATATAAACTTGCCCAAAAATATATAGAGACAAGATTATGAAGTTAACTTGAAAGATCATTCATTGGGTTTGACTGTTCCTTCACTGACCTGAGATGCTCATCCGAGAGTCGCATCTTGTGGTATTTTTGCCAATGTTCTCTTTCAGCATTTCCTTTGGGACATGACTTTTGATAAGGAGCTTCTGAAATAGGAAGGTGATACCATCCATGGGCCACACCCTGGGACCTGGTTTTTCAGAAAGTCTTTCCATCTCATACTGTGAATTGAATTTTTATGTCCTCCTGCCCCATTGTTAATCCATCATGTCAGATAAGGAGCTTTTGCTTTTGTAATCATCCTCTGGGCCTCTGTGTATGATAACTGCTCATTTCAGACAGCTGCAAGAAACAGGCCTCTCAGTCTGAGATGAAGTAGATGATGGTGGAGAGGGAAAAGTACTTGGGATCAAACAGAGGTTTCTGCTTCACTGCTGTCTCTGCTTTACTGAACTTCACAGAGAGCAGCTGTTGCCTCATGCTCTTTCTTTCAATCTGCTCAAACATCTTTAATGTCCGGGGGCTCTCCAGTGACAGCATGTGGTTCTTTTGTCAAGGGGAAAATCTCTGCTGGTAGATACAGAACGGGTAGATGGAGAAAGTCCTGTAAATTAAAACAAATACACATTTTTTAGCTGATATAACCCAATAGCTTCTATTTTTACAGAGTTACATAAAGATGCCACTTGCTGGAGTGTACAGACTGAACTTACTTCTGAAGCCTGGAGAAGTCTTCACCAGGAAGGAGCAGGATCGTGCACTCTGCTTGGCTATTGCAAAGGACAGGGACAGGGGAAAGCATCTCCAAAGTAGAGGTAAAGCTGATGACTAACACCTGTCCTCATCCAAGCTGACTAAGTAGATGCAGAGTCTCTTTTTGGAGATTGGGGTTATAAGCAACAAGAGATTTATGGTAGATCACGGTTGTTATGTACATACTCAGATTATGGGGATGGGAAAGGTTAGGGGGATGGGAAAGGACTATCATCGAAGCACCTGGCCACAGGACAAGAACATGATTTAAGCTACAAAGACTTGAATTTTAAAAATGTTAATAATCATGAAATATTTTTTTCTTTAGTAAACAAGAGGTTTTGCAATTTTGCCTCCTGTAGTAATTAACTTTAAAAAACATTTAGAAATATCAATAATTTTTAATGCAGAAGTTTAACAGTTCCTTTTCACAATTTTGTTAGCGCAATGTGATGAGCAGCAGAGAGCATATGAATGAGATGTGAAAATTAAAAAAAAAATGCATCTCATTTTGGGTCCTGGAAGAGATGGTGGGTGGAAATTGTAGGAGCTCTGATAGTAGGCATTGTTCACAAATTAGCACAGGTGGGAACTGCACCACCGAGGAAACTGCAATTTGTATAGAAGAAATAGAAATAAATAGTGATAAAAACAAAAGAAGGATCTCCCTGCTGTGGGTAAGAAGGAAAAAATGGTCATTGGACCAAACTTGTCTTTCAATCAGAAACTTGGTGCTGAACCACAAAGAACAAAATTGGCCATTTTTTACCCATGGAAAATTATAAAAGAAAAGAAAAATAAACTACTTTGATGTCATGGTTTTAGGTGCAGCCTGGTCTGACCATGAGATCAGGAGTCCAGCATGCCAGAATTCTCACCCCAGTTCTTGCTGGGTGGCACTCAACCACTTGATCTTCTACCTACTGTTATCAGAGTCCCTTTTAGGTACAGACCAGGACTTTGAGAAACCATTTGTGGTAACAGCAGGCAGCAGACCCTATATTTCATTCATCTGGGAGCCAGAACACCATCGAGAACTAAAGGGACTGTGTGTTTAGTAACCTCAATTTTAAAAATCCTTTTGTATTCTTTACAACCAAGTCCAGTTTCTATCTCTAACTTGAGGCACAGTGCCACTCTCAGTTTTCCTATCAGCAAAATGGAGATAATAATTATTTTTCTATCTTATGGGGTATTTTAAAGATTAATTTCAGAGGTTAATATCAGTATAATTAGAACTATATAAGGGCTTTGTGTTATTAATCCTGACTATAGAGGCCCTACTAAAAAGAAAACAAAAAAAATAAACAAAACAATCCTCTCAGCTATCCCTTCCTTGGCTCCTCCCAATAACAAAAACAAACTATTTTTTTCTCCATATGTGGAGAGAAGGAAACTCCCTTCATGGGGTAGGAATCAACATGTTAGAAGGGAACAGGCCAGTGGGAGTTGAATAATGATCAAAATCTTCCACTCATTCTTTTCCTTCTCTCAAGGAAACTAAACAGCTTTAGCACTGTCTTGCTTTCTCCCTTTGTGCATTTCTTTTCCTTTTTCCCCTCCCTTGTCTTTTTTTCAGGGTCTGTTCATTTCTGTACGCCTGAAACATTGCTTCTCCCACTCACACCCTCCCACAGATCCCTTTCACTGCATTTCCCCACCCTCCTCAACTCCCTAGTGTCCTCAACTCACCTTCTCCCATAACAAAATAAGAACAAAATGTTACTGGTTTGAGTTTTTACAGCAATTTGCTGTAATCACTTTGTTCAATATTATATAACATGAAGTACAATACACAAGCTTCAAGAACAAGAAGGCCACATTTTACCTATTTTTAACAAATTTCTATTTGTGCTCTTTTCAGCTCCCATGCTGCCTTTCTCACATTCCAAAGTGCCCTTGTTTGACAGTAAGTGTTGCAATCTTGACTCACATGATCTAGATCAAATGAGGCAGCAAATTGAATTTAAACTCTGATCTTCATCGCCCTGTCATATCTTGGGATTGAAAAAAAAACTATTAAGCAAATTAAAAATGTATTCATCCGGTCATACAACAGGCAATATGGAAAATACTAAAGCCAGATACATTTTATGTGGATGTAATTAGAGTCTGAATGAGCTCTTCCCTGACATCTAGAGATGAGCTGTGGAAGAGGACTTCAGGAGCTGATATTGTTTGCATGGGCACACCAACCTGGCCTAGGTGCTCAGCCTGATGGGATTGCCTGCGCAAATGATCACTTTGGCTGTTGTTGGATCCCCAGTCTTCTTGTTATTGGGGCAGGAGTAATAAAAGGTTGTTATCCTTGTTGTGTGAATCAAGGGTAGCAGAACTGTACTTGACATACTCTGATTGAGGGACTCACCCTCAACTAAACGGCACTTGCTAGGCAGGGGACATGGGTTTCAAAGCCTAGTGAGTTGAGAGAGGGTGCGGACAAGTAGTTGTTCCTGGTGGTGTGGGCCCCAAACACCATTAAACCTTTCCTCTCTCCACTATGTAATAATAGAGCTAATTGAGAGTCTTGTTACACGCTGCATACCTGATACCTAGATCTAAGTGTTAGACCTGCTTTGGGACAGTGTCTCTGATGCAAGAGACTGCCCAGTGTGCACCAGCAGTGAGGCTCCCCCACAAACAGCTGCAATCAGTGAGAGCTGTGTTAAGTGGAGGGACCTGAAGACATCCCAGCAGATTGGCGAGCCTTTGGTAGGGCGGCCAGCAGAGAGGGGTGGCGATTGGCCAATGAAGTGACTGGCGGAGAGGTGCAGTAATAGGGTAGCCAGAGGAAAAGCGCAGTGATCAGCCACCAAGGCAGCTGGTGGGAAGGCATGGCAATTGGCTGTAGAGTAGCCAGCAAAAAGGATCAAAGCGCTGATCGGCCGTCAGGGCGGCCAGCGAAGAGGAGCGGTGAGCGAGTGCCTGGGCAGCGGAGCGAGTAAAGTGCCTTCTTAGCCCCCACCTCCACCCAGGCTGGCAGGTGAACTCTGTGGATGCACCTCTAGACTCTAGGTCTGCACTGACCAAGGGCAACAGCTGTGAGTGGGGTGCAGAGATGAGATGGGCGCATTAAATGGACTTTTGGTTGCTGGATTTAACAACCTGATGGAAAAGGACATTACCCAACTTACTTGGGGTTGGGTCTTTTGCTCATAGTTTATGTTTATGAACCTTGTTTGTGGTGTTTTCCCAAATTAATGCTGAGTTATTTCCCTCCTTTTATTAAAAGTTTCTTTTCTACACTCAGACTCTGTGTTTGTGAGAGGGGAAGCATTGCCTCTTAGAGGCACCCAGGGGGTGGTATGTAATTGTCTCAGGTCATTCGGGGGGGGGGAGGAGAGGGGGTTCAAGCTGGTTTTCTGTTGTATTGTTGAAGAGAAACCCCTAGAGAACTGCTCCTTGTTGCTGCAAATTCCAGTGGGCAAAAGGGTTACATCTGGCAGTGGTTCTCAAACTAGGGCTGCCGCTTGTTCAGGGAAAATCCCTGGCGGGCTGGGCCGATTTGTTTACCTGCCGCATCCGCAGTTTCAGCTGATCGCGGCTCCCACAGGCCGTGGTTCGCCGCTCCAGGCCAATGGGGGCTGCAGGAAGGGCAGCCGGCACTTCCCTCGGCCCGCGCCGCTTCCCACAGCCCCCACTGGCCTGGAGCAGCGAACCGCTGCCAGTGGGAGCCACAATCGGCTGAACCTGTGGATGCGGCAGGTAAACAAAAAGGCCTGGCCCGCTGGGGCTTTCCCTGAACAAGTGGCAGCCCTAGTTTGGAAACCACTGCCATATAGGATTTTCAGACCACTAGCCATCATATACTTAAGTTGTATTAGTTTTAACTGTAGACAGCTGCACTTTTTTTAGCTATATAAAAAGTTGATATTGTCAAAGCATCCATCTCTACTGATTATCCTGAGGCCTAAAGAAGCAACCGTAGAGGCAAGCCTACACTAACACATATACCACACAGATTTAAAGGTCTTCTCCAGCTATAACATCAGTGATGCCATAATCTAGAGAGACTGAATTATATTAATTGCTCCATATTTAAGAGTACAATGGCTTTGTTCTTTCAAAAGTGTAAAGAACTAAAATGGTAACTGTAACACTGGCTTTGTCATTCGAAAATATACATATTTATGGAGATATACCTATCTCATAGAACTGGAAGGGACCCCAAAAGGTCATCAAGTCCAGCCCCCTGCCATCACTAGCAGGACCAAGTACTGATTTTGCCCCCGATTCCTAAGTGGCCCCCTCAAGGATTGAACTCACAACCCTGGGTTTAGAAGGCCAATGCTCAAACCACTGAGCTATCCCTCCTCCCTTTAATATACATACATATATATTTTTTCTCTTAAATCTTCATTATTTCAAGGAAAAGAAGTAGATGTAAAGAGGTCACTATCAGGGGGACAGATACATTTGTCAAGGCTCCAAAGTCTGTTTTCTTCTAATACATTTATTTTGCCAGAAAATCACAAGCCTCCTTTGATAAATAAGATGCATTGTCTCTTTCTTGCATTCCTACCTCTTGATTCAATAGGTGGGGAGGATGGGGAATGCAGCTACTCCAATTTTCCCCTTATTATCCTTTGAGAAAGCAGTATATTTAAAATGGAAACTACTTATAGGCTGGAAAATGGTACAAAATATGTTTTAGCTGTGTTATACCATCAGTTATGGAACCTTGTTATTTTTTGGATTAAAGTCTTAATTACAAAAATACTATATCTATTAGTATAGCACCACTTATCATTGATATAGCACCAGCAGGTGGATTGCTCTTTCCAGGGTCAGCCACTGGACCCTAAGGAGAAAGAAAATGTAGAATTATCTATTATTTCCCCCCCATCTTGGAAGGAGGAGTGGGTTTGTCTCCCTTTCCCCAGAGAAACAAGGTGTTTGGCTCCCACACTTTGTGAGAGAACTCCGTGCCTTCACACCAGTTCTGAGACCTCTTACCCTCTTCCCTTCTTGCCATTCCTCTCCCTCCCTCCCAGGAACTGGATAGAATGGCAGCTCCCACAATCCAGAGGTTAGGGAGATGGTAGGTAGAGTTTTCTCTAAGCAGCCAACAAGGAGGCTCACATTTTGTTTCTGTATTTAAAGCAACATTTTCAACCTGAAATGATCACAGACAAATTGGGGGATTGGGGATTGGCAGCTCTCCCCTAAGGCTCAAAAACCCAACACAAAAGTGCCAAAAAATGTGATTTGTTATTTGATTTTAAATCTTATGATGTGGGGAGGTTGTCATGATTTTTTAATGCCTGTGTTTGGCGATATGACTTCTATTGTCAGTTTCCTACTCCCTTTACCTCGTTTGTTCCATGTCACAATCTCTAGAAGATATACAGTTTGATGCTGACAGACTAGCTCAGGCCAGAGCCATAGGCCAATTCACTTGTGTGTGAATATCAAAGGAGTTAAATGTCTTAGTATATATATTCAGGCCGATTTATTCGGTATGTTAATAGAGATCAAAGGAAATGTTAATTGTATTATTTTCAACCATCTATATCCTGTTTACTATTACATTGCATTTACATTATGCATGCCCAGTAATTAAATAACACTAGATCAAAGTGTGTGTTCATGAAAATGTGTATTCAGGTGTTAGAACTTCATGAAAACTAATGGAATGTTACTTGTATTGTTTTTGCTTATCTATTCCTATTATAATGTAAAGGCAGCATTTACATTATGTATATCCCTGTGACTAAATCACTCATTGAATGCAAATGAAGAAGAGTGCTAAATTCAAAGCAATTGGTCTTATCAGATTATTGTCTGAAGAAGCTATAAGTACTAATTCAAAGGAAGATCCTTTATCTCTGAACTGTCTTGGACTTTTTCAGGGAAATGTACTAGATGAAAAGCAGAGATTCCCAGAATTATTCTGGGTAACCCTGAAAAGACTTTTAGGAAACTGGCAGATTACTACATCTTTGCTATCATTTTGGATTTACAAACTAACTCACCTGTTACTATATTTAATCTGCTTTAACCTCTCAATAACTCTCATTCCTTTTTCCTAGCTAATAAACCTATAGCTAGTTTACCACAGAATTGCCTGTCAGTCTTGTCTTTGGTATATGACCTGGAATACCAGTTGACCTGGGGTAAGTGACTGATCCTTTGGGATTGAGAGAAACTTGATGTGGTGTGATTTTTTTATTTACATAACCTTTTATCACAAAGTTCAGTTTGTCTGGGTGGCAAGATAGGTTGGAGAGGCTAAGGGGACTGTCTGTGACTCCATGGCAAGCCTGGCGCTGTCAGATTTGTTACTGGGTCTAAAAAAGTTCCCAGGGTTCACTGCAGTTGTAGGCAGAGATGGGCACCAAGACCACTTAGTTTCTCGGGGAGCCTAAGTGTGAAGAGAGATGCAAGGCTTGTGTGGACTTGTATGCAAATGCTTAACCTCTGAAAACAAACACGCAACATCTATGTTGTGAAACAGTTGCAAATAACTGACAGGACATAAAGCCACAAAATGAAGGAAACAAAAAGTTAAACAACTCAACAATAAATATGCTACTTCTCGACCCACAACCACATGTGACCACTACCACAACTATCATACAGCACAGATTATTCACCTTAACTCTGCCCACTTAGAATGCCAACCTTCCAGCTTTTACTAAATTACTTCCTGCTGCTATACCAAACTATGACACTAAACATCCACAACTAAGGGTATGTCTATACTGCAACTGAGAGCACACTTCCCAGCTTAAGTAGACAGTTAACACTCTAAAAATACAACTGTTGCCAAGAGAAGCATATGAGGTGGCTTCGGCTAGCCACTTGAGCTGCTGACCATGCTAACCCTGGATACACTGCTATTTTTAATGTGCTAGTTCAAGCAGACTTAAAACGTCTGTTTACCTGACCTGGGAAGCATGCTTCCTGCAGCAGTGTAGACATCCCCAAAGAGTTTTGGGAGGGAATAATATGGTGAAGGGGTGTGTATGGAAGGGAAAATTGAAGGGTAGTTTGGTAAAGGAGGATGAAAGCTGGCATCCCTGTGGGGACACAGTTATGGTAGTTGTATGTGGTACATAGGAATCATGATAGTGGTAAGGCGGGTGCCTGTCAGTGCAGAAGTAGAGGGTATGTTAGCTCCTTAGTTTTTCCACTTCCTTGCTTTTGTGCTTATGTGTTATGTATATTATGTGTGTACCAAACTTAGTTCTTTCACAACAAAGTTTATTCATGTATTAAAATATTTTAGGGTTCTGTATCTGGAAAGACCATATCACTTGCGCCTGAAACAGTTTACATGCAATTCCAAGAAAGCCATATTATTTCCTTCTAGAGACAACAAATATACCTTCAAAATGCACCAATCACTGTCAGAGTGCCTTGGAAAGTATGATAGTCTACATTTATATTCAAACACAATATGTTTGCAGTTTAAGTATTTTCTCTATTTTATACTCTTAGAAGTACATAAAAAGTAAATTCCAAACTGGCCCAAAACTAATAACAATTCAGCCACCCTACTGAAATGCAATCTAAACTTCTGACTACTCTACTCTATGGTCATACAGTTATTGCCAAAACTAAAGCTTAGATGCACTAAAGAGACTTAACATACAGCCAACTGGAAGGGGCTCACTGCAAATGTTATGCAAAGTGATTGTTAAACCCAGTGTTTATTTACTATTTACAGAACCTCTCATGCTTTTCACTTATGCATCTTTGAGAAGTATCGCTGAGGTTTAAGAATTTATGACCAAGTGTTGGTGGGATTTCAGGAGGGAATTGGTATAATGTTGGTGAATAATTCATTTCTCTGAGCTAAGTCCCTCTTTTAGAGATTAAATGGAGCATGTAGGGAAAACAAAGGTTTAATGTCATTGCTTTTGGTATATAATAAGATATAAAACCTCAACACTGCTGTATTGGAATATGTTTATCAGGTATTTGATTTCCGATCACAAATCAAAATAGAGGTATTCAAAGAAAAATAAAAGACACCTATGGTGAAAGTATTCTAATATAGTAGCTCTTACATTCATGAGAAAAATTCTGTGGTATAATGAGCTGAAAAGAGTGATATGATAAAGTTTCTATGGTTAACCAATGACACTAAATATGTACACTTACGCAATGTGATGAGTTGCAAAGAATGAAAAATAGCTTACTTCTATATGATCATACACTCTGTTTATTTTGATATTTTCCTCAGAGTGTCTCAAACACCACATACATTGAAGAGAGTGGATATTCAAACTGCAGGGTAGGGTTGACTCAGTACTCAGCTGTACAACACATTGATACTTTTTTTGTTGCTATTTACCACCAATAGAATGATGTAGTAGGAAATGAGTATTGCCTTTCCAATATATGTCCCCCTCTCCCCTGCACAGAGTGGACATAACTGAAAAATAGGTGAATGGACTTTGCTGCTGTGGAAAACTTGAGAAGAAAGTCACCTTTGGACTGAGACCATTCACAGAAAATTTTAGTCACAAGAAAGAGTTTTGCAGAAAGTTCTGACTTTCTGAATGGGGGACAGAGACATCAGGGGAAAAGTGAGAAAGTAGCTATGAATAGGTGATAGAAAGGAAGAAACAAGTAAGGGATAGAGAAATGGGGTAGAAAAGCAACCCCTAAAATAGATGGGAAACGGAAACCATCAAAGGGGCAAGATTAGAAAGGCAAAGGCACAAAACGAGCTCAAACTAGCTACAGGAATAAAGGGAAACAAGAAGACTTTTTATCAATACATTAGAAGCAAGAGGAAGACCAAAGACAGGGTAGGCCCACTGCTCAGTGAAGAGGGAGAAACAGTAACTGGAAACTTGGAAATGGCAGAGATGCTTAATGACTTCTTTTTTCGGTCTTCACTGAGAAGTCTGAAGGAATGCCTAACCTAGTGAATGCTAATGGGAAGGGGGTAGGTTTAGAAGATAAAATAAAAAAAAGAACAAGTTAAAAATCACTTAGAAAAGTTAGATGCCTGCAAGTCACCAGGGCCTGATGAAATGCATCCTAGAATACTCAAGAAGCTAATAGAGGAGGTATCTGAGCCTCTAGCTATTATCTTTGGAAAATCATGGGAGACAGGAGAGATTCCAGAAGACTGGAAAAGGGCAAATATAGTGCCCACCTATAAAAAGGGACATAAAAACAACCCTGGAAACTACAGACCAGTTAGTTTAACTTTTGTGCCAGGGAAGATAATGGAGCAAGTAATTAAGGAAATCATCTGCAAACACTTGGAAGGTGGTAAGGTGATAGGGAATAGCCAGCACGGATTTGTAAAGAACAAATCATGTCAAACCAATCTGATAGCTTTCTTTGATAGGATAACGAGTCTTGCGGATAAGGGAGAAGCTGTGGATGTGGTATACCTAGACTTTAGTAAGGCATTTGCTACGGTCTCGCATGATATTCTTATCGAAAAACTAGGCAAATGCAACTTAGATGGGGCTACTATAAGGTGGGTGCATAACTGGCTGGATAACCGTACTCAGAGTTGTTATTAATGGTTCCCAATCCTGCTGGAAAGGCATAACAAGTGGGGTTCCGCAGGGGTCTGTTTTGGGACTGGCTCTGTTCAATATCTTCATTAACGACTTAGATATTGGCATAGAAAGTACGCTTATTAAGTTTGCAGATGATACCAAACTGGGAGGGATTGCAACTGCTTTGGAGGACAGAGTCATAATTCAAAATGATCTGGACAAATTGGAGAAATGGTCTGAGGTAAACAGGATGAAGTTTAACAAAGACAAATGCAAAGTGCTCCACTTAGGAAGGAAAAGTCAGTTTCACACATACAGAATGGGAAGAGACTGTCTAGGAAGGAGTACGGCAGAAAGGGATCTAGGGGTTATAGTGGACCACAAGCTAAATATGAGTCAACAGTGTGATGCTGTTGCCAAAAAAACCCAAACATGATTCTGGAATGTATTAACAGGTGTGTTATGAGCAAGACACAAGAAGTCATTCTTCCGCTCTAATCTGCACTGGTTAGGCCTCAACTGAAGTATTGTGTCCAGTTCTGGGCACCGCATTTCAAGAAAGATGTGGAGAAATTGGAGAGGGTCCAGAGAAGAGCAACAAGAATGATTAAAGGTCTTGAGAACATGACCTATGAAGGAAGGCTGAAAGAATTGGGTTTGTTTAGTCTGGAAAAGAGAAGACTGAGAGGGGACATGATAGCAGTTTTCAGGTATCTAAAAGGGTGTCATAAGAAGGAGGGAGAAAACTTGTTCACCTTAGCCTCTAAGGATAGAACAAGAAGCAATGGGCTTAAACTGCAGCAAGGGAGGTTTAGGTTGGACATTAGGAAAAAGTTCCTAATTGTCAGGATGGTTAAACACTGGTATAAATTGCCTAGGGAGGTTGTGGAATCTCCATCTCTGGAGATATTTAAGAGTAGGTTAGATAAATGTCTATCAGGGATGGTTTAGACAGTATTTGGTCCTGCCATGAGGGCAGGGGACTGGACTCGATGACCTCTCGAGGTCCCTTCCAGTCCTAGAATCTATGAAAGGGCTGGGGATATAGGCCATGAGGAGAGACAGGTGAAGCACAGTGGGAGACATAGCAACAGAGGACAGCAACCTTCTATTAATATTTTTTTTTCCACATAAACCATGAGCCTGGAGACTGCAGGATGATTTTATGTCCATGTTGCAAATATCTGATTGTTTTTCTTTGCATTTCTCTGTCAACTTTCTAAGAAGAAAATGACCTAAAATCCATCAAAAACGTAAAAACAATCCTCCTTGGCCCCCAGAAGCCTAGCTTATTTTAATTGTTATTAATGACCATAAATTAGTAGTCATGTTATACTATAGCTATTGTTTTTATGTGGAAGGTACACAGGTCTAGATTCACAAAGGTACTTATGCACCTAAACCCCAGACAGTCAATGAGACAGAGAGAGAGCACAATCATGGGAATTACTCTATAGCTTTCTGATTTCAGCACTCATCCAAGATCTGGGAGACCCATGATCTAGTTCCCATGGTCCAGTGACTCATTATTTATTTACATTGCATCAGCTTTAATGGGAGAGACTGAGGTTGCCCCACATCATAATATCCAATAGCTCAAAAGTTAGTGCCCTCACTGGAGAGGTGGCAGATCCCTGTTTAAATCCCTTCCTGTCATCAGGTGGATGGGGAACTTGAACCAGGGATCTCTCACATCCCAAGTAATATAATAATTAATTAATAAATATAATAATAATATTACAGGTGATTACAAGGTCCTTCCCTATTGTGAAAAAATGCCATACGTGCCTAATGCAAAAAGAGTGTTCATAGCTGAGAATCACTAGAAGAGATAGGTGCCTATCTGCAGTCTGGATTTAGGTACATATCTCTGAGAGAGGGGCAGGGCTTAGTACACACTAACCTCTCTCATTGACATCTCCCATTGGCTAGCTTAGGCAACTTCTCACCTAGTGAGCTAGCTTTTTTGAATTGCAGTTTAAAGTGCCTATATCTCCCTGTTCCTGGTATAGGGATCCCAGGTGCCTAACTCAGGCTTTGTGAAAAACAATTGTTTTTCCTAGGATTTCCTAGGTACCTAAAATGTAGTCACTGTGCACTCAGCTTCACCACACCTAAGTACCTTTGTGAAGCTAGGCCCCAGATACTATTGTGATGGGTGACAGTATAAACCCTTCAGATAGATAGATAGATAGATAGATAGATAGATAGATAGATAGATATAAGTGTAAAGAACCATGAAGGAGGCTGGCTTGTACTGTGGTAAATGTCATCCTTTACCCCACTCTCACAAGGAGTCTGTATTGCCTTACATAACAGTCATCTCTAAATTCTAATATTTATTTCTTAGACTCTCTTTCGATGATTATTTTGTTCCATCTGTCAGACTCCCATATCTCAGGGGAACAACTATATTACTCTGGAAATATCTGTGTACGAACTTATAAAAAATGAGCGATGAAAGCACATTGGTCACTGCGGGGGAAGGGAGGGAAATAACATCCATTTGATGTTCTTCTGGTACTATATACAGAAGAATCTTTTTACCTCAACATCACTGTACTCTGCTAATGGCCAGATCTATTTAAACAAAACAAAACAAAATCCCAAGACATTACTTGTTACCAGCAGCTCTTAAATGTGTTGTTAGTTAACAGCTTGATACCAGCATAGCAAAGTGCAGTTCATGGCCTGGTAAATGGGATGTTATACGTGTTTTCAGCTAATTGCTGTAAAATTATTGATGTTACACTGGAGTGCTGTGTAAAAAGAGAGAGTGAATATGTATGAAGTGACTTGATTCTGGCATTTACAGTCACTTGATTCTAGTCACTATAAACTGCTGAATATAGATTAGTTTATTTGTTTTTGTTTTATGACCACCAATAAAAAGACTAGTTTAAGTCCTGTGGCAATATAAATGAAAATAGGAAGTGTTTTTGTTCTAAAAAAAACTTTACAAAATAGCCATTTCAAGAAAAAATAAATAAAGCCACTGAATTTCAATCCCTTAATTTGACTCTGATTATTTTTCTTGGTCAAGTTGGAAAAGCAAACATCTCATCTCCAAGTGTATCTAGATCTTTCATTATGTACACACCATCATTCTGCTAGGTGAGTTCTAATTGAAAATGTATTCAAATATTTGTAGGGCTTTTTTCATTATAAAATTAAACAAAGAGAGAAATTACACCTGCCCAGGTTACAGAGCAACTTGGTGACAGAGCTAGGAGTAGGACTCAGGTATCCTATGTCCAGTGCCCTAGACACAGAACCACACTGTTCTCTTAAACAGTTATTAACAATTGAAGTCCCTGATCCTGCAGTCAGAACAATACACCTGCAGGAAGCCCTGTTGAGTTCAATGAGGTTCCATGGAGGTCCCAGGCCCCACCCATACAGATTCAGTTTCAGGACTGGGGCTAATTCTATATGTATTAATAATGTATGACGATATCCTAATATTCACTTATTCTATTTGTAATTGTTTTAGCACTTTAAAGCTATTACAACGTAGCATTATCTTTAATCCTTATTTCCCACCCCCAAACAAGGTTGGTACAGTGAATTGAACACTTTACGATGCATACACTGCTAAATGCTTATATAACAGCCGTGCATGTGACTGCTTGACATCAAGCTGTTTAGAATTCCTGATACAGCGCATCCAATTAAACAGATAAAAACTACTGTTATTTTTACTGCTGCTATTTTGCTGTCACCCTTGCTGTATTTATAATAATTTTAGATGATACAAAATGTACTTTCCTTCATAGGGGAAAAAAAGTGTGCAGTCTGAGATCAATGTTTCAGAAGAGGTAATGACCAGCTTGGGATGGAGGTAAGAAATTTAACATACAAAAACTATATAAAAGTAAGCTGAAGAGACTGACAAAGTAACAGAAGGCAGCAAATTCTGAACTACAGTTGTCAGTCCACATCAATTCATTCTGGTGAGGGTGGCGCCTCGGAATTGTGGCAAATACCAGTCCAATTCTGCAAACACTCATGCATACAGTCCTGTTGACTTTAGCGAGACTATTCACATATGTAAGAGCTTTCAGGGTCAGACCCAAGCATTAGAAGATGATACCGGTATATTATATACAAAGATGTTCATTCAGGATAGAGTCAGAGCTTGCACCAAGAAGGCCCAGTCTGCAGTCTTGATTCAGGCCAAACGTTCACTGACTTCAAGGGAGTCTCATCTGAGTTAAGACTGCAGAATTTGGTCCAACATTCACTTTCTCCTTGTTTCCTTTCCATATACTTCTGCCTCAACGTACATTCACTGGTCATCCATCTTGCATATGGAATCAGTAAAGGGTCTGATTATAAACATGCATGTTGGTGCAGCTTGTAATAGCTTCACAGATAGAACTGCAACAACATTTCTGTTTAAAGCTGAGTTTTGCATCCTTTAAAAATCCACAAATAAAATAAATCAAAAAAAAAGAGACTGTTTTGAAGATGGCTGGGTCAGATCTTTGGCCACAGGGTGAAGGTTGTGTTGCCTGGGAAGCGTCAGGCTAACTCTTCATTACCCCACTTTTCTAACGTTTTTGGTATATTTTTATTGTAACACTTGTACGGAAATATGAAGGAACTGTAACTCCACATTTCTTAGTTTTCAAATGTCTGAATTTTGGGAATTCAACTCTCCTGTTCAGGTAAGGCACAAGTAGCAGAGAGCACAGTTGAGCATCTGTAACCCTTCATACACATAAAGAGTTTTTTGCATTTAAACACTATAAATGTTGCTCTTTATACACTGAAAAGCAAATCTCCATCTCTCTTTAAACCCATTTGGGTCTTAACCTCCTACGAGTACTAACATATACTACTTCCTAACAAGGCCTGCAAAATTTAAAAAGCAAGCAACCAATCCCACCCACTCCCCTTCCCCCAATTTGGATAATGTAGGACAAGCAATTTTGGAAATATGGTGAACCAAAATGTCTGAAAAAATAATTATAAAATGAACTCAGCTACATTTTCAAGGTTGATCAATAAAATTGTTTTATTTTTATAAGACTTTCCTGAAAAAACAAAACAAAACAAAAAACTGTTCCCTGGGATGAAGTACGACTCGCAAATTATAGCTGGGAGAAAAACGGTTTTCTTGTCCCTTGAGAATTTTTGAGATTTCAGAATTTTTCCCTTCATGAATCAGGACAAAAAGTTGAAGTGTCAATTTTTGTGTTTGTTTGTTCAACAAAATGTCATATGAGGGGAACTGAAATCTTTTGTTTCAATAAATCTTTTTTATTTCACCCTCCCATTTTCCCCCATACACTGTAAGTTAACTTACATTTGAAAACAAAGTCATTTTGAACTCAAAAATAGAACTTTTAATTTTGAAAATGTCAAAGCAATCTCAATTTTTTCCCCAAAAAATCTTTTGAAACAGGAAATTTGTCCAAACCAACCTTTTCCCATGAAAAGTTTTGGTGTTGTTGAACTGCCATTTTGCAACAAAAAAAACCCCAACAACAAATATTTGGTCAAAAAATTCCCAACCAGCTCTAATGCAAATATTCAGGAAGGTCACTTTCTTTTCGGAAAATTAAGAAGGTAGATGTTGAAATGAAGATAATAAGGGATGATAGTTCCCATTTGAACTATGGTATGACTAGTACTACGTAATACCCTACCAAGCATGCACTATATTCAGATCACTTTTAATGTGGGGATGGAGGGGCAGGAAGGTCATGAAAGGAAAACCGGTTTGGAGTTCCAAATGTGTACACTATGTGTGCAGCCACGAATCAATTGTGAAATGCTCTGGGATCTTGAAAGGGCCAGCTGAGGGAATCATAACTGAAATGCAAAGCTCTAATACTACAATCTGATCTGCACTAGTCGACCTTTGACCCATATTCAACCTCCTTGAAGAAAATTGGGCCCCACACAGATCTGCCTACTTGAATCAGATTGCAGGACCATTGTCTCAATT
This sequence comes from Trachemys scripta elegans, assembly GCF_013100865.1. Classification (NCBI taxonomy): domain Eukaryota; kingdom Metazoa; phylum Chordata; order Testudines; family Emydidae; genus Trachemys; species Trachemys scripta. The sequence continues at coordinate 243,057,549 of NC_048298.1, read as the reverse complement.
TGTAACGCTGATTGCAATTTTGACCTTTTCATAAAAAAGACTGCAGTTTTAGTAACTTTTTTTTGTTAAATGGAAACTGCTGAACCAGGCACATCTTTATAGTGATTGAAGTGATTGATTTAGGTTTCTGGATTTATCATTTACAAGAGTTTGTGCCATCCATATAATAATATAGCAGTTGCCTAGGATATTTTGTAGATATTATCTGTATACCAAACCTGCCCATCCACTCTGCAAGAAAGTCAAAGCAGTTTTACCACCCACATCCTCTTTCCCAGTTCTGTTCCAAGGGTCTCTAAACAAGGTTTGTGTCTTAGTGGTTTCACAACACTATATTCACTTTAACCATTACACAATTGACTATGCAGCATTTATTGCAGCACAAGAACTAGGGAACATTCTAGTCAGGAACAAATCTGACTGGAGACGAGTGGGCAAGAAGAAATGAAATCTCACATCTTACTGCATCAGTACTAGACCTGGCTGAAAAACTGAGATCCATTCCCACACCAAATAAACCATGTTTTTGAAATTGTTTTTATTCTGAATCAGGACAAAAAATCAGAAACTACAAAAGGCTTTTGCAGGAAGCAAGTTTCACTTTGGGGGAACCAAAAAATTAGATTTCAGCTTGCCAACTGCCCACCTCAAAGGTTGTAAATACAATATGTTGGGGAAGAGTCAATATGGCTTTTGTCAAGGGAAATCATGTCTCATTAATCTATTGGAATTCTTTGAGAGGGGTAACAAACATGTGGACAAAGGTGATCCAGTCAATACAGTGTACTTAGACTTTCAGAAAATTTTAAGCAAAGCATGCAGTCATGGGATAATAGGAAAGACCCTCTCATGGATCAGTAACTGGTTAAAAGATAGGAAACAAAGGGTAGGAATAAATGGTCAGTTTTCACAATGGAGAGAGGTAAATAACAGTGTCCCACAGGGATCTGTACTGGGACCAATGCTGTTCAACATATTCATAAATGATCTGAAAAAAGGGGTACATAATAAGGTGACAAAGTTTACAGATGATACAAAATTACTCAAGATAGATAAGTCCAAAGCTGATTACAAAGATTTACAAAAGGATATCACAAAACTAGGTGACTGGGCAACAAAATGGTAGATGACATGTTGACAAATGCAAAGTAATGCACATTACAAAACATAATCCCACCTATACATATAAAATGATGGATTCTAAATTAGCTGCTACCACTCAAGAAAGAGATCTTGGAGTCATTGTGGATAATTCTCTGAAAACATCTGTTCAATCTGCAGCAGCAGTGAGAAAAGGTAACAGGGTGTTAGGAACCATTGGGAAAGGGTAGAAAATAAGACAGAAAAATATCGTAATGCCACATTATAAAACCATGGTACACACACAACTGGAATACCGTGTGCAATTCTGGTTTAAAAAAAGAAGAAGATACATTAGACAGGATACTGGGCTAGATGATCTGATTGATCATTGATCTGACCCAGCTGGGCCATTCTTATTTTCTTACCTTCTTTCTTTACCTTCTTCTTTTAGAAAGTGAAACTGACAAGAGCTTTCCATGTAAGAAGCTAGGGCACTGTGATTTCAATTTTTCCAACAGAAAAACAATTGTATTTACATTATTCATATATCTATTTTTCAAAATTAAAATTTTCCTATGGAAAATGTAGATTTTGAAAAATGGCATTTTCCACTGAAAAAATTACAATGGAAAATTCCCAGCCAGCTCTAGTGAGTAAATCAAACGTTATTCATATCTGGTCCAAAAAACTCCTTTTTTATTGTATTTTCATAAGATTCTCTTATGTGAGAAAGTTGAGCTTTTAAAGACCAACATCCAAACTAAGAGTATCTCAAACCTATGGACAAAATAGTACTCTTCTCAGAAGTGTAACATCAGATACCTGCACTGCAATTATGAAGTAAGCTAAAAATCCTAATTGTAATTGACTACACAGCGGACTTTGAACTGCCCAGCTGTGACCTCTTTCTGTAGGTAATATGACAGCAACAATACAGTACTCATAATAAAATTCAGAAATTTGGATTTTCAACTAAATTATTGAAATTTCAACAAAGAAAAGGGGGATGACATTTTCTTTTCTTTTTTTTCTCTCTCTCTCTTTCTTTCTTTCTTTTTTTTTGGGTGTGTGTGTGTGTGTGTGTGAATATTATATACCTTTTTGTAGCGAGTTCCAATAACCATCTTTATATCATACCTGTTTAAACCAACAGCTTATCAGCCAGAGTGGGTATTGTTCCAGCTTTTATAATAGTAGTACCAATTTTAAATGTATAGTGCAATAGTACAATTTTAAATGTTGTAAGTGCAGCAGAATAGAATTTCACTAAGGTTATATTCCTCAATGTGCACCACTTACAGAAGCAGCCACTCTTACCTGAACTGCATTCAAATGTACTCCATGTCCCCGATTAAATTTAGCTAAACAAGATTCTACTGTATGTTTAAATTAAGTAATGTGAATTTGGACATGTACATATTTTTCATTCCCCCTCAGACCTAAATCCTCCTGTCCCTCAACTTCTATCTCTTCCTCTCTACTATTGATTCTCTCTCCACTATGGCTTTCCTCAGAACTCCCACCTGCCATGATCCAATTAGCTTTCAGCTTCCATTTACATTTTTTTTTAAAAAATCAAACTGCTTTAATTTCCCAATTACAGTTTTAATTAAAGCGTGAGCTGTTAAGGTCAAACAAAGAGTGCCGTGGAAAGCTGCAACTAATAGACATTGAAACCACCATAAAAGTTTAAGAAATCATTTAAAATTCCTTATTCCCCCCTTTCAGTTCTCAAATTAATAATACTATTTTTATGGGGGAATAAGGGCACTCACCTTATTGAATAGTGTTTGACTGTCCACCCCCAAAAAGGCAAACCATAGCACCCATATATAATCTGGCATGTTCTATTGTTTAGTCATTACTAGTGGAACAAAACAGTACCTAAAAGTGGGTCACATAAAGGATTTCACAGCCTTGCTTTCTGTCTTATTGTCATGGATATGAAATTTTGTGATGCCTCTAAGCCTCATTTCTAAACAAAAATAAGTGAGAAAAAACCAGACAAAAAAGGCATGTGATTAAAGTGGTATCCGTCATAATTAAAGAGATGACTAAAAATGCAAGGTCATCCTGAGAAAGCAATGACCATTTCATGAAGCCATATGCCTCTGTCTCTCTTTTTCACAGAGATTAATGATTATGGGAAATCATGAGAGAGTGTTTTGCTTTATGCTTAGAAATGACTCCTTAGCTAGAACAGTCTCAAAGCCTGTACTAAAGGGATCAAGGAACGCTTTTCTTGTGTGGCACATGGGGGAAGCATCATTATCAGAAAAAAACACTTTATTCCTTCTTCTTCTGATATTCTAGATGAATTTGCTATTCTGCAATATTTACATTTTGACAAAACCAAGTATGTGATGCCAAAAATATTACAAGGGGCTCTTTCAAAAAAATTCCATCTTAGTCAACAGCACATATGATAGTCCTTGGGTAAAACAGCTGTCCTGCCAAAAAATAAAATAGATTTTCCATTCTTCTACAATACCCCCACCCCCAAGATCCATATCCTTCCATTGCCAAATCCATCAGTCTTTACATCCCCCATCCTAAATCCATCAATCCATACACACTCACCAATCTTGACCTACTATGCTTCCCCCACCCCAATACCCAATACATGAAGATTCCACTTGATGGACCTACTCTACCTGGAAACTATATTTGGCAGAAGTAGGGTGGTTGGTCAGACTGGAAGCAGCTCTCCTTATCTGAACATGAGGTGTACCTTTAGGAGATAGGTCCCATTTGGTCCAAGTAGTCTCTCTCCTACCTGGTTTACATAGAAAAGCAAAAAGTCATATTTGGTGTGACAATGCACCCTCTCCTCAGCAAGAAGAAAAAAAATGAAGATAAATATAACAGGAAGGAATTATGAAACTTACCAGCTGGGAAAGAGGGAAATGCAGCAAACAACAACTGGTTTCAAAATGGCCACCTAAGTGCTGCACTGACTCACCTCTGTGGAATTTAAAAGGAGCTCTAGTCCAAAACGCAAGCTGAGGGGAGGGGGGGGGAACAACCTTCCCGTAAAAGGTCAGATCCAACTGATTTGAAATAAGACTCTCTCGAGGAAAAGTGGTTTTGGTTTAATCTACCCAACAGAATCATGCAGTAGTGGGACTGCATGTAGCAAAAAAGTTCTGTCTTCAATTGTTTTCTCCAGCTACTAGAAGCTAATCTCAGGGCTTCTAAATAGGCAGTCAAGGCTTCTTTTCTTTCCCCTACTGGTTCTTTCCTCTCGGTGCAGTACTTTGGAACAAGAAAGCAGGAGGATTAGAGAGCCATCACTGCTGGTTCCTGATCTTGGACAGCAGCATGGCATCAGTGATCTTAAAAAACAAAACAAAACAAGGAGAGTAAGGACTCTGGATTGTCAACCCCAAGTGTTCAAAAATCATAGAAGATGGGCTAAAAATCAATATTTTTTTCTTTTTTTAAAATGATACATTTGGGTTACTTTTCTTTGTCTTCTAGTTCTGAACTTTTAGGATACACAGGGTCATGCTTCCAAGCTTTCGTCCTCCACCGCAAGGGCTGGAAACTTTATTTGAGAATCTCAGCTTTTGTTGTTGTTGTTGTTTTAATCACATCACTCTGGAGGTTTAAGTAAAACACCACATATTTGCAAAAGCCATTGTCAGATCTAAGCAGCTGGCCATCGCAGGAAGGGGGCCAATGATAAAAGGGGTGTGGGGGAGTAATAGCCAAGTGACAGACAAAGAAAGAGAGTGAAAAAGAATGGTGAAGCACAAAAGATGGGAGAGAAATTGGGCTAAGAAAGGAAAAGGAAACACTATAGGGACAAACAGTGGAAGGATGGTTCTGTGGCTAAAGCACAGGACTGGTCAGAACTCCTAGATTCTATTCCCAGCCCTGCCACAGACTTGCTGTGGCAGCATGGGCTGTACAAGCCTGTCCAGGACCCTGGGTATATATTTCATTGACTAGCCCAGAGTGCCACAACTTCACTGCTACTGTTATCTGAGCTAGTTAGATCAAAGCTAGCTTTGGTACGTCAACGTGCACTGCAGTCACACCTCCGATATCGCTGTAGACATACCCAGTGTGATCTTGGGAAAATCATATTGCTTCCTTGTACCTCAGTTTCCTCGGCTCCACAAGCCTGCCCTCAAATTGCTAAGTACTGGTCTACTTCCCAGGGAGGTGAATGTACCCTTGGATGGAAGGATTATAATTGCTGTTATTATGAGATATAAGGTGAGTAACCCTTTGACTTGCTCTGTGCTAACATCTACAAAAACATCACTTGAGGAGCTACTCAGAACTTGGGAAGGGAACTGGTTGCTTCTGTGTTTTGCATACCAATGTGATGTCATTCATAGGGCTGTATTTCCCCAGACTGATGTGTGTGTACATGTGGGGGGTTAGGGTGAATTTCCATTGGGTGGTAGTGAAGTTGCAGGAAAGAAAAAAGCTCCTTCCTAGTACCAGATCTACACATAACAGACTAAGCTGGTCAGGCAGGCAATGGGGGTAAAATCTGTTCATTGTCTGTAGGGCTGCAGCTCAGTGCATCTTCATACTTGCTGCATTTCTCTTTATGTTCTGCTGGCCAGGCTGCTAGAAAGGAAGTTGAGGAGACTACATGGCATATCCCCCATACGTTTCCACTCGCACTGGAAGATGCAGGACGGGAGCTCCCCTTGCAGCTGTTATTGTGACAACGGCAGGTGCATCTGTGGCTCAGCAGCTGTCTGAGGGAAGAGCGGTTGGTTCAGTTTCTGCCTCAGCAATGAAAATTTTAAGAAGCGGAGTCAGACATAGTAATTTGAGGGCAGGCTTGTGGAGCCATTTGTTAGTTATCTACCACCCCTATTAACAATTTCTGTCCACTAGGAACACCCTGTGTGTGTTAATCCATGGGACTGCCTCATGGGGGGAGGGTCTTTAAGAAATACTCAAAGCAAATGCCTCATTTGACATACAAAGCGCCAGGCTCTATGGTTTTTGCTGCCCCAAGCACGGCAGTCAGGCGGCTTTCAGCGGCATGCCTGTTAGCGGTCTGCTGGTCACGCAGATTCGGCAGCATGCCTGCGGGAGGTCCGCTGGTGCCGCGCCATCGGTGTCCCCACCGCCGAATTGCCGCTGAAGCCGCGGGACTGGCGGACTTTCCGCAAGCATGCTGCCGAAAGCCGCCTGTCTGCCGCCCTCACAGCGACCGGCAGGCCGTCCCCCGCAGCTTGCCACTCCAGGCACGCGTTTGCTGTACTGGTGCCTGGAGCTGTCCCTGCAAAGTGCACGTGCGTGTAGGCGCGCACACATGTACGCATGCTGGAGCTTTAGGACCCTCCTTCTCCCCCTCCCACCCTCCAGTCTCCTGCTATAGAAATGAAGCCCTGCTGCTTGTTTCTTTTAAAAAATGACTGCAAGGGTTATAATTCAAGGCTATTGTAAGGAAATGGGTTAGAATCTTATATGTAAAGAAATCTTATATGAGTCCAAAGTTGTCCAAAGGCTGGCTATGTTAATTAAAAAGGAGCTCACAGGAGCCCTCTCCAGTTCATCAGGGCACAAAACCACACACACTCTTAATTGTTTTAGAAGTAAAAATATAAGGTCATTCCTCACCTATTCCCAAATCACAACAGCAATCACCACTTTCAGTCAAATCCAAACATAATTCAGATTCCTGCTAACCACAGTAGCTGGGAAGTATGTCAAATACAATTCAGGGCCTCATAATGTAATTCAGCAGAAAAGATTTTTGGTCCTTAATACAGGTCAAGATACTTAATACACATTTTACACTCTGAAATGTATAAGGACAATTGAACACGAAGGCGTCTGTTCTCCCTCTGATGCACAGGAGATTTATATACCTAGCAACCCTAAAGCATCAATGTGAATTGCAAGTAAATATTCCCTGTTCATTGATGAGGAAATGGATTGCAAAGTCTGGACTGTTATTCACAATTCTCCTCAGTATGTTAACAGGTAATTATAGCTTTGTTTTTGGATTTCATCTTCCCTGTGTATATGGAGGCCTCAGCTAACGTTCTTTTCATTGAAATAGTATTTTCTAGTAGAAATGACTGGTGCAGAGATATGACCTATTTCATGATAAATATTTTTTGTCAGAATTCATTTGTTATTTTTTAATGCTCCACGGGAATCATGTGTTTTGCTTATTTCTTAAACCGTAATCTTTCAGTGTTCCACTCACATGTAGGAAATAGCAACAATGGATTAAAATGTGCATGGCCCCACATAACCTGATGATGAAACTCCAGCAAAATACAGGCCTGATGCTGTGAGGTATAGTTTACCCTCAGGTCCTATAGAAATGATTTACTTCAGTAGGAGTAGAGGGTGGCAGGAAGAGTTAAGCCATTTTCAGGATTGGCCCCTGTATGTGCAAAAAGCAACGGAGAGTCCTGTGGCACCTTTAAGACTAACAGATGTATTGGAGCATAAGCTTTCGTGGGTAAAAGCATGCGTCTGACGAAGTGGATATTCACCCACGAAAGCTTATGCTCCAATACATCTGTTAGCCTTAAAGGTGCCACAGGACTCTCTGTTGTTTTTTACAGATCCAGACTAACACAGCTACCCCTCTGTATTTGCAAAGATATTTAGGAACTGTCAATGTCTTTAGATGGCTTGATTAAATCATATAACAACAGGTATTGCGATATTTAAAGGGTAGGAATAAGTACCCTGCAAAGGCATATGGTTCCCACTAGAGAAGAGCTCAAATATCTTAACAGTGTAAAATCTTTGAGGAAGTATCTATAGTTTCACAAGAATGTGTGTCATGATATCTCCAGGAAATGGATATAATTTAAGTATGCAATCAACTTTTGAAGAAAAAAAGAAATTTTCAGCTTTCCTAAACATATATTTAATAGGAACATAGGAATTGCCATACTGGATCAGAACTGAGATCCATCTAGTACTATATCGTGTCTCCAACAGTGGGCAGTACTAAATATTCAGAGAAGGTGCAAAAACTCCACAGTAGGCAGATGTGAGATAATTTGCCCTCTACATTTGGCTTCATCCTGATCTCTAATAGAGATTGGCTTAATCTTTAAGCATGATGTTTAATATCCCTCCCCAAAATTGTATCATGGTTAATTATGATAATTTGGGGCATTTCTAGATATCTTTATGAAGCATGGATTTTATATATTTTACACACACACACACTTTTGCCTATGCATTCATATATTTGAGATTCTTTCTGCACACAGTATTACACACACACAAAAGTATGTTAAAAGAACATTATTAAGGTTACAAAGTCAAGCACTCAAAAATTAGGAAATGCCAGATTAAGATAGTCTGTGCAATCTTATTTCAGCCCCCTTGTGTGTATGCAGTATGATCCAGTCCTTAATTACAAGATCTCATACTATTTTTTTCCACAGGACCCCTGCCTCATTCAGTGCACAGAATAGGCAGTTCTCACTTAATGAGTAACTATGCAATATTTGGTTTTCTCCTCATGGCACACTATTGAAACCGTGCTCTGAAGGCATCATTATTAATTTCCTCATAAGCTTTTCTATGGTGCTTGTCACTATAGTATCTGAGTACTTCACAGTCATTAATGAGTTTAATTTCACAATGCCCCTGTGCGGAGACAGGGGGTATATCATTTTCAGATGGGGAACTGAGACACGGAGAATTTAGGCACCTACCCCAGATTAAGGTGTCTAAATCCCATTTTTAAGCTCTGCTGCAATCAACAAATCCTCGGCTTGGCTGCCGCCTAATACTGTAAGCACCTAAACTCACTCAGTACCTAAGAGTTTGCAGTAAAAGTACCCTAGGTGCCTATGTTTCTGCCTCTGAGCATGTACACTGCTATGTTGTTCTATGCGCCCAGGCATCTAAGCCCCAGAGAGATACGGGAACTGGGGGAAGATAGCGGTTCTTCTGCCTAAGTCATGTGGGGGGCTCAGTCCAGTAGGCATGCTCAGAGTCCACCTAACTCCACACAGAACAGCTGGGAGGAGACCTCCCTTACAACCTTTAGCCCAATGGTTAGTATAGTCACTAGGGATGTGAGAGACCTTTGGTTCAAGTGCCCCTCTCTGCCTGATACAGAGAAGAAATTTGAACATAGGTCTCTAATTTCTGAGGAGTGTGCTCAAACCACTGAGCTATGGGATTCTCTAATGTGGGACTCTCTCCTGTTGAAGCTGTTCCACTGTGTATAACTAATTAAAGGGTCACTGGAGCATCAGGACTGGATCCTGAGTCTCCCCTCGCACAAGACTACAGAGACATCCTCACATTCTCTCTCTGGCCCAATAATTCTTTACTGAAGTGAGAGGCAGACCCTGGTGCATGTCTATAAAGCGCATCAGGCTGCAGCCCTTCTTCCGGCTCCTCCAGAACCTCTTACTGAGGTTCTGGGTGCATTTTTCCCCTCACTTGTTTATCTTAGAACCCCCCCATGAAGTCTTGAGACTGCCTCATCAACCTCTTCCTAGTGCTGGCCGAGATAAATGTCCATCCCTCCAGGAGGAGGAAGCTAGATGACTGTGGGGCCTATTTCCATTCCCTAGTCAAGTCGTGTGTCCAGGCAGAGCTCCTCTGGGCAGTGTACACTGACTCCTTAGATTCTTTTAAGGAGTAATGGGCATTGTCAGGGGTTTTCTGCTTAGTATTCCCTTCTGGTTCCCCGATCTTTAACATTTGACCTCCCTAGCATTCTTTTATTCTCTGGGAAAGGAGATTTGTGGCCTGGGCTCAGTGATTCCTCCCCACAGCTGGGGGGAAGGGCCTTTAGTTTTGAGCATTTCTAGGCCTGTCCATTCCCAAATACTCAATAGGTACACAACTTCCAATTGCTACAACAAATGAAGCAGCAGTCTACAGATAACAGTTCCCTTTATTACACAACCTTGATTTCACCTCCAACAAAGCTATCCTATGCAATGAATAAGACAGTGACCCCATAGAAAAAAAAATGTAAAATCATACTAGTATAAGATTAAAGGCAACCTTAATCTGGCATTTACTAATTTCTGAGTGCTTGGCTTTGTAACCTTAATAATGTTCTTTGACAATAGTTTTTGTGTGTGTAATTTCCTAAATTCTATAAAAGCAAACAGCTGGTCATCGGTTGTAATCTTTAGATGCACCACCTGGACCACTATTACTTGAGCTAATGCAGTAACTGATAGCAGTAGTAGGTTGTCATTCTCTATGTGGGCCAGCATTAGAGGGGGATGGGACACTTTGGCAGTGGATTTCACAGATATTTGCTGACAAAGGAATGATGAGTCTTAGAAATTTGGGTTCCCTTTCAGGCTCTGGAGAGCTGTGTGATTGAGTGGGCATCCTAGCCATCCAAGCACTGAGCTGCAGCAGAATGTGTCTGCAGGAATTAATTATTAATTAAGCAGGCAAGAAAAGAGAAAAAATGAGAAAATAAGGTCAACAGCACTGATGTTGTCTATCCCAATTAAAGGCTGATAATATATCTGTTTCTGGACCTTATTATTCATACACAATCCTCAAGCCACCTATTTTTAGATTTCTCTTTCCTGACTTCTGAGCAAAACTTAGATGAAACGTAAATACATATAAATCAATAATGTTCTCCACCTTCTGAACTAACCTAAAGATATAAGGTTTGCTCTAAAAATAGGAGACTCTACTCAAAACTCCTGGAACTACTTCAAAAGAAAAAATGCCTTTAATTGAGCTAGCCAGAATAATTCCAATGAAGCGGGTTTGTTTTTTGTCTAAATTTACCAATTTGTCAAAATATAAATGTTCTGCGAAGACAGTTTGATTTTGACAAAGTTCCTTGAGAACCCAGGCAAGCTTTCCAAACCTGCCTACCTTGTTTCTCATGCCTGGTGGGCTGCTGGGGAGCCCAGGGTTTTAGGATATATAGTCCTGGGCAGCCTGCTATATGGATTGTACCAGGGCTGGGGGTACCAGGGTTCCCAGGGTCCACAGCACTGGGACAGTCAGCCAGGCAGACCACGTTGGAAATGGGGATCCCAGGGCTTCTGAGTCCACAGCTCTGGGTCAAGCAGCCAGGAGGATTGTCCCAGATTTGGGGAGCTTAGTGCTTTCTCTTTCATGGAAAATTTTGATTTTTTTTCCCACTTTCATTTCTAATTGGAATGCAACTCAATTTCAAAATATCAAAATCCTCAGCAAAATGGAATTACCTTTCTCTGCCCAGCTTTAGTCAGGAGAGATTGTGAGTATGAGGTTTGTTTTATTTGTATAATGAGTGAAATAAAAATGAAAGAACCGCTTCATAGGAGGAGGAGACTAATGAGCAATTCTTCCTCGGTTGATAGCACTGGCAGTATATGGGTTCTTGCTTGGCTACATCCATTGTACATCAGTTCTTCTGACCTTGAAAATACAGGAAACTAGCTTCTACATACAGAATGGAAGAGGGGAAAAGAAACACCACTTTTTGTAGTATTTTCTATTTCACATTTCCAAAGAATATCAGCTACATAGATAAAACAAATGTGTGAATATCCATCGCTCTAGCAAATGATACCAGTGCACATCCTGTCTCCAGTGCATCTTTCAATTACACATAAGTTAAGTGATTTGAAAGTCAAATAAAGTATAGATAAACAGAAAACCCTTTTTTCCCAGTCCCATTTTGTATGTATTGAACAAATATAGTACTGACAAACAGGACTAATTTTAAACTAACTAAAACAATAACAAAGCCTGTTATTTGTTGTTTCTGATTAGTCAGTGACATGTTTTGGCTCTAAGAAACAACATGTGAAATAATCAGCAGAAGCAAATTGAGTGAAAGCAAATAATTGCTGGTGAACTTCTCCCCTGTACACAGGGCCTACACAAAGACCTGTGACCATAAAATAAGGTTGTAGTGGTCCACAGGCTTTCACAGATTCTAAGGCCAGAAGGATCTACTAGGTTATCTAGTGTATAACACAAGCCATAGGAGAATTTCATCCTATAGAAGGAGGAATAAATCTCATTTTTTATTCTTCACAAGTACTTAAAAAGGACATTTTTGTTGACACTATATATGTGACATTGGCGGAGGGGGGGGAGGGAGAACATCCACATAGATATTTGGACAGCATCTGACCACACACTTAAGTGCAGAATTCATATACGGGCAGAAGGACTTCATCTTCTGTCCATTCTACAGAGAACTGATGCAAACACCAAGGCAGAATGCATAGTTTACTAAGTAAGTGTCAACAAACAAATTGGCTGGTTTCACAGTATACATTACAGCAAAAATCCTCCATAACAATAAGTCTACTTGTCATTTTTTTCTGATGTAGCATTGTACTACAAGGTTATCTGGAAATTTTAGTGGCAGATCACTTAGGGCTATGTTCTTCCTACAGTCTTTGCAGAGACAATTCTGCTCATTGAAGGGAGACTGAATAATGTTGCTGCATTGGAGCTTGTCACATCAGAAACTCTGTCTGTAATTCTTTTCTTGACCTACATGATTACTTACTTATTATTCATATAATTAATAGAAACAATATGTTGTAGCAGTAAAAGTAGAGGAATAGAAGCTAGGATTTCTGGATGAGCTCCACAAAACTCAACTGTTTCATTTTGTGTCGGCTCAAATGAATATTTTCTTCTATTTCAATTCATGTGGATTTTCACCCCTCAAGTTTTGCTTTCAATTTTTGGCTTTGAATGAATCCAAAACCTCAAAAGCAGAACTCAAATTGAATCAGCATATTTCATCTGATTTCATCTGCTGGAACCATGCAGAACAACAAAATTATAATTTTGGCACAGGTTCATTTGGAACTGATTAGCAACAAAGACCAACCCCTCTCCCCCCTCCCTCCCCGCCCAAACCTCTCCACATTTGTTTAGATGATGATCTACTACTGCTGTGAAGTGCTGCAAAATAAAATATATGTTCCTGTTTTGGGGAAGATGCATACAGATACCACAGTGATCAGAGCCTTATAAATACTCGGCATAATAAGAGCAACAATATTCAGGTACAGCCTAATTAAACCGAATACAATCCATTGGCTTAGTCCTGCCAGCTTTCTTTTGTGGTAGTTCTGTGTGCAAAGCTTGCAGATTTGAGCCATACATTTGCAAAAACTAAGTAAAAAAATCCTACAGTCCTCACACTGCTCATTTTAGAAACCCAACATTAATCCAGTTGGGCTTGCTCACATTTGCCTGTTAGATACATTATAATTAAGGGATACCAAATGTTGTGCTTTAGACTGATTTGCTGATGATTTACAGCAGAAGACGCCAAACTTTGAGCATTTAAAGAACAGATGGTGCTTCTTCCTTCTTCTTGCTGGTCAAAAATACAGAGAAAATAAGGATGAAGACAGATGTAGATAAAGAGAAGCAACTGAAAAAGAAAAAGTTTGGCAGATCCCATAAGCAACTACAGAAACAAATTATACCAAATTTTCCACTGTGGGTGTACAGGTTTGAGGACTCACAGATGGCTTAGAAGAGAGAAATAGTTTCCAAAGGCATTCTGCAACATAGGCTCCCAACTATTGCAAAAATGTTTTTTAAACTGCAAATTCCAGTAGTTGACAGAAAATGTTTATTTTCCATTTAACTGAAAAGAGAATGAAAAAAAAATGTGGCACTACCTGCCTGGATCAGAAGGACTCATCTACATGGAGACTTAGTACATAGCATCATAGAAATATAAGACCAGAAGGGATCCCGATAGATCGCCTGAGCCAGACCCCTGCATTGAGGCAGGACTATTATCTGTAGCAGTGATACTCAGACTGAGGCTTGCGAGCTACAAGTGGCTCTTCAATGTGTCTCCTGCGGCTCTTCACAGCACATGATATTAAAACACTGTGATTTAATTATTAACCAATCTAAGTTATTAACCAATCAGGATGCTTTTACTGTGTTATTAACCAATTGTAGTTGATGAAATAATACTTGGTCAGCCATTTTCCTGTGATAATAATTATATATATATTAATATATAAACTAAATAGTTCTCCTGTCATACTGTTTAAATATGAATATATGGTACTACAGTAAGTGAAACAATGAATTCACACTACTGTGGCTATTTTGGTTAATGTTGATAGCTTATTTGGCTCCTGAATTACTGAGGTCTGAATATCACTGATCTAGACCATCCCTGGTAGGTGTTTGTCTAACCCAGTGGTGGGCAACCTGCGGCCCATGGGCTGCACGTGGCCCGTCAGGATAATCCACTGGCAGGCCGTGAGATAGTTTGTTTACATTGACCGCACGCAGGCACGGCCGCCTGCAGCTCCCATTGGCCAGGAACGGCAAACCGTGACCACTGGGAGCTGCGGGCAGCCGTGCCTGTGGACGGTCAATGAAAACAAACTGCCGCGCGGCCCGCCGATGGATTACCCTGATGGGCCACCTGCAGGCTGCAGGTTGCCCACCACTAGTCTAACCTGTTCTTAAAAACCTCCAGTGACAGAGATTCCACAACCTCCCTAGGCAATTTGTTCCAGTGCTTAACTACCTTTATACTTAGGATATTTTTCCTAATGTCTAATCTAAATCTCCCTTGCTGCAATTTAAGTCCATTACTTCTGGTCCTGTCTTCAGTCGTTAAGGAGAAAAAATTACAACAGCTTTTTACCGCCTTGAAGATTTATAATATCCTCTCTCACTCTTCCAATTTTTTCAATCTTCCCTCATAGATCATGTTTTCTAGAACTTTAATTATTTTCGTTGCTCTTCTCTGGACTTTCTATCCGGAAGTGTGGTGCCTACAACTGGACACAGTATTAGTGCTGAGTGGAGTGGAAGAATGATCTCTCATGTCTTGCTTACAACACTTCTGCAATAACAATCTGGAGTGGAAATCTACAGTGCACTAACTTGCCAAACACCAACTAGCTGTGTGGACCCTCCTACTGCTCAATAAAAGTTCCCTAGTGCACTTCGATGTACTGCTGTTTGAAATAGTATGACAAAGCAAACTAGGGAACTTTCAGAACACAGTAGTAGGATCTGCACAGCAACTTAGTTCACAGCGGGCTAGCCACACACTAAATCTCCACCTAGACAAGCCCAGTAGACCCTATAAACTTTACTCATTGTCAGTTTCCAAAAGAGGACACTCACAGTGCAGCTGGCACCTATGAATGAAATTGGCCTAGTGCCCTTGTGCCAGAGCAGGTGTTCCCAGTTTGACCAATTAGGAGGGAGAGACAGCATGTTGGGTCTATAAAAGTTCAGGGAGAGACCAAGTGAGGTATAAACCTCGTGAGTTAGGACGGCCAGAGACTGGAGAAGATCTCTGGGGAAAGCTGCAGAGAACAGAAAGCTCTCTGCAGGTCCTCCCTAAAAGAGAAAAGAATTATCAGGAAGTCAGTAAAGGGTCTAACCCAGGGATCGGCAACCTTTGGCATGTGGCTCGCCAGGGTAAGCCCCCTGGCAGGCTGGGCTGGTTTGTTTACCTGCCGTGTCCACAGGTCCGGCCGATTGCGGCTCTCACTGGCCCTCAGCCCGTGCTGCTTCCCGCACCCCCCCATTGGCTTGGAGCAGCAAACCGCAGCTAGTGAGAGCTGCGATTGGCCAAACCTGTGGACGCAGCAGGTAAACAGAGTAGCCCGGCCCTCCAGGTCCACCCTGGCGGACCACGTGCCAAAGGTTGCCAATCCCTGGTCTAACTCACTGACTTTCAAAAAGGGGCAGAAAAGGGCTGAGGACTAAGAAGCCAGTGTGGGGGCTAGATTGCTGACCTTCCTGAGCCAGAGACCCATGACCAGAGAAGGTGGAAGAGAGTTGAAGGCTACAAGCAATAGAGGGACAACCTGCCTGCTCTTGGAGCCAGGCCATGGTGAGGGATGCACTAGAAAGCTGAAGTGTGGTGAGGGAGCCCCTAATTCTTCATTGCTCATTCTTACATTATTTTATTCCTCAGATCATAAGGAACCCACTGCAGACTAATTATAAGTCACAGAACGAGTTTTAGTCAATCCCTGCTGCTAATGAAGAATGTAGTTTCCAAATAAAGGAACTATCAGATATTGAAGTGAGAATAGCTCCTTTCTGACACACTTTAATTGTGATTCAAAAACTCTAATTCTCCATCTACTGGGATTCTAACTGAGCTAAGGAGTTGCATTTAAATTCAGCTTAAACATGGTTGCACTAAATTAGTTTCTAACTCATTAGAACCACACATTATGGACCAAACCAAATCCCTTCAGGTCATATTTTAAAAAAAACAACTATGATTCAGTTTAGGTAGGAAACTAGTCAGTCTAACTAGGAACCTGAACACACATAAAAAAGCTTGGGCAAGAACAACTCAAGACAAGTTAGGCAGTATTTGTTAAACAATGAGTGAAGGGCAGAACAACTTGAAACAGAAGCTCAAAAGATACCTGGTTTCCTAAATTCACTTGGAGACAAGAGGAAGATCAACAAACAGGCTATTATAAAAAAACAATTATTAGTTTTGAGTATTGGAGCCCTATTTGATAAAGAAATAGTTTGCACAGCAGTGACATCTATACACTGTTTATTTCAACTGAACTTGCCTCAAAATGGACTAAAATTATTTTGCTTCAGTTTTGTGAGCTCTGAAAAATTTGAATTGTCACTGTTTTTCTGGGAAGTTTAATGAAATTTTCACTCACCCTGTTTGGAAAATTGATGTGGATTTTGAATCCGAAAGCAAAGCGAAACGTAGATCTGCCATGAAAAAGGCTATTCAAGTCTTAAGTTGCTTCCAGGGCCACAGGCAAAAGCAACTGAAGGATTTCCCCATGGTCTGTTAAGCTTTCAGTAGAGCTCTGTTGGGGCACATTTTAAATACCTTCAATTTTACAGCAATGACTCAGTCATATTATCACAAATATTTTGAAAATTCAATCACAGAAACAAAGGCTGCTAATTGGAATCTTAATAGTGTCTGTAGGTTAAATCATGAATGAATGAATAAACAGCTATAAGCCTATTAGTTTCATAAACAAACAGCTGGAAACATGACAAATACAAAAGGATATGCAATAAAACTTTAGGATATAAGTCACAAGAAATGACTATCTATATACATTTTTTGATCAGAAACACCTGCTCTTTCACAAAACTTTTCCTTCAATATAGTCACCCTGGACATGAAGCAAAACAGACACATTACTTGTGGGTAATGAAGATTATATGAAGTCCTAGGGTAAATTTAAAAAAAAAGTTTCTATATATATATATATGTTTTTACTCATTTCAAAATCATACAAATTTCATGAAGTAGAAAAGCAGCTAATTGCCAGATGTATTTGTCAAGCTTAACATCCAATTTAAACCCCCTTTTCTCTTCATTTGCAGAATATACTTTCACATAAATTCATGTCATATTTGGTCACACATTTTCAATGTGATCTGCACACTGCTCTGATTTTTCCTATGAAGGAAAAGCAATTCTATGGTTTGTGTTTACTATAAAGGGACATTCTTTGTAGACACGTAAGGTAGACACGTAAGATATTGAAAAATATTACAGATACCAGCATCCCAACAACTGCACAGTGAATTTTTCATTATTTACTGCAAATAGGTCACTGGGCCCATGATGTGTTTGCATACTTAGAAGAAAATAGCCAATAAAATAAGTAAACAAGTGTCTTAGTTATAAATAGAAGCAAAGGGCATATCATACGTTAAGATACATGTCATATATTGTTTAAGTATTAATTCAATTAGCACGACATAAATGCTCTGAAAACAGAATTACCTCCCATCTCACAGTTTGAGATAACATCCTGTCAGCTCTCATAACTCAGAAGAAACATAGGTTCCACAATCCAGTTAACATTTAGTTAACTATATAAGAACCGTTAAGTAGTAAATTTATTCTGCAACACTTTTTTTTCCATTTATTTTTAGACTGATTCTTAAATCTGATAAATCCTCAGAAAAGATGCACTCAGTCTTTCAGTACATCAGGATCAAAATTATATCATTTATTTATTGTATTTTCCAAACCTTTAAACTGCTTCTCTAATTTATTGACTACCAGTGACACAGTACCTCTCTGGAGTGCTCTCGAAATAACTTAGAGCTTAACAATTCCCACAAGCTGTAAGAAACAAAATAATTATAGAACTGGTAGCTTGCATGATCATTTAATATCATATTTTATTATCGTATAGTCATTGAAATGTTGTTGAAGGGCGAGAAAATCAAATTGGCATTTAGTAACTTTTCAACTAAATAACTGCTAAGAATTTAGAATACTTCTCTTTTTCAAACATAAATCAAAGCCTTGCATACTAAACCAGAGCCAAGAAATACTGGAATTATCAAAGTTATATGCCAAATTCAGCCCTATGCAACCTCCAATGACTCCAGTGAAATTGTTATACCAGGGATGGATTTGGTCCTATTGTAGAGATATTGAAGGCCATTGAGTTGATCCTCCAGACAGCACAGGATCAACTCACCATCCTGTTTTCTAATGCTTTGACTAAAGATTTTAAATAACTCAAGAAATTGGGTTTCATCCTTTCTGGGGAAAATATCCCCCAGTCTAAAAGATCTCACTTTTAGGTAATTCCCCTGTCATTAGCAGAAATCGTAAAAACTCTTAACAGGTTAAATAGGATGAAGAAAAATCGGGTCCACACACTGTAATATGGCCCCAGATACCATTGGGCTCCTTGTTAGGTTCCTAAACTACTGGTGACAATGTGCTATGGACTGTCTAACTGACAAGTGGGTGAAGCTGCTGTTAAGCTAATTTTGCCCTTATATAAGTTTTGGAACAAGGGTTTTGAGAAAATGCCTCAAGAGATATTTAGATATGATCCCAAAGGAGGCTAAAACAGTGACTTTGACATGTTTCTTTTATTTTTATGGGCACCTAAAATGCTTGTCATTTTACAAAGAATTCAAACTTTAAAATATTAGTAGTAGAATAAAGAATGTTCCAGTATTCAGGTGTCAGCACATCACTTTTTGTCTTTTCTAAAATACTGCAAAGATTTTTGAGTCACAAATACTTTGACATTAAGACCCTCAAAAGATGCTCTCGGTGCTTAGTTCTGAAACCCTACTACCCATCACTTGTATGTGTGACCCAAGGACCTTTTGATACCAGCTGGCAAAGGGCACAGGAATATACAAGAATTACAGGGATCTCCTGGATATGGTATTTACATTCTAGTCCATGAAAGAGGGTCATGTAAGGTTTCTACTGAAAGCCTCTGTCACGCTGGGTCATCATAATTTTTGAGAAATGTATGTGTGGATAATATATAAGGATATATGCCTTTAACTACAGGGCTTTGTGTGTGTGTGTGTGTATACATAATATATATATATATATATATATATGAAATTATGTTCCTAAGGTCTTGTAGTTAAAGGCAGGCAGTTAAAGGCACTCAGAAACAGCGTGCCTTAAGTCCAGTTCCACCAGACAGGAGACAAAATAGACTTATTTTCCTAGCTGACCATTGTTGTCTTACAAGGGAAGTGCATACTGACTCAAATGCTAATGATGAAGAGATTGTGGGGACTTCAAGAGAAATGGTGAGTAGAGCATGAGGGAATCCTACTGACAAGAAAAAACGAAGGACTGGTCTAATATATCTAGGGGTGCAAAAAGATACCCTGCCATCTTTCCTCTGGGGAACACAAGTTTTCAGTGGACTTGGTCTCATGAAAGGAGGTCCTTAGCCATCCTGGTTGAAGAACTGTGAGAAGGACTTTGGTAAGCAGTGCCTTATTAGACAAAAGGGCAAGTTATTTAAGTTTAAGCTCTAGAATGTATGTTATGATTTTATTTTATAGGTAACTCTTTTTTTCCATTAGTCCAACCTGATATCATTTGAATTTCTGTTCTTTGTTAAATACACTTTTTCTTGTTTTCACTATAAACATGTACAAGTACAGTGTGTTAAGCAGAGCTGGGGTCTAAGGTATAACTCGTTAGCTGGGGTGTACTGTTGCTTTGGGAACATAGTGCCTGATAATTCTGTGAGTGTCCAGTAGATAATGGACTGAACACTAAAGGTGGATGCCCAGAAGCCTTGGGGTGGGTGGGGTTAGAGTGTGTCTATCACTAGCTTGCATGAGCGCACATGATCTGAGTGCAGAATGCTTGGGTTGCATATGGCTGGGAGAATCAGGGAGTTGGCAAGTAGACGAGGCTTCCACACTCCAAGGCCAGGTGGTAGCAAGGTGCCTCACAATCTTGGGTACCTCTAAGAAGCATGACAGTGTTCATTAAACATTCTCTATTCTGACCACATCACATTTTTTTTTCCAATTTAGAGTAATTCTGTGAGGAGAAAATGAGGTTCTCATCTCCATTTATGTTTGTTTAGATACAGTATGAAACTATTCAACTATTCCCTCAGATAGTCTTCATCCTGCTCCCATTTTTCGGATTTCTTATCCCTTAGAGCTTACCAGTGTATGTGTTCTCTATCTTTACTCGCTTCTTCAGCACAGAGCATCATAATTAATCACATGAACGATTTTAAACCATGTATTTTAGAGACAAATGGAAATAAGAATAGAATCTTCTTCAGGAAATATGTGCTTTTTGAAGTAGTCGTGTTCAGACATATGGTAAAAATATAGAAAAATAATTGCAAAGTTAACTATCAGCACTTGGATACCTGTAGCAATAAACAATAAGACAATTGGCTAATTCATTGTTGAATGGCATTATAGGTAAAAAAGTCAAACACTTTTCATCTTTAGAAATACAAGATATACTTAGTGTAGAATGTTTTACTGCTGCTAGGAAAGAATTCATAAATAAGGAAAAGGCAACTCAGTTAATTTGGGCCCTGACCTTGCCAACTTTTTTTGTGTGCTTAATTTTAAGCCTGTGAACAGCCCATTCAAATGGCAGGATCAGGGCTTCACTGGGCATGGACACAATGTTAGTGTCAGTCAAACAGTGATGTATAGGTAGGGTGACCAGATGTCCCGATAAAATCGGGACTGTCCCGATATTTAGGTATTGTTGTTGTTTTTTGCTCCACCAGCGGACCTCCCCTCCCCGCCATGTGTCCCGATATTTTCTTCCTCTCATCTGGTCATCCTATATATAGGTATGCAAAGTGCTAAAGAAATTTTCTTATACTGTCATTTTGGTTCTCTTTTGGGTTTAGAACCAAACTTTCCTCTCAGTCAGACAAGATAATCTGATCCTTAATTTTACATATCAAAATGTTTTCTGTATAAAATTATTATTTTATTATGTATTGTAGAAGTGCCTATGAGCTCCAGTCATGGACCAGGAACCCAATGTGCTAGGGACTGTACAAACAGACCAAAACAGTTCCTGCCCCAACACCGGTTGACTAAGCTGCAAAGAAATGAATCCATCTCCTCCTTCCTCAGCACATTATCCTTATTAATGAAGCAACATAAAGAGAGAGCTTATAAACGTTTTCATTTATTATTTTACTGGCAAAGGCCCATGCCAACTTTTTCCATATACTTTATCCTGTTTATTAACTTAAGAACCAGAGTTGGCATCTATTTTAGCATTCTGTGGGGCTTGTTTCAGCTTAGTAGAACAAAAGTCAATACCCCTGTGAGTTACTACTCCTTCTATAGTCCTGCTACGGGGGTGGGGGGAAGGGGGGGAGAGGGGAGGGGGTAAAGAGCATTAAAACAAAGGTCTTAGTTATTGGAATAAGTAATAATTTATAACTATTTTTTATTTGGCTACTGCCTTTGAACTCCTTGGGAATTTGAGTCTAGAATTCTAATTTCCCTTCCATACTAAGAATATATCATGCAGTAAGCATGTAGAATAGCTTTATAGCCAGGACTGACGCAGGAAAATGCCACTTCTTTTTTCCAGCATAATTTTTCAGCAAAAATCTTTAGCGGGGAATAGGCATATATGCAGTAGGCTGGATAGCAAATGAAGGCAGACTAGGTAGAAACAAATCAAAAGCACAAATAGCTCAGCATACAGCTGAGCCAGGGACAGAATATTTAGATCAGGCTAACAGAATTCAAACCATCTAAGCACTCTTCTGAGTTATTACCAACTAAAACTGCCACTGGCCCAAGTTCCAGCTAGATTTTTAACCTTTTTTTCCCACCCTCGTTCTTTTCCTATTCAATCTCAATTTTTCAAGTGCTCAGTCACCTCCACTGCTTGACATTGCAAGCTGCCAATCTTCGCTCTCATAAGCCCTTAACAACCTTTGCAGATCTTCATACTTGAAGCGAAACACAAAAGGTAGTAGAAGCCAGGCAATTAGATTTTGAAAGTGCAGTGTTCTGAACAGTAACCCTGTATCATACATGTGCTTCCACACCAAATGTTCAGTCTTAGTGCTGAAGAATCAGAAAGAACAAACAGTATGCAGCACTTGCATAGCCCTTTTTTAGTTTCAGAGTGTTGTACAAATATTAGCCAATCTCTGCAACCCCCCGATACATGTTTATTTATTTTATTTGGGTCTAACAGGGTATATTTATTTTAAAAACCCATACTAAAGCTCTGAAGGCTAGATCCACAAAGGCGCTTAGACTCAGCATTGAAATACCTAATGGTTAGGTGCCCTGCTGCTTGTTTTGGATGTATGTGCCGAAACCGGTGGATCTAGCCTTGAGTGAGCAGAAATAGGCAAGTATTATCATCCCTGTTTGGCAAGTGAAGCAGCCGAGACACAAAGAGAAAAGTAGTGAAGGTCAAAATTTCAAATTAAGGGTGCCTACAGTAAGATTCTTAAACACATACTTACAATCTAAATGGCCTGATTTTCAGGGATATTGAATATGTAACTCCCATGACCCTGTTAATCAGGCAAATAATCTGGTACAATAAGCAACCCAGAGCAAAAGTGAATAATCCAAATGGCTTGGTTCTTTATTTGAAAAGTAATATTGAGGTGGTGACTGAGCACTTTAAAAACTGTGACCCATTTTTTAAAGAATATAATAAATTAGCTAATCTAGCAGTGTCATTAATTATGCCATTTCTTCTTCATAATGTATCTAAATTCTGCCTTTCTCTAAAACCTTGTCTATCCTAGTCAGCTCCTGCTTTATATTTTATAATAGCCCTCTTTTCTGGGTCTTCCCTAGTTCTCACATTGCACCCAACAAGAATGCTGTTATCTTTCTCACTTGTTCTAAACATTTTCCCTTTTCCTTGAGTCCCTGCGCTGGCTTCTGATTAGAGCTGACTGAATGGGGGCTGTGGTGCCTAAAATCTCTGATTTAGGTCCCTGACTATGCAATTTTAATGTTCTTTTACTTAGAAGTTATAATATAATGATATAATGGAATATGCAAAGAAATAAATTGACTTAGTAGGTAATCTCATAACATTCTCTAATTCATAAGATGAAGAAATGTAAACAACCAATGTTTTAGATATGGGTAAACAATAAAACTGTAAAGCCAAATAATATTTTATGAACTTTCTGTTAAAGCATGAAGTGTTCAAGCCAACCAATTTTGTAATAAAATTGGTTCTTGTATACTTTAATAAGTTTATACATATATGATAAAGATCCTTTTTACTAGCAACTAAATATTTCAGTGTATAAAATCATATATCCTCATATATTAGTAAATCTAGGAATGCTATAAAAAGATTAAGTGTAACAATTGTGAAATTATATTAGAGGATATTATTAGTAGGAATTAGCACTTGTTGTGTTACTAATGTTTTGA
The DNA here is from genome assembly GCF_013100865.1 of Trachemys scripta elegans. Taxonomy (NCBI): domain Eukaryota; kingdom Metazoa; phylum Chordata; order Testudines; family Emydidae; genus Trachemys; species Trachemys scripta. The sequence goes on along the minus strand of NC_048298.1, from coordinate 243,033,837 downwards.
AATGTCTAAGACAATGCTTAAAATAAGCTATAATATTTTAACCATTTGGAGTTAAGATATTTTCTTTTTTAATGAACCTGTAAGTTGTTTAAAATTAGTATAAACATAGGGATAATTTCTTCATACATTTGGAATTGGGATGGAACAAAACTTTGCCTTGCCTTAAGAGAAAGAGGAGATAAACACAACTCAGATTAAAGTTGAGTCAGAAGAAGAAAGCTTCCAGAAGATAATTACCTAGTTACAACAATATGAGAAAATGTTATCTTGTTAAATGGTTCAAGAAATAGCAACTGAAAGTTGAGCCAAAAAACTCTTTAATTAAAATATACGCTAACAGAATTGTTTAACTAAGTTAAAGGAGAAACTAAGAATTCCCAGGAGAGGCTGAAAACCCTTGTAAAGGAACTTTTTGTAAAGCTTGAATGCAACCTAGTGGATGGGCAAGACACTTACTATGACACTTTGACCTGTCCAGTTATTGAATATCCACCTGCAATGAAAGGAAATAACAGCCCGGAATAGTAATGGGCCAATGGAAAATTGCCAGATATATACTTTTGACATAGACTAAACCTTCCAAAGCAACCAAATGGGAAGTTAATACATAAAAAGGATTGGCAAGCCCAAAAATCTTTGTCCAGCAAAACCTAAGTCCAGCAGATCATGTTCAACAGATCAACACCTGATCCACAGAAAGCTAGTAAAGAAGAGAATTACCAGACATTTAGATGAATACAATTTGTTGTGGAAGAGTCAACTTGGCTTTTTTAAAGGGAAACCATGCTTCACCAATCTATGAGAATTCTTTGAGGGCTTCACCAAAATATGGACCAAGATGATCCAGTGGAAACAGCACATTTGACTTTCAGAAAGCCTTTGACTAGGTCCCTGACCAAAGGCTCTTAAGCAAACTAAGCAGTCATGGGATAAGAGGGAAGGTCCTCTCATGGATCAGTAACTGGTTAAAAGATAGGAAACAAACGGTAGGAATGAATGGTCAGTTTTCACAGTGGAGAGAGGTAAATAGTGGGTTCCCCAAGGATCTGTACTGGGATCACTGCTGTACAACATATTCATAAATCACCTGAGAAAAGGGGTAAACAGTGAGGTGGCAAAGTTTACAGACAATATAAAATTCCTCAAGATAGTTAAGTCCAAAGTCAACTGTGAAGTGTTACAAAGGGATCTCACAAAACTGGGTGACAGGGCAACAAAATGGCAGATGAAATTCAATGTTGATAAATGCAAAGTAATGCACAGTGGAAAACAATTCCAATTATAAAATGCTGAGATTTAAATAGAGTCATTGTGTTTTTTGAAAACATCTGCTCAATCTGAAGCAGCAGTGAGAAAAGGTAATGGAATGTTAGGAACCATTATAGAAAATAAGAGACAAAATATCATGATGCCACTATATAAAGCCATGGTACACCCACACCTTGAATATAGCATGCTGTTCTGGTCACTCCATCTCAAAAAAGATATATTAGAATTTGAAAAAGTACTTAGAAAAGCAACAAAAATGATTAGGGGTATGGAACAGCTTCCATATGAGGAGAGATTAAAAAGACTGGCACTATTTAGCTTGGAAAAGAGATGATTAACATGGGATCTGCTAGAGGTCTATAAAATCATGAATGGTGTGGAGACAGTGAATATGAAAGTGTTATTTATCCCTTCACAGAACACAAGAGCCAGGGGTCACCCAAAAAATTAACAGGCAGCAAGTTTAACACAAACATAAGGAAGTACTTCTTCACATAACACATAGTCAACCTGTGGAACTCATTGCCAGAGGATGTTGTGAAGGCCAAATCTGTAAATGGGTTCCAAAAAGAATTAGGTAAGTTCATCAAGCATAGGTCTATTAATGAATATTAGCCAAGATGCTCAAGTATGCAAACCCATGCTTTGGGTACCCCTAAGCCTCTGACTGCCAGATGCTAGGACTGGACAACAGGGAATGGATCAATTGCTATTTGCCCTGTTTTGTTCATTCCCTATGCAGTATCTGGGATTGGCTGTCATCAGAAAACAGAATAGTGGCCTACATGGACCATTGGTCTCACCCAGAATGGCCGTTCTTATATTCTTATGGTCCATTCCATGTAAAAAATGTTTATTTAACTCTCCTTATGCCTATGTTTATGCTTACAGTGGCATACAGAGTACAGGCACTACATGCATAGCTACGTGCTGCAGTGAAAGGCAGGCTGTATCCACACTGGTCACTGTGGTGCGTAGCTGCACACAAAAGTGAAAGGTTTAGGCAGTGGTGAAAGGCTCCTGCAGTGGGACTACACTACAGTGGGAGGCACTGCTTGGGTGTGTAGAGAGTGTATAGGATATATACCCTTGTGGTTCAGGCGTGTAAGGCACTTACTCGCCTAAGCTGTGCCTCACCATCTACTCTGCTATTTATGCCCATGCCAGCTTAAGAAAGACGGATTTTCTTTAAGAGTCCTTTGTAGACACGAAACTTGGATGCCCAAGTCTAGAATGCTCAGTTATAAGCCACTTGGGGAAAAAGACATTTCCCTGAAGACAAAGAATTCTGAGTCCCACCATGAAGAAGACTGCATAGTGAACAAAATGAGGAAGGGTGAGAAATTCCACTTGCTTATAAGTGCAAAAAGATTTAGGAAAGCAATGCTTACTGCTCAAATTCCACCGGGAAGTTCTGTGCTTTGAAGGAAGGAAGAATTTAGCCTTGCAGAACACAATTATTGTTTTCCTAGAACACTGAACCTCTTGGACTTCAGATCTATTCCATGAAACCGGACTCTTGGGCTGGTAGGAATCCTTAACTGGAAAATACCAAAGTTAGAAACTAACAACTTCCATCCAACTGTTAAAATATCCTAACTTCAAACAGGACAAAGGAAATGAATTACACTAGAAGTAAGAAAAAGGCAGAGTCTTAAGTAGCTAAGATTGGGGAAAATTCTCGTAAGAGCAAAACTGAACTAAGTTATAGAACTTGAATCTGACAACATTGTAACTAAAACTGATTTGGTGCTGATTTAAACTGCATGCATCCACTGTATCTTCCACAATTATTGTTCACACCTTATGTGTAGTGCTAAACTCACTTGGCTCACTAAATTATTTGGCTTACTGCTTAAAAGAGCTACCCTGCAAATCTTTGGTTTGATCAGTACATAAGTAATCTTGCACTTCTTGTGTCATCATAGCTTTGTGGAAATTCATTGCTTGATGGTTAATTTTGCTTTTTTATGTTGTTTCAACTCCGTTCCTATTTAAGAGTACTTGGAACTAGCAATTTGGTTAAATCACTGTTCTGCTCTTCTGTGTGTCTTTCACACCCAAATCCCTGCAGCTGCGATGTCTCTGTATGTGTGAGTGAAAATTACATGCAAGAAGTATCGGTAGATCTCTCTCCCTTGTAATATTACAGTCACAGTGTGTGTGTAAGTGAGAAAAGCCATCTTCTAACTTCAAAACCTCTATTTGGTTTTTATTGGTGTGTGTTATAAGCTTTACAATACTTTTATGCTAACTTTATTTGAATTGTGTGTTTCTAACTACAGTGTAACCTAACGTGTTTATACCTTACACTCCAACCTACTCTCATTTCATTTTTGTGCATGGTAACTTAAATTGTTATTGTTTACTTTTGTTTATTCCAGATACTACAGACATGGTGCTCCTTTAATAACTTTGCTTCATATCAATCATGCTAGTGTTTATTCCTTAGATGTGAGTGTGCTTTGTCTGTGATCATCTGTATCTAGTCTGTCTTAAGGTTAATGCAAATTAACTTTAAGACAGAAAGCATCTCTTTTACATCTAACAACTTTTCTAAACTGTCCATCTTGCCTAGAATTTAAACTGCAACCTTATACGGTACTTGCTTAAACTGCATTGCTTTCTTTCAGCATTTCCAAACTTTAGCCTAACTCCACCAAATCAGAGCTAATCCAATCTGCTTTGCACTGCTATATAATAATCACATTGGGTGATCTGGTACCTCAAGCTTTTTTTGTGAAATCGCTTCCAGTTAAGTATGTGTATCTAAACACCACTTACTTTCAAGCTATGACTATGACTATGAATTTGCTTTAAACATCTTGCTTAGCCATAGAATATTATTTTGTTAGGACAGAAGTAAAAAATAGTAGTAATAGTTTTGCTAGCTTTTGTTTAAGTTGATACTTTTCCCCCCAATTATATTGTCCTATCCGTCCTATTTGTTTTTAGTTTAAAATTGTCCATATCAAGTTGAATTATGTTGTTGTAATCTAGTTGCTTCACTGAGTTTATACTTGGTTATCTGATACTGTCTTTAAATTTAGCCTGTGGACTATGTTAATAAAACATAGCTACTAGTTAATCTTAGCTAGGGTAAACAGTCTGTTAAAGCTGTTAGCATCCTAAGCAATCTAGTAAACACCATTGTCTGGCCAGACAGGGAGCAATGAATTTGCTTTAACTACAGTATTATGCAACTTTACTGACAAAGTATCTGGGAGTACGCAGCAATAAACTGTACAGTGCTGGTCATCATCATTCCTACATAATCCCCTCCCAGCTATCTTGTTGTTGGGATCCTGCTGCTACCCTTCCTTCATATGAGATAAAAGGGGGCTATAAAAAAGGAAGGCATGTAGCCCCTCTTCCCCCCCCCCCCGCCAGACATAGGAGCTCTGACCTCCCTTTCCTCAGCTCCTTTAAAGGGGGCTAGGAAAAGGGTTGGCTCCCTGCTGTACCACATGTGGAGCCCCAAATCCCCCTTATCTAGTTACTTCATTGCATGGAGGGATGGAACTTCCGGGGGTGGGGGGAGGGATAGGAGAGGGAGCGAGGGAAGCTACTGAGATGGGAGGAGTAGAAATACACTTCCTGGGCAGCTGATGCCTAATGCCATATTGCTCCCCCTATCCTTCCTTGGTGGCTGGTGCCCTGTGCACCAACACCTCTTTGCCTCCTACCCAGGTACTGGTGCCCTGTCCTGTCCCCCAACCCACCCTAGTGGCTGATGCACATGTTCCTATACCTCCTCTGGTCTGGGTGTCCCTGTCAGGACCTGTGGGGCTGAGCTAGGGAGTTCTACCTGCTCCCTGGAGGCTGACCCAATCTTGTGAGCCACAGCAGATGCTCCAGCCCCTCCTACACGTCCTGCTCTTGCTACTGTGAGGACTGTGAAGGTGGAAAACATTGGGAGGGCAGAAACAAATCTGCCCCCCCATATCTCCATTGCAGAGATGCTAGCCCCTCTTTCTCCAAACCACCACCCCATCTCAGTTCCACCGCCCCGATTCATTGAGTTTATACATGGTTATCAGATACTATGTCTTTAAATTTAGTTGTTGAACTATATTAATAATGTGTAGGTACTAATTAATCTTAGACTAAATCTATTAATGCTATTAGTATCCTACTAATGAACAGCGTTGTGGTTAATGCTCTCATCGATTTTTGAATTTTATACTCAGTTTTATCAAACTAGTTCATTCAATATAGTTAACCAACCTTGTTTTATTTACTTTATAGTTTAGAATTCCATGTTCAGTTAAGAGAATTTCATGTTTATGTTTTAAGAGTTGCTAGATTGTATCATACATTTTCTTGACCTTTTTATAATCTAATGTTTATCATTTGCATGATTCTTTCTCATTTCATTGTTGAGTGGTTTCTTTCAACATTTTTGATTACTTATATAAACATTTTTAATTTCAAAGTCAAATTCAATTGTTTATTTTTGGCATCCTTTAGCGTATAGAAAAAAGAATCCTTGGAAATTTTTATGTGATCACTGCAAGGTGCAGTATCATTAATAACCATAATCAATAATGCCATCTTTTGACTTGTTTGCCAGAAGTAGTCAAATGAAATCTTTTATAAAACCCAGAGCAAATTTTTTCACTAACATTTTGTTTTGGGTCATTTTCAGATGTTTTTCAACCTCCTTTTTTAAAAAAAAGTTATTTTTCTAAACAAAATGTCCTTTCAAAATAAAAGCTAAAATGTTTCATTTCAAAATTGCTGAAACTAACTGTTTCTACTCTTTTAAATGTTTTTCAGCCAAAACTATTTGATGAATTCCACTCAAATTTGCCTGTAGTTTGGGTGCTCCTGTGACACCCTGGCACCCCCTTATTCACCATTATCATGTAATTAGGATATGAACAAAGTATGCCTTGTGAGGTCTCATTCTAAAAGTCTTGGTCTACTAGACATTAATATCTGTATGTGCTATTATCGTATATGAAGTTTGACTATGTATGTGTTACAGAAATACGTTGTGATGTTGAAAACACCCACAAGCAGCCTTTCAGATACAACAGTAAAAAGGCCAAATAATGTTAATGGCTTATTGAGAAAATGCACATAAGCACAAGAATTACCCCAAGAACTGTGTACAGTAGAAATCTCTCAGAGATAGCACTACACAATGGGAACTGCTTGACCCAGGTCACAGCAAAAGAGCTTTCCAGCATGTGGGAAGAACATATAAAAGGAAGAAATTACATCATGATGGTACCTCACTCTCCCTACAACAATAGACCTGGAAACACCCGAGAAACAAAGATTGAACTGGGGGAAGTGATGGTCCCTGGCTAAAGAGATTTCTAGTCCATGTGTGAAAACCTGGGAAACCCAAGCTACAAAGCAAAGGCAGTTTGTGCTTTAAGAACCTGCCACCCTGTTTATCACTCAGGGTAAGAATTTGCTATTTCATATCCTACTTATCTAGTGTGTTAAGCTCAGTTTGCATTTTTGTTTATTTACTAGGTAATCTGCTTTCATCTGCTTACTATCACTTAAAATCTATCTTTTTGTAGTTAAACTAATTTTATATTTTAACCCAAACCAGTGTGCGTTTGACTAAGGTGTCTGGGGAAAATCTCAGCTCAGTTACCACAAGTGTGCATGGTCCTCTTCACGTTGAGGGAGAGGCGGACTGGGTGTTAAACCCAGATACTGGCCAGATTTAACCAGGGTAGGATTGTACTGCTCTGGGGTCCTAGGCTTGGAGGCTGGTGGTTAGAGAGCCTGCATGTAACTGCATCTGGCTGTGTGAATGTTGGTGAAAGTACAAGCTTGGAGGGCTTTGCAACTTGTCACAGCAGCACAGTGCGAGAGGGATCCCAGGCTGGTGGGTCAGAGGGCTCAGTGGTACCTGTCACACCCCAAAATTTCATGTTTTGCTCAGCTCTACTTCAGATCTGCTTCTGTATCAAATGCAAACTCCTTCTTGTTGCCTCAACAGTATTTTCAAATTCTGCTACTGCCTCCATCTTTACATCCATCCTTTCGCCTTCTCCTATGTCCCTATACTCCTAACAGTTTAGGATATGCTTACACTGAAATTAGAGGTGTGATTGCAACATGTATAGACATACCTTAGCAAGCTCAGGTACTTACAACAATGAAGCTGCAGCAGCACAGGCTTCAGCGCTGGTGTACAATCCTGCCCAGAATCCTTTGTACTTACTGGGGCAGCTAGATCATGCTGACATCCATGTTGCTGCGGCTTCACTACTATTGGTAATTGCGCTAGGTAGGCTCAAGTATGCCTACATGTGCTGCAGACACACCTAGAGCAGTGGTGACAAACCCTCTATGAGCCTTGTCACTCCTGGGTGTCCTCCACAAGTGACTCCCGACTAGTGGAGCCTGTGTTTGAAAACTCCACCCTGATCCCATGCGCTATGCAATCCATCCTCATTCTCATCCTTCAAACCTTTCCTCAAGGCTCATTTCTTCCAGTTAGCCTCCCAACACCAACCTCCACTCACAACTTCTTCCTTGATTTCATTCACTCAAATTATATTTTCTCACAAATTTTATATCTATCTAAGGATGTGTAAGTAATTATATCTCAAGCTCTTAATATCCTACCCATACTTCCCAAGACTCTGTCATTTCTTGCTGCCTTATAATGTTATGTCTAATTTAGATGAGAAGCTCTTTGGTTCTGGGACTTATTTTGTCTGCACAAAATAAGATGATACATACAGAGTACATATTAATTGTTAGCATTAGTATTTATAAGAGATGCCACTGACTAGAACACTTCACCTTTCTGCAATCACATGGACAAACCAACAAATATATCAACCCCCAGATCTTGCCCAATAATTTTCTCTAGGACCTAGTTATGTAGCCTAGAGACTAGACACAGTAGCCACATTCAGACCTTGATCTTGCAAATACAAATGTAGTGATGCAGACCTTTATACCTCATAGATTTTAATGGGGCATGCGGGGGCATAACAATTTGTACTGGAGGGTCTGGTTTTCAGGATCTGAGCCATATTATTAATTATAGTACTAACTATTTGTATTGCAGCAGTGCCTAGCATCTCCAAATAGAGATTGAAGCCCTATTGTGGAAGGCACATTATGAGCAGGTTTGTCAGGCAATGAGCCAGTTTTCATACCAACTGCTTAAAGCTACCCACATATGACCTGTTAGTTATCTAGGAAGCCAGAGGAATCAGTCGTGAGCTAAACAACCTTGAGACTGGTGAGTAGGCAGACAAGAAAAGAACCACCAGATGGAGGAATGTGCTCTGCCAACTGACCATTACAAGCTATAAGAAAATAAATCATGATTGGAATTCCCCATTTCTAGAAGCATAAACAAGCAGGTTAAAATAAGTGATAAAATAAAACACAAAGTATGTAAGCATCCAAGTGTTATACTACATTAGGACCTCTACAAATGAGAGAGATTTTCTAAAAATAGACTTATTTAGCCCGCAGATATTTAAAAGCATTCCCTGTTTTAAAAATTATCAAAAAATCTAATTGAGCTGTTAACCATATTTTACAGTTTTGTTGTAGCCATGTTGATCCCAGGATATTAGAGGGACAAGGTGAGTGAGGTAACATCTATTATTGGACCAACTTCTGTTGAAGGGAAGAGACAAGCTTTCAAGCAAGACTGACCAGACCTGAAGAAGTGCTCCGTGTAGCTCAAAAGCTCGTCTCTTTCACCAACGAAAGTTGGGCCTATAAAAGATATTACCTCACCCACCTTGTCTCTGTTAATTGCATTGTTGTTAACTGGTTGTACTGATTGGTAATTTGAATTCTGGCAATTACTCAATGACTTAAATATGCCTGTTAATGGAATTTCTAGGAAAGATTATGTGGATGCCAACTGTCATCATGAGCTAAACTAATGATATTAAGTCAAATGTTTAACAAGTATTAACACTGAAACTCTCTTTCAGTATATTAACACATTATTTTACTAGTTGCTAATCTCACCTCAATAGTAAATTAATGCTGGTTGGGATCAATAACCTTTGGACCAATTTCACCCCTCATGTAACTCCATTGAAATCATTGGAAAGACACCAATGATGGATATGGTTCATTATTTTTAACTTGCTGCCTTATTAGTTTATTTACTTTTTTATGTATAACCTTTAACGGGCATAAGGACACTTTAAATTAAAAACACCTTGCATTTGCAAACAGTTTCCATTTTGTCTTATTTCTGACTGAAAAAGGAGTGGACCACTTATGCCAAATGTTAGATTCAGAACAAAGTTATCAGTAATTTTCTAGTGTGAACTTAAAATAGATGTTATCTTACCAAATTCCCAAACAGCTTTACATGAGATACAACTAAAAATGATAGTAACATTTGTCTAAACCAGTGGTCCCCTAACATATGTCATACAGCAGATCACATCTTAATAATATTTTATGTAACATTTCTCCTCACAGTCATGACCATTCAACACCTTTATAACAATGAAGTAACTGCTTAAGATGGAAGAGTATCATTAGAAAAGTATTTTGTGGTTTTTAAACTGTCTTTAAAGTGTTTTCTGCTTTTTATTAACTACACTCAACTGTTGCTCTCCATTTAGTCTTTTCCTCCCTGCTTCCCTTAACATTCTTTTCTGCAAACGTCCCCCTCCCCTTTCTCTTCTTGCCCATACTTCCCTGATGATTGGTCTTCCCCTCTGCTGCATATGCTTCCTGTTCCTTTCTTCCACTAGCATCTCTATTCTATTTGTATAAGTTCTTATACCAGCCTGACTGTAATATCTGAGCAGCTTCCAGTACTGAAATGCGGTGGACAGGTATTAATTATTTTTTGTTTTGGCCAACTGCACAGGCGACTCCTGGGTCCTCCAGGATCATTGGTGGTTCAAAGTCCCAAAGGGGAGCATCCATTTCATCTTCATCTCTCTGTAGCGACAGTCTTTACTGAAAAAAAGCATCTAGGCTAACTTGTCTCCATTTCCAGTTGTAAACAGAGGAAGAGGAGCCAGCACCATGTGATTATTTTTTGAAAAAATACCAGCAAACACTCCATGAACAATCATGTCCTGGAGTTTGGGAACTATGGCTTTAAAGTAGTAAGATTCCTACAAATGTATATTTTCACTGGGGTTTCTGGGATCCTTTTTTTGAAATTTGCCTCTGTGTGTTCTGATGTAACACAAAGCTTGACTACAGTGGGGTGTCAGTGAAGATGAGAGTTTAAATTCTATGATTACCTGAATAGATAGATGTTTATTTTAATAAATTCTTCCATTTTTCTGTGTTTAGTCCTAGAGCCCGAGTCCAGCCGGAGCCCAGAAGTCTACACAGTAATGAAACAGCCTTGCAGCCCGAGCCACTTGAGCCCGAGTCAGCTGGCACAGGCCAGCCGCGGGTGTCTAGTTGCTGTGTAGACATATCCTGAGTGTTGCAACACCTAACTTTTAGGCACCAAGAAGATCACTGGAATTACCCTACAATCCACAACGCATGAGTTAGGCATCTAGGCTCCGTATACAATTCATGGGGAGATATAGACACCTAAATATGATGCACAAAAGATAACACATTAGACAGGGAACCACCTATGTTAGCCAATGGGAGATGCCAATGAGGAAGTGTGTCCAAAGTCCTACTCTCTCATGGAGATATGTACCTGAATCTGGGCTGTATGGAGGCACCCAACTCTGCTAATTATTCAAAATCAGCAGCCCTCAGTTTCTCCTGTTGAAGCTATTACATTGTGGGATAAATATTTAAAACAAGTCACTGGAGCAGGAAGACTGACACAGAGGTCTCCCACATCTACTAGTGACCTATAGTCTAGTGACCTAGCCACTAGACTATACAATCTCTCTCTCTCTCTCTCTCTATTTGGCCCAATGGATATTTAAGTATTTACACACAGAGGAACAGAATCAACAAGGAAAGACTGAGGGCACCCCACATCAGCATATCCTATAGCTCAATGGTTAGAGCACTTTCCAGTTAGCTGTGGAGGCCCCTCTTCAAATCCTTTCCCACCCCCATTGGGCAAAACAAGGAAATAGAATCTGGATCTCTCACATTCCAGATAAGTGCTCTAATTACTACAGGAATAGTATTATGGTTGGTACTGCCACTGCTGCCATCACTACCACCACCTTCTCCTCCTCCTCCTGCCAGACTTTGAAAGGTACCCAGTCTGATAGGTAGCCTCTGAACCCACAGATTGGGCCCTGCACACAAAATAAGCAGGTGAATGCTTATCTTCCCCTGGTTTGTGGATCACTCTAGGGCTTAGGCAGCCAGACACCTAGAGAGGGGTGCAATGCACATGCTCAGAGGCAGAAGCTTAGGCACCCACAGGATTATAAGGGAGTTTTGTGGATCATGGTGGAGCCTAAAACAGGGACTTAGGCCCCTGAGTACCTTTGTGGAGGTACCTCAATTTCCTCACCTGCAAACTATGGATAATAATTATTTATCTCACAGGCACGTTAGAAGGTAAATCAATATTTACATAGTACTTTGGGATCCTCCGATGGAAGATATGATACAAGTCCTAATCATTATGTTTGATTTTATTTAATACATACACAGATGCACATACACAGATGCCCAGATCCAAATTTTCTGACTTGGACATCTAAGTCTCTGACTGAAAATTTTGCATACCCGTTTCTCACAGAACCCGCAGTTGGCCTGAAAACATACATTTGTGCATGCATCATACACTAATGCATGCATAAGTACCCAACCACATCTGCAAATGCCGCTTTTTACATGCAAATGAGTTTTCATTTACAAATTTTGCAGGTGTAACTAGGTGTCCATGTCTAAATCCCCTCCCCCCACCCAAGCGTTAAGGGTGATCTATGAGCCAACATTCAAAGCCAAATTCAAACCTAGTGTAAGTAGTAAATGGAGTTACATCTGTTGCAATAGCTCTGAATCGGACCCTCTTATGTTTAATATTTGCCTAGCGATTGTGGTTCAAATGAAATCAACAATCTTTTTCTTGAGAATTCTGTAAATCTAGCTACTTCTCATCGCTCTTCATTCAGAGCATCCAACTGTATCCAAATATCTCCCACTGAGACAGCATAACTACACCTGTCACAGTCCACTGGGTCTTCTATCAATATCTCTGCCATTGTTGCTTCTTACACAGATTGCTATTTGCCTCATATCATTCTCCAGGTCTCCTTCCTCCTCCTACACTTGATTCAATCTGGCTCATCTGAAACTTCATTAGAAAAATAATTTTGTATTCAACGGTATCTTTTTAATATATGTGATCCTGGATTGCAGTAATACACAATAGAATTACCAAAGTCATTCTTCACGTGTAACCAATGTTATAGTGCTGACGTGAAAATTTTGAAACTACATCAGAAAACTTCAAACTCACCAAGGTTTTCACATTTTGCTTCCAGTTATTAAAAGTGGTCTAATTTCATGAATGACCTGTGAAAAATGTTGCTTGTTTTTTCCTTGAGAATAAGACTGATTTAATGAAAAAGATGCATTTTCAAGAGGAAAAACCCCTGAAATTTGCAACTTTTTGAAATGTCAAAATATCTTTCAGATGATATTCACCTAAAAACACATTACATTTTAATTGTATATGTTTATAATGTGAAAATGTCACTTTTGTGGAAATTTTGCATGCTCACACACAAAACAAAAGGGAGGGTCAGAAAGGGTCACAAAAATTCAATGATATTGGCATGAAATTTCAGTAAACATTTGCCACTTTCACATAGCAATACCATATACATTATAATATTATATATACACCTCTACCTCGAGGTAACGCTGTCCTCGGGAGCCAAAAAATCTTACCACGTTATAGGTGAAACCACGTTATATCGAACTTGCTTTGATCCACCGGAATGCGCAGCCCCGCCCCCCCCCCAAGTGCTGCTTTACCGTGTTATATCCGAATTTGTGTTATATTGGGTCACGTTATATCGGGGTAGAGGTGTAGATCTATATCATTAATATTGTTTTGATTGTCTTCAGTGCGATATGATTTATGAATTATACATATGATATTTATCTCATAATATGAGAATATGCAATTTGTTCTTTTCTGTAATGTAATCTTAGTGTACTCAGCGATTACTGTGTTACAACTGATACTAACATGGGACCATTATACAGCACTGAAGGTTGGATTTGTATATGCATTGCCATCTTTGTTATCCTATTAAGTACATTATCCCAACAGGATTTTAGCCAGATTCAGTGGCATCAATTTTTAAAAGACAATTTAATTAAACCCAAATTGCTGTGTCTACTATATGTGCTAATTTTCCTCTGCTTAGGTATACTGGATGAGATTTTGCAATGCACAACTAGTAGGTACAGCACAGAACTTGCAGCCCAGGGACAAGGGGGAAGCTGAAGTAGCTGTAAAGTACCGTTTTACCCTCCTGATCCAGGGTTGCTCAAGGGACCCTGACACAATTTAGATAGTCCTGAGAGACTAAGTTAAGACAGCCTCCCTAGGCTGCCCTATGGGCCACAGTGCTGTGTGGCATCTCCATAGAGCTGTATGCTGCTGCTGGTCATGGAAGTGTTTAGTAATTTATTATGTTTCAGTTTTTGAACCATAAGCTGATGAAATGGATTGTGAGACATGTTGTATTGGGCCAAATTCATCTGCAGTGTTACTCTGACTTCAACGAAGCTGCACCAGAGATGTGTACAAAATCTAGCTCAATTTTGCAGGATTTATCACTTCTGGGTTTATCCCTAAGTGAAAAACACAAATCCCTCTAGTTTTCTGTCATTCATTAAAAGTGGAACACATGAGTCACAAACAAGTTCCATATCTTCTTGTGTTCTTCTACTGTTTCTCACTGACATGGCTTTATCTCTCATGTCTCATTTTGGATTATGTCATCTTGTTTCCTACTCCCCTCCCCCCAAATACTATCTCAACAGTTTTCAGCGATATGTCATTATGAAACTAGATAAATTCACCTACTATTTCTCAGTAGTGCAAAACACTGATCTGATGGGCCTCTTAACGGAATCAGATGGAATGGAATCTATTTTCCACTGGAAAGGGAGGAAAAAAGAAAAAAAGAAAGACCAACATTGGAAATGAAACTTTATCTTTTTTTTTTTTCATTTTGGTAAAAAGGCTGTTTTTCATTTAAAAAAAAAAAGTGAAAAAACATTTGACCAGTTCTTCTAAAATACCCTGGTTACAGTCACAGCATAAGAACCTGAAAATCACAGACTATAATATGATACCACTCTTCTGTTACCAGGCTCAAAGAAGTGTTGTGCCTCTATATCCTATCTGCATTGATGGCAACATTTAGCTCCTGCATTTCAGGGTATGACTACATTTCAAACTTCAGGTGCAATTTCCAGCTTGAGGAGACAGAGCCATGCTAGCTCTGATTGAGCTAGAGCACTAAAAATAGAGTGTAGCCAGGGCAATGTGAGTAGCCGGAGGGCTAGCTGTCCCCAGTATGCGCCTAGCATCTTGGGTGGGTAAGTGCTCAGGGTGGCGAGCCTTCCTGCTGCTTGCACTGCCGTATCTACACTATTTTTAGCACGCTAGCTCGATCAGAATATGTCTCCTTGTGCCAGGAATCACATCTCTAGCTCAAAACGCGGACATATCTTCAGTGCTCAGCAAGATCCTCAGATGAATGACAACTGCTGACAAGCCAACCAAACCCTGAAACATGCTATATCATAGGTGCTGTCATGAAGGGTGCTGGGGGTGCTGCTATATCCCCTGGCAGGAAGTGGTTTCCATCATATACAGGGTTTACAGTTTGGTTCAATGGCTCTCAGCACCCCCACTATACAAACTGTTCCAGCACCTCTGTACTACATAGTTGAAAAATGCTGTCTCGCTTCACATGTAAATAGTCTTGGTGAGAAGTAGATCTCTTTTAGGCTCATTACAGGAAAATATTCTGCATTCTAGGATGGACAATGTAAAATGCATTTGAATCCAGACACCAGCACACCCTGTATCTGCTCTGTATTTTAAGGCGGTGTCTGGAAACTGAAGAAAGACATTAATAAAGACACTTTTTTTTCAGACAACCTGAAGTTTTAAATACTGTGCGAATGCAGGCGTGTAAACTCTAAAAGATTTTCAGCATAATGGGCAACATTTAACCCATAATGGCAGTTTCCTAAACAGCATTAAAATGAACGAAAAAAGTTGGAACTCAGCATACAGCTAAGATTTTAGTAAAGAAAAGTTTCACTAGCGGCAGCAGCATGGATTCAAGATATTAAAAGTCAACAATGCAGCAATGGAGAAAAAAAAAACCCTAATAACTGACTTAGACTGTAATGAAGTAAGACTCTTCAAAATCGTATTTGACACACAAGCAATAATGCTGCAGTTTGATCTTTGCATGCCCAGACTAATAATATTGTAATTAGATAATTATCTAACTGAGAAATAGGCAAGTTTCAAATGTCCAGATGGTTCCACCACCCACCTCATTTAGCAAAACTTCCTTTATTCACACTGCTCTAACATGCTGTCCGTTTCCTTAATTTGTACCCATTAGCTGACAAATAAAAAGGGCTCAGCTCAAAAATCAGCAGGCTCAGAGAGGAAACCAAATCTCAAAGGCCTTCTTAGGAGAAGTAGATTTTAAACACTGTTGCTCAGGAGACAACAGTAGTCACCAAATTCCCATCTCAAACAATATTAATTAGTCAAAGAGGTGAAAGGAGGAGACCTACCATAGAGAAACCTCTATCACTCTGGGTAAACTGCAAGGAATCTTCTGTCTGCAGTCAGAGAAGCATTTAGGTTCAGTATGAGAAACACTGAACTCATTTTACTGTCTATTTACAAAAAAACCTTTTTTACATCATGAACTGGTCCAGCTATAAAATATGGTTTACGCACTGGGGCAGATAACTTGGACAGTTCACAAAATGGAGTGTAAAATAAGGTAATGTTTTGACTAAATTTAATAGAAAAATGGAATTTAATGTTCTTCTAACCTGACTGACATTTCAGAACCAGTGAAACTCTCCAAGTCTTGAGATATGGGTATTAGGCTATCCTAGCCAGGGTATTCATCCTTAGTTCTGATATGAGGAAGGACAAGCTTTGATAAAGGCCGCATTTCTAAAATATATAGCCATCTGATACACAAGGCTCACAAAGCCACAATGGGAAGAGGGACGGGAACAACACACTCAGACACAGACTATGTATATGCGCATTTAAAGCAGCAAGAGATATTAATTTATTATTAACTCTATATATTTATGAAAAGATTATAATCAGACACAGTCTGAGTTTCAGGGAATCTAGTATATGTTGTTACCAAGCCAGTGATCCTAAGAACGTGTTCTATGCAAATAACCGAGTTTTGGTTTTAATTGATTGCATCCTAGCAATGGACACTCCTGTTATACCAGAAGAATGTCTCCTACACGATCTCTTTAGTTAGATGACTTTTTAGTGATATTTTAGATGGCTCTTTACTGATGACAAGATCTTTTTTGTTTGTTTGTTTGTTTTTTTACAATGGAAAATGATCGACAGGGAATAGAACAAGTAATAGAAACTGTCTCAGATAAGAAAGTAATTCACTTGATGCAGAACAACAAAATTGATAATATCTGACATCTGTTAAGTAGTGTGGAAAACTGATTAGATAAGTAGCTATAGATATCTATTGATTCCAAGAAAAAAAAAATCTACATTAAAATGCAGTTAAGATTAAAAGCATAGATCAGTAATTTAGGTTAAACTACATTAAAAGCATGTTGTAATTATCCCAAAATCATGCATTATAATCCCATGAAATTCAGATTTAAGGTTCAATATAAAAGAAATCAAGCATGATAAGGTAAGGAAATGCGGTTAGGGCACCCAGACAACCTTAACTGTGATCTATCACAAACTTTTCAAAGGTGTCATGTCAAAAACCCATCGGAATCTTGTGTATAGGCAACACACGCTTTGGCTGACATTTTCCAAACAAATTCAGTCTGAATCAGACACCTGGCATGGAAAATTTCAGGACAAACAGTTAAAGTTTGGTAAAGTTTTAAGCAACTGAAAATAGGGTCTTATGGGAAGACTTGGGCAGCTTCAATAGGTAGCACTATCAACACCACTTATGATTTTATATATAAATAATAATTCTCAGTAGTAACTCAGATAATGAAATTTTACCACTCACAAATTACTGTCCTCATTCAAATTGGCCTCCAACTCCAATTCTTCTCAATGGAACTAGAGCCACGGTAACCATAAGGGAAGATGGTGGCTCCCTTTGCTTTGAGGAGATAGAAACTTTCAGTCCCATTGAAAACAATGTGTGTGAGAGAGAAAGAGAGACCCTTCTCAAAATGGCCACCAATAGGCGTCAGCTGCAACTTTTCTATTAAGTGCTGAAAGCTAATGTCCTATCATGCATTTTATTTTGATATCGGAGCCCTCCCCCAATAACATAAACACAATACAAACTTTGCAGCAGGTCCCTCATTTTATAATGAACTGGACCAAAACCTCAGATTAGGACACCCTCAAACTTTTGGGAATCTTAGATCACATTGACTCTGATTTTAGCAGCTGATAACCTTTGTTAAAGTTTAACATTCCCCCTCCCCCTGCACACACACACAAAATAAAAGAGAGAGAGAATGGGTTCTATGGCCCATTTTATACAGGAGATCAGACTAGATGAGTATTATTCTAATGGTACCTTCTGGCCTTAAAATCTCTGAATCCAGCTGTAAAAATCATTGATCACATGAGAAAACATAAAACAAAGTAAGTTAACTCAAGGGTAGGAAGTATAACACTGCAATAAAATTCTCTCATTTTTTCAAGCAAACGAGTGAAGGTTCTTTGTAACTTTATAGTGATTTCTCTTTTTTAAGATTTACTGTCCCTTTGGTCTCTTATTCCATGCAGAATCTGAGGACTGGAAAATGACAAACATAACAGGAAATTTAAAAAGCAATTATAAAGCAGTCAGTTTAACATCATTTGAGGGGAAAATACTATAAAGAATGTGGTAAGAAATCACGCTGTCATATGATCAGAGATAGCTGGAATGGGGTAAGGTGGGCAAGGTCTTGCCTAAGTACTGGAGCTTATTCCCTGTGCTGCAGTTTGTCTTAAGCTTAACTGCTGTGGTTCTAAATCAAATAGCTGGCCAAGGAAAAGACTTATAACATGATGGGAAGTGAGGAAAATGATGACTGAGAAGTAGAAAGTTCTCAGGTAAGAGGTTATGTCCGATGATGGGAGGTTCAGTTTAGTTCACACACAAGTATCTAAAACGTCAGCCAAACATCAGTCCCAGGGTAAGATACCTTTCATCACAAGCATGCAATTCCCCCAGACATAGCAGCCTGACTTCTGAACGAGTCCTTGATCCACTTGTGCAATATTCATCCGACCCCAGGAGACTCCCAGCCACCACCCAGTGTGCAAATGAATCCTATTCTAACCTCTGACTCTCTTTCTCACAGACTCCCTCATGTTGCATTCCAGGATACATCCCAGGATGCCCTTTTTCTCCTTCTCCCTACCGTTGAAGGCATGTGCCCCCAGCTTTGGGTTTTGTTTTTTTTTACAGAATGAAGGTGATGTTCTAGGCATCAGTAAACAGAAAACCTCTGAGTAGGGATTAGGACCCCAGAACCCAGCAACAAATCTGCTGGACTTGCCCTTAAAAAGCATGGGGAGTCAGCAGCAGCAGGAGGAGGCAGAACTGATTTAGGGATTGGAATGCAGAGGGTGGGTGCTATGTAGGGGTGGCCACAGACACCAGCGCAGCAAGCACGTGCCTGGGGCAGCAAGCCGCGGGGGGTGCTGTGAGGGCAGCAGTCAGGCGGCCTTCGGCGGCATGCCTGCGGGAAGTCCGCTGGTCCCACGGTTTCGGCGGCAATTCGGCGGGGGCACGCTGAAGCCACGGGACCGGCAGATCACACGCAGAAACGCCGAATGACGCCTGACTGCCGTGCTTGGGGAGGCAAAAAACAGAGCCGCCCCTGGTGCTATGGAAGGTGCTAAGATACATTCTATATCTAGAATTGGTTCAGAAGCATAGAAGTATGGGTGGGGAGAGGGAGGCTGGTTTGTGGGAGGTCCATAAGAATGGAAGTACAAAAAATTTATCCATGGTTTGTGAGAGGTACAATATCTCCCAAGACATAAGGGAACACAAAGGGTGTGTGGCAGCTGCCTTATGAGTGTCTGAGCAAATAATTCTGCTGGCTGCTATGGAAGGGAAGCCTGATGGCCCCACAACTACCCTCTTTAGAGAGTTTTGCATCCTGGGGCCACTAGCAGAGTACATGCAAGATGCACTCACTGCCACACTCTGAACAGGGGATTCTTTGCAAACTCCTGCTCAACAGACAAGCATGACTTGGCCCTATGTCTGCCGAATATAATGGGTAAACTGAGCTGCAGCAACAGAGGGAAAGCATGCAAATAAGGGTCCAGACTAAACTGAGAATCTAAGCATGTACTTAGTTTTAAATAGGTGAGTATTTCCATTGACTTAGTAGAACTACTCACATGCTTAAAGCTGAGCACTTGCTTATGTGCTTTCCTGAATCATAGCTCAAAATAATGATATAGTCAATGCTCAAGTGCAAACACTGGTAAAAACACATGTAGAACACTGTTCTAAGGAAAATGATTTTATTGCAGGGGAAAAGGGGGGCAGACAGCATGATATAAGAACATAAGAACAGCCGTACTGGGTCAGATCAATGGTCCATGTAGACCAGTATCCTGTCTTCTGACAGTGGCCAGTGCTAGGTGCTTCAGAGGGAATGAACAGAACAGGTCATCATCAAGTGATCCATCCCCTGTTGCCCATTCTCAGATTCTGGCAAACAAATGTTCGGGGCACCATCCCTGCCCATCTAATAGCCATTGATGGATCTATCCTCCATGAATTTATCTAGTTATTTTTTGAACCCTGTTATAGTCTTGGCCGTCACAGCATCCTCTGGCAAGGAGTTCCACAGGTTGACTGTGTTGTGTGAAAAAATACTTCCTTTTGTTTGTTTTAAGCTGCCCATTAATTTCATTTGGTGGCCCCTAGTTCTTGTGTCATGAGGAGTAAATAAAACTTCCTTATTTATTTTCTCCACACCAGTCATGATTTTATAGACCTCTATCATATCCCTCCTTAGTCGTCTCTTTTCCAAGCTGAAAAGTCCCAGATTTATTAATCTCTCGTCATACGACAATCGTTCCATACCCCTCATCATTTTTGTTGCCCTTTTCTGAACCTTTTCCAAATCCTATATATCTTTTTTGAGATGGGGTGACCACATCTGCATGCAGTATTCAAGATGTGGGTGTACCATGGATTTATATAGAGGCAATATGATATTTTCTGTCTTATTATCTATCCCTTTCTTAATGATTCCCAACATTCTGTTAGCTTTTTTGACTGCTGCTGCACATTGAGTGGATGTTTTCTGAGAACTATCCACAATGACTCCAAGATCTCTCTCTCGAGTGGTAACAGCTAATTTATACCCCATCATTTTATATGTATAGTAGGGATTATGTTTTCCAATGTGCATTACTTTGCATTTATTAACATTGAATTTCATCTGTCATTTTGTTGCCCAGTCACCCAGTTTTGAGAGATCCTTTTGAAGCTCTTCACAGTCTGCCTGGGACTTAACTATCTTTAGTAGTTTTGTATCATCTGCAAATTTTGCCACCTCATTGTTTACCCCTTTTTCCAGCTCATTTATCAATATGTTAAATAGGACTGGGCCCAGTACAGACCCTTGGGGGACATCACTATTTACCTCTCTCCATTCTGAAAACTGACCATTTATTCCTACCCTATGTTTCATATTTTTTAACCAGTTACCAATCCATCAGAGGACCTTCCCTCTTATCCCATGACTGCTTACTCTGCTTAAAACCTTTGGTGAGGTGTGTCAGAGGCTTTCTGAAAATCTAAATATACTACATTCATTGTCCACATGCTTGTTGACCCCCTCAAATAATTCTAATAGATTGGTGACGCGTGATTTCCCTTTACAAAAACAATGTTGACTATTCCCCCACAAATTATGTTCATCTGTGTGTTTGACAACTTTGTTCTTTACTATAGTTTCAATCAGTTTTCCCGGTACTAAAGTCTGCTTACCAGACTGTAATTGCATCACATTAGCTATCCTCCAGTCATTTGGTACAAAAGCTGATTTAAATGATAGGTTACAGATGACAGTTAGTAGTCCTGCAATTTCACATTTGAGTTCCTTCAGAACTCTTGGGTGAATACCATCTGGTTCTGGTGACTTATTACTGTTTAGTTGATCAATTTGTTCCAACACCTCCTCTAATGCCACCTCAATCTGGGACAGTTCCTCAGATTTGTCACCTAAAAAGACTGGCTCAGGTTTGGGAATCTCCCTCACATTCTCAACTGTGAAGATCGATGCAAAGAAAGTTTCTCCGCAATGTCCTTATCATCCTTGAGTGCGACTTAATCATTTCAATCGTCCAGTGACCCCACTGGTTGTTTAGCAGGCTTCCTGCTTCTGATGTACTTAAATTATTTTTTGCTATTTTAGAGTCTTTGGCTAGCTGTTCTTCAAATTCTTTTTTAGCCTTCCTAATTATATTTTTACACTTCATTTGCCAGAGTTTAATCTCCTTCCTATTTTCCTCGTTAGGATTTAGCTTTCACTTTTTAAAGGATGCCTTTTTGTGTCTCACTGCTTTTCCTTTCTTATTTAACCACAGTGGCTCTTTTTTGGTTCTCTTACTATGTTTTTTTTAATTTGGAATATACATTTAAGTTGAGCCTCTATTATGGTGTCTAAATAGTTTCCATGCAGCTTGCAGGGATATTACTTTTGGTGCTGTACCTTTTAATTTATGTTTAACTAACCCCCTCATTTTTGTGTAGTTCCCTTTTCTGAAATTAAATGCTACAGTGTTGGGCCACTGTGGTGTTTTTCCCACCATAGGGGATGTTAATGTAATTATATTATGGTCACTATTACCAAGCAGTCCAGCTATATTTGCCTCTTGGACCTGATCCTGTGCTCCACTTAGGACTAAATCAAGAATTGCCTCTCTTCTTGTGGGTTCCAGGACTAGCTGCTCCAAGAAGCAGTCATTTAAGGTATCAAGAAACTTTATCTCTGCATCCCTTCCTGAGGTAATATGTACCCAGTTAATTTGGAGATAGTTGAATTCCCCCATTATTACTGAGTTTTTTATTTTTATAGCCTCTCTAATCTCCCTGAGCATTTCACAATCACTATCACCATCCTGGTCAGGTGGACTGTAATATGTCCCTACTGCTATATTCTTATTATTCAAGCATTGAATTACTATCCATAGAGATTCTATGGTATAGTTTTGTTCATTTAAGATTTATACATCATTTGATTCTACGCTTTCTTTCACAAATAGTGCACTCCCCCACCAGCACGACCTGTTCTGTCCTTCTGATATATTTTGTACCCTGGTATTACTGTGTCCCATGTTTAATAATTTTTGTTCTGTGAAAAGGCTAAAGAGGTTTTGGTTTTTTTCTTATCTGTGGAAAAAGAAACTGATGTAAGCTGTTAAACATATTCCAAATTATGGGTGGGTTTTGATAAGGTAGAACAGATAAATTGTTCACACTGGTGAAGTTCAAAAAAGAACCTTTAAGAGTATATACATGAAATAATATTTTAAGTGCAGTCACCAATACAAATATTTTGATTATCACCATTCTGCACTTTAAGTGGGCGGGGAGGGAGGGTGTCTGGCTGGCTGGGAAAAAAGGGCAATGCTTTCTGGCTTGGTGGGAAGAGGGGGAGACATAAGATTGCTAGAAGAGCAGTCGGCGTGGTGGAGCACTGCTTTCTGGCTTGGGCAGGAAGGGGGGATGTAAGGTTGCTGAAAAAGCAGTCAGCGTGGTGGATGACTCACCACATAGGAATGAGGAGTTTTAAAAGATCAACATATGGCTTGGCCCCTCCCTCATTCACTTGGAGCAAGCTGGGAAGCACCCACCCTCCCTCCCTAATTAGGTCACTAATATGCCGGGTGTTTAGCTATATCTGCTGTGGGCATTACGCTAGCCACCCCACTAAGGGGGGCTGGGAAGGAATTTTTCCCTTACCGCCATATTGGCCAGGTGCAGTGGAGTTTTTTTTGCCTTCCTCGCAGCAGGTTCAGTAGGCTCTGTTCATGCACAGCATGATGGGCGGTAGGCCATATGTCGCAACTATTTATTTAACTGTATAGTGGATGTTCAGTGCAGGTACCCCATAAATGAAGGCACAAAAGAATAGAAGAATGGCCCAGAAAAGGAATTAAGGAGAGGTGCTTGGTAATTAAGCAAGTCGTGGGACAGTTGGGAACTCCTATGATTGGTATAGCAGGGAATCAACCCCCCATCATCATAGTCCACCTTAACCCCTCCTGCGAGGGGAGTGGTTGGAAAGGTCCTGGCAAGGGAATTGCTGGAGGGACCTGGTTGAAAGGGGGGGGGGAACTGGTGGAAGCTCCCCCTTCCCCTCCCTCCCCCGGAATTGGATGGAATTG
This sequence comes from Trachemys scripta elegans, assembly GCF_013100865.1. Classification (NCBI taxonomy): domain Eukaryota; kingdom Metazoa; phylum Chordata; order Testudines; family Emydidae; genus Trachemys; species Trachemys scripta. The sequence goes on along the minus strand of NC_048298.1, from coordinate 243,010,040 downwards.
GTAAGGTCCTGGCAAGTAAGGTGCCAGCAAGGGAATTGCTGGAGGGACACAAATTTTGCACCTGCACTGTACATTTTTTATCCGCCAGACATATATCTAATAATAAATTTGCAGCCTGATTAAACCCCTGTCTAATGTCTCCTGTCATTCTTTCGGCCTAACCAGACAAAGATTTTCGGGACAACAGCTATTAGCCAGGATGGGCAGGGATGGTGTCCCTAGCCTCTGTTTGCCAGAAGCTGGGAATGGGCGACTGGGGATGAATCACTGGATGATTACCTGTTCTGTTCATTCCCTCTGGGGCACCTGGCATTGACCACTGTCAGAAGACAGGATACTGGACAAAATGGACCTTTGGTCTGACCCAGTATGGCTGTTCTTATGGGACAAAGAATTTTATGATGAGAAAGAGAAGATTGAACAATACAGTCAAGATGAGAATGAAAATATGAAGAACAGAGAAACATAATGGGGATGGAGTTAGCAGGCCAAATCTCCTTTTTGCTACCTACACATTCATTAGATATAGTTGGATAAATCTGCAAGCCATTAAACACAATATTTAGGAAAAAATTCCACCCCCAAACAATTTGAATCATGCACAAACTTCTGTGATGTTGAGAAACAATGTTTTGTGATTTGTCAATTGGAGTTTATATTATTTTGGGAGGCTGACTGTCAAAAGAGTCACAACAAAAAAACTACAAAGTTCTCTCACAATCTACATTTCAAGCTTTGCAACGAGAAAAAAAAATGCTGTCTACAATTTCAGAGATGTCTTTGTTATTTTGCTTATTTTATTGATTGTGATTGTTTCCAAGGGTGTAGAATTTTAATCTCTCTTTTGTTTTTTGCCAATAAAAACAGATGTTACTGACATGTTACGTGCCAAAACTATCAGATACATAAAGGAAAAACTAAAAGCAGCAAAGTGAGTGTGTGAAAGTATTTCATTTCTAAAATAATTTTGAATTACAAAATAAAGAAAAAATGTTTTGGATCCTACTATGCAATCTAGTATGTTATGGACTACTATCACAATGGTAACAAATATGGCAAGTTACATACATTTAAATATAGTAGCTCCAAAGATATCATCAGTGCTATAGACACTCTCACACCATAGAAGATCCATTAGTACACAAGACAGTATAGGACCTGAGTGTCCACTCTATTATATCTATTTCACTGTTATGCAATTCACCAAAGTCAGTGGAGGAATACTGGAATAAAACAGGTAAAAAAAAATGAAAATCACATCCTAAACATTTGATATATTTTTCTAATTTCCACAAAAACTCCCACTGAAATACACAAGACTGATATATTTGAGAAACTTGTTAAAGCTGAATAAGTTTTAAAATCTTTTTATATACAGTACTATATCCAGTAGTTTCACTCTCATTAACTAGTATTATTCACAATAATGCCACCATAAAGCACCTTGTTAATGTTTCCCCTTTAGAATTGTTAAGTGGAAAAGATGGGACATGCTTAAATATATAAAAATTATTATAAACAATATTTACGCCTCAAAAGAGAGAAAGGGACCAAGAGGAGAGGTGTTTGCATCAGAAAGAAGGGAAGAAAAGACATACAGAAGGCTCTATTTACCTCAAGACACAAGAGCATCAGAGATTGATGATCTGATTCAGGATAAAGCAGGTAACATAGAGCAATATGTCAGAGAGATGTTAAAGTTTCTTCATTTTGTACTCCAATATGTAACATACTCTTAATTTGTGGTACTTTATCTGTCAGAAGCAGATATCATTCTGTAATGTGTAGTTCCCCATGAAAGGAAAAAGAAAATGGGACAAGTCAATTGGGGGTTGGTCTACAGAAAGAGGCTGAGGTACTCTTTGGTTATCTATAGGAATTATGGGATAGTTGCTGAGAAATAAAATATATAAATAAAATATCACCAGTTGGTTTACCCTGGATCTGTGTCTACCACCTCAATTAAACAAAATTTTATGAAATAGAAATTCAGCTTGAAGATATTCACCACAGTGTTGTTGGGTTTTTTTAACTAGAGTCTATTAAATGATTGCTTTATAAAAAAAACATTTACAAATAAGAGACATTTTCTGATCTTTAGTACATATATTGGGACAGTGTAAAGTTGAAATAACACAACTGAAGTAAATCACACACATTTAGATTGGGTGTTTTTCCCCCCTCAGGGTTAAAAAGAAATAAGGGACAGATCAAAACAACCCACATTTTCTTTAACTCACTATTTTGTCATGAGTTTTTGGTGGGGGTCTGACTCATGATTTTAAATTTGAGGGTTGGTGATACTGTAATTTCCACAGGGATTACAAAACCTTCAGTTATCATTATTTCACCCTGATGTTTTGCCTTAAACATTGACAATTTAATTATGGAAGTGAAACTTAAAACTTATTTTGCTGACAAATAATTGAGAAGCAACAATATGATTCAACTTGCTGACTTCTCACAACCACCAAATCCAGTCACAGTTTATCTTTTTGCTGCTGAGAAAGCAACTACATTTTCAATCTAACTGTGAAACACTGGGGAGAAGGAAACACAGATCAAATTATGATATCATTCCCAAGATAACTTATTCTTTAGAATTGGAGTATTCCCACCAGAAGCCTGATGAATTGTGCATTTTGGTAAGAAGCTGGAATTAGTTTTAATTTGTATGGTTTGCCTGTTCTCCTTGACTCAGTAACATTGATAGTAAAGAGCCAGAACTCAGCAGAAAGCTTCCTTGCCATAAATAATACAAATTGCTCACTGCTGTTCAATGACATTCTCTCACTCAGCCATGCTGAGGAAATTCCCCGTTTTGCCTTTTCCTTTCATTTCAAACCTCACCACCTCAAAAAAATCAGCTGCTAACGCAGTTGTACCCTGACAGCTAATCTGGAAGTTACTTTTGAAAATAAATCTATGCAGCAGACTGTGTGGTGATATTCCCGCCCCCTCCTCACCACACACACACACACACAAGCACTTTTGCCCGGAAAACTTTTGTTGGTCAGGGGTGTGAAAAAAATAAGTTTCACTGACCAAAATACCAGAGTGGAAAAAGCTAAAATGGCTGCAGACACTCTCCCACCGACATAGCTACCATCACTTGTCGGGGGATTAATTATGCCAACGGGAGAGCTTTCTCCTGCCGGCACAGAGCAGCTACTGGGTGACCTTACAGCAATGATATAGCTGTGCTGCGTTAAGGCCTATAGTGTAGATATAGCCAGATATACAAAACACAAAGATATTGGGGAGGAGGGGGGAAATCAGAAAAAAACTCAAATTCCATCCTTATTCACAAAAAAGGACACCTCAGCAGCAGAAATAGGATAAATAGTTATTCTGCTCAAGAATATGGTAACAAATCATTTCCAAAGTTTCTATCATATTCAGAAATTGCAAGTAAAAGTCTGATCAAGAGCATTGCTGAAAATATTTTGACACTGAAATTGCAGGAACTTTTAGTTAATAATCTTGAATTAGTTCTTTTTTCTCCTCAATTGGAATAGATACCTCAAATAAGGAAAATAAGAATATTTTCTCTGTAACTTTTTTTTCCCTCCAAAGATGGAAAGGATTAAAATTGGCTTACTTGTCTTGCTGATATGGGAAAAGACAAGTACGCATGCATTTCAAACATTATAGACAAAAACAGACTTTATATAAACAACATCATCCTAGATAGCTGATAAAAGCTGTGCTAATTTTGGGAAACACAGGTCAGTTCACCAGAAGCTCAAACAACTTCATGGAAGAATGATTCAGGTTGGATGCAAATGCCATATAAATCATAACTGTTAAAAATGACATGAAAACCTTGAATTTTTAGGTTGAATGTCTTATTCTGAAAGTGTATGGTGAGATCTCTGCCTCCACTAAAAAGACAAAATCCCTCAGTTCATTTTTCAACTTTGTAGAAATTGAGTATAAAGAACTTCTGTGCCGCAAGCCAACAAAGTGGCTGTCCCTTCTGTCTCTGATAGAATGAGTCCTACAGTGGTGGCCTGCATTAAAGGAATATTTCATTTCACAGGGGGCAGAGGAATGTGCCAAGATTATGTGGGACACATTCAGTAAGGATGATCAGAAGTCTTGTTCTGGTTGTTATATTTACTTCCTACATAACCTGATGGGATTATTTAATAAAGCAATGATGCCAACTATAGAGAACTAGACTGCATCATGGAAGGACTTTTTCCTAATCTAAAGAGAAGGAAAGAGGACAAGTTCTATAGATGTTCAGTGCAGGCTATTTTGTGCTCTCTCTCTCTCTATGGAATAGGAGAAAATTTGAGGAGGAAACTGATAAGGCATTCTGAAGATAATTTCTCAAGGAGTGGAATGTATCTGATTTCAAGACATCTGTTTTCAAACAAACGAGTCCTCTCCTTGGACAATGAAATGCAATTGTTTGATAATGAGAAGTTGGCTGAAGTTTTTCACTTTGAAATTGATTTTGACAGGCAATATTATGATCATTGATTTTATAGGAAATAAGAGGAGAAATAATTTCAAAGGAGAAAAAAAAATGTTAAAGATGTGTGGAAGTTTTCAAACAAATATCACAAAGTGAAAACAACCAATTTTTAAACTCATATCTTTCACGCTTTCAATTACAGTTTGCATCTTAATGATTCAATTTTGGAACAAAAAAAAAAGAAATCTATTAGGTGAAAGTGTTGTGAAAGCAGATTTACAGGTGCAGATGAATGACTGTAGGTCTTGTGCTGACTTTTATGAAAGTCTCCAGAGTTGCTGAAAGCAATAAGAAGCCACCTAAAGTACAGGATTAAGAATATAGCAACTGTGAGCAAGGACACTCAACTACAGGAAACCCAACTTTTATAAGGTACATGTAATTAAATATATTTATTTATTTTGAATCTATTGAATGAGTTTTTTTCTGCAGCAGTCAGTAGGTGTTGGTATATCATTTTCTTTCCATTATTTTTAAATAATGGTATAGACACAAACATAGCCCACATCACTCTTTTAAAAATAAACATTACTGGTGATTTTTCAATATTGTTTAGTTATGTAATATGCTTAGAGTTGCCAATTTTGGTTGGCCATATCCCTGGAGGTTTCATCACATCACATAATCTTTAAAGATTAATCTTCAATTTTCTGGAGATTCCAGAACAATCCTGGAGGTTTGGCAACCCTAATTACATTCTTGAACTTTGTATGCATATGAAAAATCTGATACGTACACACATTATTTTCCTCTGAAGGCAAGCAGCTCGCTCCATAGTAAATACGTTTTGGAGTATCTCAGTCCTCAAAGCCATTATGTCATGTGATGAAACCTCCTTTAATACATCTAGCCAGAGTTGGCAACCCTAGCATCTTCACTCTTACAGAGACTTAGTAGGCTAAAGAGCTGGCAGGAAATCCAGCCCCTACTTCCTGCTGCCACCTCTTCGACATTTGGAGAAGGAACTTGGTGGACTGCCAGAAAAGGCTCAGGCAGAAGCTGCTGCTACTACAGGGACACAGCAGGGCAAGAGTCAGAGCTTTGGGCTGCAGGACAGGCTCAGCAGCAGCCTGAGCATGTGCCCTCTAAAAGCCTGCATGTGACAATCAACCAGAGCCCAAAAGGAAAAAACCTCTGATCAATGACTATGGGGCTGATGGTGGGGGCACTGGGACTTTTTCCCCCCATTCACCTAGGTGTTTGTTGCTGCTAATGCTGATTGTTTGTTACTGAGACACGTGCTGGAGTCTTTTCTGGGTGAATCCTGCCTCCTTCCCCTCATCCCCATCGGTGGTTTCTCCACCACAAGGCAAAGGATAGGAGTTTGGAACAACCAGCAAAAGAAGTCCCCATCATAATTATCTTTCATGTTCCCTTTCTCTTAAAGAACTGTGGAAACACACAACTTCTGAACTTGTTTATAAGATTGCATTAAAGATTTTTGGCTTTTGAATTTAGCAGAGGTTAAAATTTTGGAGCTATCACGGCTCAGGAAGCTTCATTCGAAGGGGAATGTACAAGTACAAGGATATAATATATTGTAATATGCATATGATGAAAGGCAGTTGCATGTAAATGTGGTGGTACCACATAAACAACAACAAAAAGCATCAAAATCACCACATGTACCCATTTTTTAGGCATCTTTTAAAAAGGAAAACAGTCTTTTTCTATATTTAGCATCCTCTTAGTATGCCTACAGTATGCAAAAAGACACATTTCAAAATACTGTATGTACAAATTTAAGCTGTCCAATTCACATTGGCTTTAATTATTATAAATCATTTGTATTACATAGTAGAAGTTGAGTTGTGCCACCTAGTTAAAGCACTGCTCATGGGTACAGTTTACAGGCATTGTGAACATATTCCTTTTCACATACAGTAGGCAAAAATATTTGGTCTTTAGGCAATTTACTGCCTACAACTTTATTATTAAGCTAGGTTAACACTGTGCTTGTTTTTTAAGTCTCAAACAAAATTGGACTGCATTTAAAGGGCTACACCTCAACGGAAGAAGATTGATCATTTGTAATCATAGGTGCTGGAACTAGGGGTACTCGGGGTGCTGCCACTCCCCCTGGCTTGAAGCGGTTTCCATCATATAAAGGGTTTTCAGTTTCGTTCAATGACTCTCAGCACCCTCACTATAAAAATAGTTCCAGCACCCCTATTTGTAATGGTGGTCACAGTACTTAAAATCATCATAGCTAAGCAGAAAAAGGCAGGTTGTGTGTATGTTTTTTAAACACTGCATCAGAAGGAAGATAGTGAAGAAACAGAGTGCATAAAAAAAATCTATTTAGGAACAAGTTCTATAATGTGACAAATGGGAGAATTAACTGTCAACTACAGCAGGGAGCAGCAGCAGCAGCCACACAATTGTATATTCCTGAATATGAAAAGGCCAAATGCAGAAAACAAACAGATGCCTCAGATGCAAAACTGTTGCTGAAAACTTGTCAGGATTTTTTTTTTTCTTCACAGCAAAAGGTTATATTTGGGTAGCGGATTTGCAGCAGTGGGGAGAGGAGCTGGCTAGTTATTGTTCCAGCTGATACACACTGCAGATGTTTGCAACAACAAAAAAAGCCTATGTTGTGGTGCAGTGGCTCAACATGCTGAAGGAGCTGTCAGTTCTTAGCAGTACACCCAAAACCCACAAAATACCACTCACTCAGAGCTTGCTTTTGTGGACATGGCAGTGCTCTCACTGCATGGACTATATTCCTTATACCTTGCTGCAGAGGAGATGGAAATACAAAATATACAAAATGTGAACCTATAGGATGCTATTTTCCCCAGCAATAAAAATACACAAATTACTTTATGTATCACATAAGCTGAGAGAACTCAGGGGGTTTAACATTTGACATTTTTTTCCTGGGGCAGACCTACTACAGTTTGTATGACCCAGGAGCTTAGCAAGACAAGCAGACTTGCCAGATTTTTTTCCTATGGATTCGCTCAGCCTGATTTGCTTTGAGCATAGATATAAGCTGAACAGCCCAGAAACTCTTTCTTAGCTATCTCTTGACAAAGCATGCCCTTCACATATTGTTTCATCTGTTTAGTCAAGAACAATTCACATTAAATGTAAACTATCACACATGTGAAATTGACAGCAAAGAACTGACATAAGAAACCACAGAAGGGTCTAACACATACCCAATACCTTTCTTAGTGTGTCATCAATATGTTGGCTGTTTCAAAGGAATAGACAAGACAGCATGAAGCGCGCAAACACAATCCAGCACTTAAATCAAGAATTTCACATTATTATGAATTGAGCATCATCAGCTCAGTTCCACTGACTGGGAACACTGATTATCCTTTTCTCTCGCTTGTTTTTAAACATCTCTCTTCTTCGGGAAAATGATTTGCAAAGTTGAACATTAGCTTTTAATGCTTTAAAATAAATATACAAGATGTTCTGATTTAATTAAGATGGACTCAGTATCTCTGTTCTTTAACAAAAGAGGAAAACATCAGCTTTTATTGGAAAGTATGTTTCAGTTTTCATTTTCAGCATACCATGCTTGAATGATTTATACATATAAGTATCAGGAGGTAGCCCTGTTAGTCTGTATCCACAAAAACAAGGAGTCTGGTGGCACTTTAAAGATTAACAGATTTATTTGGTCATAAGCTTTCGTGGGTAAAAAACCTCACTTCTTCAGATGCATGGAGTGAGCATCTGAAGAAGGGAGGTTTTTTACCCACGAAAGCTTATGCCCAAATAAATCTATTAGTCTTTAAGGTGCCATCAGACTCCTTATTGTTTTTATACATATAAGGGCCAGATTGTCAACTGGTATAATCTGGCATTATTTCACTGAAGTCATCCATTAGTTTCAGTGGAGCTATGCCACATTACATCAGCCGAGGTTCTAGTCTTTTTGTTAGGATGAGGTACTGTTCTTTTAAAGATTGCTTAGAAGTTCTGTATTAGGAACTGCCACAGCTGAGAGAGTGTCCAGGTGCTCACAATGACCCCAACGAGCTGTGAAAAGAGGTGGAGCAAAGTGTGATGTGTCTGCTCCTTCCCACCTACCATCCTCCAGGCTTGGAAGCTCATGAAGGGACATAATCAAAATCCTTTCCTGAACTCACCCTGGGACATTGCAACTCCCCATTGACCTTTACTTGGAATTGCATCATAAAAATACAATATGGCCTATAATGCATGAAGTTCTGTAGTGGATTCAGAATCAGAACAAATTCAACACTGTAGTAATTATAATTAAAGATACAATTTAGTCATGGATATTTTAAATAAAACTCAGGTAGGTTAAGAGCAATAAACAAAAATTTATGGCCCGTGACCTGACCATGATCTTTACTATAAATATCCCTGACTAAATCTTAGGGGTGCCGCTGCTCAGGAAGGGAGGGGAGTCAGCTGTTCCAATCACCGCCGGGGCCAGCCACACCGGCTGCTGCTTGGGTGATCCCCTGGGGTCAGCCACGCTGGCCACTGCAGCTGTGGAAGTCACGGAGGTCACAAAGTCATGGAAGGTGATCAAGGTCAGTGACAGACATGCAGCTTTAATTACACTGGTCTACAATTTTGATGTGCTGAATTCAAATATGACAATTAAAAACTGATTGGCTACTGTTTCTAAGATATTTAAGTTTTTACATTTTATGTCTATGTATATTGTCTAGCTAGAGTTTTAATCATAAATTGTAAACCTAGGTCTTTTCATGTGTTTATGGTTGCTTTACATGATAATATTTCACCTGTCCTGTTTATGTAACACTTTAAAATCAGCAAAAGGGTTATATAAATAAAATTTATTATGAAACAAAAGGCAAAAAACTATTATGTAGTCCTATTCAGTGTCTACTCGGCGCTTCTTGGCTTGTCTCTTGTATTCATTAAATGGAGCATCTCTTGTCACTGTCCAACAATAGTCTGCAAGCATTGATGGGCTCCATTTGCCCTGATAGTGTTTCTCCATTGTTGCAATATCCTGGTGAAATCACTCGCCGTGCTCGTCGCTCACTGCTCCGCAGTTCGGTGGAAAAAAAATCTAGATGAGAGTGCAAAAAAATGTATCGTTAGTGACATGTTGCAACCAAGGCTTTTGTATGCCTTGAGGAGCTTTTCCACCAACAACCTGTAGTTGTCTGCCTTGTTGTTTCCAAGAAAATTTATTGCCACCAACTGGAAGGTTTTCCATGCCGTCTTTTCCTTGCCACGCAGTGCATGGTCAAATACATCATCTCGAAGAAGTTCATGAATCTGACGATCAACAAAGACACCTTTCTTTATCTTAGCTTCACTTAACCTTGGAAATTTTCCACGGAGGTACTTGAAAGCTGCTTATGTTTTGTCAATGGCCTTGACAAAGTTCTTCATCAGACCCAGCTTGATGTGTAAGGGTGGTAACAAAATCTTCCTTGATTCAACAAGTGGTGGATGCTGAACACTTTTCCTCCCAGGCTCCAATGACTGTCGGAGTGGCCAGTCTTTCTTGATGTAGTGGGAATCTCTTGCACGACTATCCCATTTGCAGAGAAAACAGCAGTACTTTGTGTATCCAGTCTCCAGACCAAGCAAGAGAGCAACAACCTTCAAATTGCCACAAAGCTGCCACTGATGTTGGTCATAGTTTATGCACCTCAAAAGTTGTTTCATGTTGTCATAGGTTTCCTTCATTTGGACTGCATGACCAACTGGAATTGATGGCAAAACATTGCCATTATGCAGTAAAACAGCTTTAAGACTCGTCTTCGATGAATCAATGAACAGTTTCCACTCATCTGGATCGTGAACGATATTGAGGGCTGCCATCACACCATCGATATTGTTGCAGGCTACAAGATCACCTTCCATGAAGAAGAATGGGACAAGATCCTTTGGACGGTCACAGAACATGGAAACCCTAACATCACCTGCCAGGATATTCCACTGCTGTAGTCTGGAGCCCAACAGCTCTGCCTTACTCTTGGGTAGTTCCAAATCCCTGACAAGGTCATTCAGTTCACCTGGTGTTATGAGGTGTGGTTCAGAGGAGGAGGATGGGAGAAAATGTGGGTCCTGTGACATTGATGGTTCAGGACCAGAAGTTTCATCCTCTTCCTCTTCCTCGTCTGACTCAAGTGAGAATGATTCTGGTGCATCAGGAACCGGCAGTCCTTCTCCGTGGGGTACTGGGCGTATAGCTGATGGAATGTTTGGATAATGCACAGTCCACTTTTTCTTCTTTGACACACCTTTCCCAACTGGAGGCAGCATGCAGAAGTAACAATTGCCGGTATGATCTGTTGGCTCTCTCCAAATCATTGGCACTGCAAAAGGCATAGATTTCCTTTTCCTGTTCAACCACTGGCGAAGATTTGTTGCACAAGTGTTGCAGCATATATGTGGGACCACCTCTTATCCTGATCTCCAATTTTGCAGCCAAAATAAAGGTGATAGGCTTTCTTAACCACAGTGGTTATACTGCGCTTTTGTGATGCAAAAGTCACTCCACCACAAACATAGCAGAAGTTATCTGCACTGTTCACACAAGTACGAGGCATCTCTGCTCACTTTGATTAATCAGAAATGTGTCCCTTTGCAAAATCAAACACTGACAAATAAGAGAGCACGACACTGTATGATTTCTAGAGCTGATATAGGGCAATTTGTTCAGCAGAGTGATGTAAGCTTTGTTATGATTGCATCATCCATGACTTCTAGGAATAACACGATGCAATTCATATCATGTATGACACAATACCAGCTTCAGATTGCATCATTCATTGTTTTGCCTAAAAAACAAGTACTGTCCAAACCCAGTCATAGATTTATCCATAGATCCAGTCAAAGATGTATTTTAGTCATTTCTGGTTTAAATTGAGATCCCTTCCCTTTATAACTCACTTATCCTCCACCATTCCCAAGTCAAGGGTCGTATATACTGACCCAATAGCATATCTTGAAAACTAGAGCCAATCAACAATTTTAAGCATCATTTTTGTTCTCAGTGACCCAGAATTAGTAAAGTTTGACTACATTTATTTCAGAAGCATTTTGGCTGTAGAGCAGTGTTATCATTGTTAATAAAAATAAAACCAAGTGGTACTAGTAAAGATTAAATTTTAGGTACTCAGCATACCCATAGCAATAGACAGTCCCAATGCCAAAAAAAGCTTACAATCTAACTAGAGATGACAAAGGAAAAACTGTCACCTCATTTTACAGATTAAGAACTTGGGCACAAAGATGCAGGCCCTAATTCATCAAAGCATTCAGTAGATGCTTAATTTTAACATTTGTGTGGTCCAAGTGAATCTGGGCCTAAAGTCACACAGAAAGAAATAGAATACTAAAGTCTATCAGTCATTTGCAATTGCCTATAAGTGAGCTATAATTTAATTCACTTGTACAGTACCCCATTTATAATCAATAACATCTCAAAAAGAATCCAGTGCAGTTAGGAAAATAAATGTATCCAAATAAAATGTATTCATTTCAATCCTATCTATTCCCGCAAGGACAGATCAAGACAAGTCTCACACTTAAATGTCGAAAAGTTCAAGACAAAATGATGAATCTGCTTCTAAATTAAGCTGTCATCACAGATCAAAGATGTGCATCATAAAATACACAAAGTTCGATATTACAGGTACACATCACTATAATATAGAGTAAAGCAAGGCACTGTGCTTGTGACAAAGTGTAGAAATTGTAAAGTAAAAAAAAAAAAACCAGCAAAGCACTTCAATTTAAGTTGTGTATCCTGGATTGTGGGGAAAATTGCCTTGCCAGATGGTGAACTGCTACACTTGTGAGGAAAGTATTGAAAATGTCATGGAGTGTGAAAGTCTTGTATGAGCTACCTTTCTGCTGACAGCCTACAAAAGCTTTCCAATGCACTACCTCACACAAATGCAATAGATTCCTTAAATACAAGAGACAATCTCTTGTATAATATCAGAGACAGTGAAAGACTTTGGTAGCAAGCAAGGAGGACGACGGAGAGAATAGTCTCTACTGCCCCTCCTACAAATGGCAGGAAATTGATCATGTCGGATATGCCCCTCTGATCAGAACAAGGTTTTTTATTATTTTATTTTTAGGAAAAAGGTCCCCACTGATAGCTCAGGGGGAAATAAAACCTTGATCAAGCTGGAAAGGTGGTGGGGGGAGCTGCCTGGAGGGAAAAGGCAGCTGCATGGAATGTTCCCTCTTCTCTGTACCCTGCTTGCCAACAGGCCAGCTCCACCACAGTAATTCCACATGACAGAGAGGCTCTGCAAAAAGAAAACACATGGGTTGATCACAGGAGTCAGGAACCAGCATTTCTAGTCTATACATTTCCCTTTCCAGTCTGGATCAGATACCACATAGACAAAAAGATCAATTAATGCTACACAGAGCTACAACAGCTCCTGTAATTTTTCGATATATCATTGTAGGTGGTCGTGGCAAGGCCTCACCTGGAGTACAGCATCCCAATATGGGAATTTTGCCTCACATACTAATTCTGGAGATGGATCAGAGACAAGCTAATAAATTGGTCAGAGGTTCATAATTTTAGCTACCCATAAAAGGAGGCTGAATTCAATTGACCTCTGCAAGAGCACATGGGTCATTACAGTGGATCCTGATGAAGGAACAAGGCCATAATTTCTAAGCTCTTCAGTCTGGGACCTTGTCTACATCTTGCACAGGTCCTAGCACAATGGAGTCAAGTTAAGGTCAATAGGTTAAGATCAATAGGTGCTACTGTAACAACTATTAAACACGTCCAGTTTTTACACACCAAATGTATAAAATACCATTTTCTAAATGCCTGTGCTTTCAACCTAAGAGAATTCTTCCTTAACATTTAGCAATTCTAGATGATTTAACATTAGATTTTACATTTTAAATAATGTTTTAGTAGTAGTATAAGCTGAGTGAAACCTTGTTATGGTATTAAGATTGATAGGTGTGAACTCACCCTTCAATTAACATAACTGGAAGCCTAAGCCCCATCTAAGACAACAGGACTGTGTGAACTGGCCCAGCAGACTTTGCTGAGCATTGTTTTGAGTAGGGGTGAGTGGGGCAAAGCAGAACACACACACAAACACACACACAAAAGAATTGAGAAGAGACAAGAAATATGGAGAAAGAACAGGAGTACTTACAGTATGTCGACACTTAAAATGCTACAGTGGCACAACTGAAACGGTGCAGCTGCACTGCTGTGGCACTTCAGTGTAGACACTACATTAGCTGATAGGAAGGGTTGTCCCATCAGCGTAGGTAATCCACCTCCCTCAGAGGTGGTAGCTAGGTTGATGAAAATTCTTCCATTGAGTTAGTGCTGTCTATACTGGGACTTAAACTAACCTAACAATATCGCTCAGGGGTGAAAATTTTTCACATGCCTGACTGACATAGTTAAACCAACTTAATTTTCTAGTGTAGACCAGGTCAGACACACAGGCAGAAGAAAAAGCTTAGAGCATGGTGGCTGACACTGGAAGAAACACGGGGAGAAGTTTTGGGGCCAGTGGAGCAGACTGAATAGAGAGCTCTTGGTTCTGTGAGCAAAAGAAGCTATTTCCTGCATTCAGAGACATGGGACTTTGTACATTCATTGTACATACGCAAAACTGCATCAAAGAAATATCTATTTAATCAATTTCTGCTCCTAGTTGGAACACCAACAGGGCTCCAAACTTTGACTAGCCACTCCGTTCAAAAGGGGCAACAGTAGCCCTACAGCCTGGTACTCTTCTTTGTAATATCTGAATGACTCACAAGTAATACAAAACTGTATTGCACTTTTAAAAAATGAATGCAGAATACCCTACTAAAAAACATTCGCTTCGTAGTTTATGTCACAGTTTCCTGTTTGATGAAGATTTGTAGACCGTCACCTGGGACCTTCATGAAATCAAGGTGTTATTCTAATAATCTCCCTTCTCTTGTTCATAATTCCCATGAAATCTAGTACATTATTGGCTTCCATAGTGGCAAATGAACAATGCATGATCATTTTTATGATTGCTGTAATTGCTAAGGCTTGTACAGACAGTTATATGACTACAGAAGTACATGATTAGAGTTATGCATCTGCATAAGTGTTTGAAAGATCAGGAACTAAAACTTGGAATCAGCAAGGTACTTAAAGTAAGGCACATTTTTAAGTAACTCACTGAATCAGGGCCTTAATCACCTTTACTGTCAGTATCTTCCAGTTCATCACCCAGAAAAGCAAGAGGTACAATTTTTAGCTACTAAATGTGTTATTTTATCTGTTCATATTAAAACCTGTCAGCAATTTCAGTGACTACTCTACTGATGGGCTTACATCCCCAAAAAAGATATTACAGTTAGAAAATGTACAAAGAAGGGCAACAAAAATGATTAGGGGTATGGAACAGCTTTCATACGAGGATAGTTTAAAAAGACTGGATTGTGCAGCTTAGAAAAGAGATGTTAAGGGGAAGGGGATATGATGGAGGTCTATAAAACCCTGATTGGTGTGGGGAAAGTGAATAAGTGTTATTTATCCCTTAACATAACACAAGAGCCAGGAGTCATCCAATGAAATTAATAGGCAGCAAGTTTAAAACAAACATAAGAAAGCACTTCTTCACACAACACAGAGTCAACCTGTGGAACAAATTGCTAGGTGATAACAAGGAGTCTGGTGGCTCCTTAAAGACTAACAGATTTATTTGGGCATAAGCTTTCATGGGTAAAAACCTCACTTCTTCAGACGCATAGAGTGAAAGTTACAGATGCAGGCATTATATATTGACACGGAGAGCAGGGAGTTACTTTGCAAGTGGAGAACCAGTGTTGACAGGGCCAATTCAATCAGGGAGGATGTAGTCCACTCCCAATAATGGACGAGGAGGTGTCAATTCCGGGAGAGGAAAAGCTGCTTCTGTAATGAGCCAGCCACTCCCAGTCCCTATTCAAGCCCAGATTAATGGTGTGAAATTTGCAAATGAATTTTAGTTCTGCTGTTTCTCTTTGAAGTCTGTTTCTGAAGTTTTTTTGTTCAATGATAGTGACTTTTAAGCTGTAATAGAATGACCAGGGAGATTGAAGTGTTCACTTACTGGCTTATGTATGTTACCATTCCTGATGTCCGATTTGTGTCCATTTATTCTTTTGCGGAGGGACTGTCCAGTTTGGCCAATGTACATGGCAGAGGGGCATTGCTGGCACATGATGGCATATATAACATTAGTGGATGTGCAGGTGAATGAGCCCTTGATGGTGTGGCTGATGTGGTTGGGTCCTCTGATGGTGTCGCCAGAGTAGATATGGGGACAGAGTAGGCAACGAGGTTTGCTACATGGATTGGTTCCTGGGTTGGTGTTTCTGTGGTGTGGTGTGTAGTTGCTGGTGAGTATTTGCTTCAGGTTGGGGGGTTGTCTGTAAGCGAGGACTGCCCTGCCTCCCAAGGTCTGTGAGAGTGAAGGATCATTTTCCAGGATAGGTTGTAGATCATGGATAATGCGCTGGAGAGGTTCTGTTATTGTCCTTGTTGGGCCTGTCTTGTAGTAGGTGATTTCTGGGTACCCGTCTTGCTCTGTCAATCTGTTTCCTCACTTCCCCAGGTGGGTATTGTAGTTTTACGAATGCTTGATAAAGATCTTGTAGGTGTTTGTCTCTGTCTGAGGGGTTGGAGCAAATTCGGTTGTATCTTAGGGCTTGGCTGTAGACAATGGATCGTGTGATGTGTCTTGGATGGAAGCTGGAGGCATGTAGGTATGTATAGAGATCAGTAGGTTTCCGGTATAGGGTGGTGTTTATGTGACCATCACTTATTTGCACGGTAATGTCCAGGAAGTGGATCTCTTGTGTGGACTGGTCCATACTGAGGTTGATGGTGGGGTGGAAATTGTTGAAGTCCAGGTGGAAATCTTCAAGGGCCTCCTTTCCGTGGGTCCATATGATGAAGATGTCATCAATGTAGCGCAAGTAGAGGAAGGGCACTAAGGGACGAGAGCTGAGGAAGCGTTGTTCTAAGTCAGCCATAAAAATCTTGGCATATTGTGGGGCCATGTGGGTACCCATAGCAGTGCCACTGACTTGAAGGTATAAGTTGTCCCCAAATCTGAAGTGGTTGTGGGTGAGGACAAAGTCACAAAGCTCAGCCACCAGGCATGCTGTGGCCTCATCAGGGATACTGTTCCTAACAGCTTGTAGTCCATCCTCATGTGGAATATTGGTGTAAAGTGCTTCAAGGACAATAACAGAACACCACTGGCCATCACATACAGCCCCCAGCTAAAACCTCTCCAGCGCATTATCCATGATCTACAACCTATCCTGGGAAATGATCCTTCACTCTCACAGACCTTGGGAGGCAGGCCAGTCCTCGCTTACAGACAACCCCCCAACCTGAAGCAAATACTCACCAGCAACTACACACCACACCACAGAAACACCAACCCAGGAACCAATCCCTGTAGCAAACCTCGTTGCCTACTCTGTCCCCATATCTACTCTGGCGACACCATCAGAGGACCCAACCACATCAGCCACACCATCAAGGGCTCATTCACCTGCACATCCACTAATATTATATATGTCATCATGTGCCAGCAATGCCCCTCTGCCATGTACATTGGCCAAACTGGACAGTCTCTCCGCAAAAGAATAAATGGACACAAATCGGACATCAGGAATGGTAACATACATAAGCCAGTAAGTGAACACTTCAATCTCCCTGGTCATTCTATTACAGATTTAAAAGTCGCTATCATTGAACAAAAAAGCTTCAGAAACAGACTTCAAAGAGAAACAGCAGAACTAAAATTCATTTGCAAATTTCACACCATTAATCTGGGCTTGAATAGGGACTGGGAGTGGCTGCTCATTACAGAAGCAGCTTTTCCTCTCCTGGAATTGACACCTCCTCATCCATTATTGGGAGTGGACTTCATCCACCCTGATTGAATTGGCCCTGTCAACACTAGTTCTCCACTTGCGAAGTAACTCCCTGCTCTCCGTGTCAATATATAATGCCTGCATCTGTAACTTTCACTCTATGCGTCCGAAGAAGTGAGGTTTTTACCCACGAAAGCTTATGCCCAAATAAATTTGTTAGTCTTTAAGGTGCCACCAGACTCCTTGTTGTTTTTGTAGATACAGACTAACATGGCTACCCCCTGATAATTGCTAAGTGATGTTGTGAAAGCCAAAAGTATAACTGGGTTCCAAAAAGAATTAGCTAAGTTCATGGAGGATAGGTCTATCAATGGCTTTTAGCCAAGACAATCAGTGTGATGGGGTGCACTCACCTCTCATGAGTGCCTCCTGTCGGCTGGAGGCAAACCTGCACTCTTTCTCTCTCTGCTTGTGGTGCTCCCTGTTGGCCATTGCTCTCATCAGGCAGGTCTTCACTGGCTCAAACCTTTAAGTAAGTCACACATCATCTAAAATGAATGCACACCTTCCAGGGTAACTAAGGGCCAACAAGGCTATCACTATGCCCTTGTTGGTATCTGCAGTCCTGCCTCTGGTCTCAGTTCTCAGCCCTTTCTGGGCTAGCTTTAAGTCTGTCCCTGCCCTGTTATAAGCCAGTGCTCCCAGGGCTTTCTCCCTGGAGACTCTTTGCCTTTAGCGGTTCTCTAGAGTCCCAGCTCTCCAGACAGGTTACTCCTTAACTTCAGTTCCCTTCTGGGGATAACAAAGTTCAACAAATGATTGGCCCTTTTCAGGATCTTCAGCTCCATCCCTGGGCCTGTTTAAACTCCTAGCCCCTTTCTTAGGCTTTTATTACAGAGTCTTATCCCCTCCTTGGGTCTCAGGCCACTTCTCCAGTGGCCGGTGGGGGGAGACCTGGACCCACCCACTACTCCGGGTCCCAACCCAGGGACCCTGTAGACAGCAGCCACATACTGTTTCCTCTATTTGGTTGGTGCTGCTATTCCCTGGGCTGCTTCCCACTTGATCCCATCACCTTCACCTGTTACATTAGGTTACAGTCCTTGGGTCCTCTTTGTCATGTCCCCTGTTTGCACAGGGTCTCCCCAAGCCCTCCCTACCTGGAAAGTCTCTCTGACTTGTCCTGTCCAGTCCCAGCCAGGAACTGATCTGCTCAGGCCCTGCAACTCCTTTTAACTGAGCCTGCTGGGCTCTGATTGGCTGCTTCCCTATAGTCTTTCTAGGCAGGCCCGGAGGACCCACCTTTATTGCTCCTTTTCTGGGGCAGGGTAGGACCGCAATGCCTCTATCAGGGAGCCTCAAAGAGCCAAGTGTATGCTGTCAGAGTCAGGCATGCAACCCCATACTCTGGATGGTTCTAAACCACTGAGTGCCAGAAGCTGGGACTGGACAACCGGGATGGATCACTTGATAAATTACCCTATTCCGTTCATTCCAGCTGAAGCATCTGGCACAAGTCACTATCAGAAGACAGGATACTGGGCTAGATGGATCATTGGTCTGACCCAGCATGAACATTCTTATGTTCATATCTGTTTGAAGATTACCTGTGTCACTAAGGTGTTAACCATAGTTCCAATTTTGGTGACATCAGCATATGTTACTACTCTGCAGGCCTGCTGCTGGTCAGTAATAAGCTAGTTAAAAAGCCATGCCCGTCCTGCATTTCCTGCTGTCCTCCCAAGCTAATAATTATATCCTGTTACATATATGTTTGTAATATTTTTAAATTAAAAGCAGGAAACGTCACTGGAAAGATTTTAGAAAAGACATCAATTTTTAAAATGTTAATTTGAGTTATAAAAGAAAAGCTGAATATTTTCCATTGATCCAGATACTTAATTATTAACTATAAGAGCAAAATATAATTAAGTTTGAATAAATGCTACATGTTAAATGATATGATTTGTTTGCCTTACTTTCCTTATGCATGTAAACTTGAAAATGTTCTCAACTTAAACTATGTGACATACTTCTCGCCATGGTACATGAGCCCCCAGTCCAGCAAAAATACAGATTTTTAAATGTAAGAATGTGTGTAGTCACGTTGACTTCATTGAGACTACTCACAGGAGTAAAGTGCAAAACTGAGGTCTAATGTACTAAAATGAAAATGGAAATGTAACTCCTTACATTCCTAAGCGGTAGTGGGTTTGATTCTCAACTCTGGGGGTATACGTTTTACAACCATATAACTCTAAGGAAGTCCATAATGTTATACTGGGGTAAAACAAAAGTTCCAAAGTGGAGAATCAGGCTCAATATGACCAGGTCTGTTCCATGGATAAACAGAAGCCTTCCAGGCTTGTCAAACTAGTACCTGTCAGAGTAATACATCTGTTAAGTATTTTTCATTTAAAATACTAATTTGTTCTTCCTAATATTCTCAACTAACCTGCTCTCTTCTTGCAATCTGACTGCAGCAATTAATTTTTCATATTCCCTAGATAATTCACTGAGCATAGTCTTTGCTTCCAGTATTTATATAGGGTTTTTTTCCTATCAAAAATGTTCTTTTGCTGAAGTTTAAACATTTTGCAGAGACATCCATTTTGACTATGTTTTCAACAGGAAGCTTTCCGAGGTCCCAGGTAAGCTCTCCAGTCACTTCAAGAAGTGAGGCAGAGAGAGAGAGGAAAAAACCTCCAAAAACCTGAACCTTTTCAGTTGAAATTGAATATTTCAACACAATTTCATTTTTGAAAATGTTCCAAAGGTTTTGTTTTCATTCCAAAGTAGAACAGAAGCAAATTCTGAAAGCTGTCACAAAACTGAGTTGTCATCCTCTGGCCAGCTCTAGTTTTAATCTCTCTGGAAATACAGGATGATTGCTTTTGAACTACTTGCTTTCTTTAAAACCAGAATAAATCTGGTTTGAGTTATAAGTAAAATAAACTTGAAAATACTGCTGAATGTTCATGAACATTAAGAGCCTTTTGGCTTTCAAACAGTAGAGTCAGTTAATTCTTTTCAAAACACACAATTGTGGAGTTTTGAAAAAAAATTACTTGCCCTAAATTCCATAAATTATTTGTTTACTTTCAAATCCACTTAATGGAAGAAATATGAACACTGCTACGTGCAGTTCTTCAACCCTGATAGCCCTAATAACCACTGGAAAATAGATGTTATCACGTCTCTTCCATGGTATTCCAACTGCAGTCAAACCAAAATTCTCTCCTAATAACCCAGTAAAGCCTGTCACTACTGCCAGTTGATTCCTGATTTGTTAGGCTCTCATATCCCAAAATATGGCTGGAGTGAGATTAAAATAATGCATTAACCTTTGCACAAGGGTGATTTGCTCCCCCCTGTATTTAGAACTGGCTGAGATTCTCCAGAAACAAAAAAGTTCTGCTCTCTGAAGGCAATTTTGCCTTTATACTTCAGTTTTCTACGTCTACCCTGCCCTCTTGCCCTCCAGGCATTTCTTTTTCAGATGTTATTGTGGTTGCTGCATTAAAAGAGGCAACAATAATAATCTAATTTTCCCTAATGCATTGCAGTATCCGGAGCTAGCTTTTAAATCCCAAACCTGACCCTTTGATTGCTCAAGCTTGTATTATGGCGGTATGCTGAGGAATGCTTAAATAAAGGATACAAACATCATTGCATAGAACAACTCGCTCCAGCTATCCAGTAGCAAAACTTAAATCTCCTCAATTCAGTCTACTCCCAAAGGGGCCCCTACGTACCCCTAAAGTCGAATTTTTAATTGTCAGTTTTAAAGAAGAACTAACATATTCAGTATTATTTCTAGACTAGAATGATGAAATGACTACCAAGCTAAATACAATTAACAGAGATCACATACTCTAAACCTCAGTGGCCTCTTTTGCTTGTGATAAAACAAACATGAAGCAACTTTCTTACAAGTGATAAATGCTTTAACACCTGTAAGGAAGACCTCTGAGGTTTGAACAACTGAGAACTAACTATGGAGAGTATTGTTGCTCAGAAGCATTTATGTCAAGGATCAGATCTTTGGAAAAATCAAAGATTCAAATAATGTTTTATAATAATTTTACTACAAAAATCTTAGGACTCCATTCACTTAATCAAAAGAGCCCTCCGGAATCATTGACAATGGGTTTGCCATTATTGTTTCTCTTGCACCACATTTGCTCCTTCAACACCTGTAAGATTTCTAAGAGCACTTTGTATGTCCAGAGTCTTTGGAATAGCAGTATGATGCATGCCTGATAAATGTTGTAATATACCAGCAGCCTAAAAATGCTGCTTTCAGGAAGATATATCTCCCACTGAATCTGTATTTTCTGATTAGCATTTTCTGGCCTAGCCGGTCTTTTTTTCTTTATTTTGCCAATATATTGTCATGCAATACCTACAGACACATATAGGCTATCCATGGGCACACATGGAGATGGATTGCATAAATGCAGTTGGTCAGTAGTCATGAAAAACTAATGAGGTATTGAGGTAGTCTGATACATATTTCAGCAGCAGCTCATCCAAAATGTGGCAATTAGACAATATAACAATATTTAAAATAATAAAATAGTCACCTTAACCTTCATGACCTCACAATTTTCTCTCACCCCACATATTATGGAGGCACTTGTGTCTATGTGTTTGGACTATTCCTTATGCACTGCTGTTAATAATCCCATCTGTGAACTATTCAAAGTTAAATAAAATTACATTGTGATTTAGCCTCACAGCCCCCATTGACTTGAACAGAAAGTATGTGGCTATCTAAGCCCTCACATTTAAACACTGAAAATGTATGGGAGGGCCACATGTTAGTCTGATGTCAAAAGGCAAACAAGAGTTTGCTCTTATCCCCACCTCGTTCCCTTGTTATACATTTAGTGGCATTCACTGAGAGATTTCTATTACTGTGTTCAATAAAGTCAGAGCCTAGGTTTAGCTCCTCTCACCCATCACCTTGTTTTGTCCTTGTTTGACGGTTACTCTGGTTTAATAGCATCTTACTCCCAAGTAGTCCTATTGACTTCAAAGGGAGAGTGTGAGTAAGGCTATCCTAATCCAGCTCT
This sequence comes from Trachemys scripta elegans, assembly GCF_013100865.1. NCBI lineage: Eukaryota > Metazoa > Chordata > Testudines > Emydidae > Trachemys > Trachemys scripta. Next base: position 242,987,636 of record NC_048298.1, on the reverse strand, counting down.
TCAGTTGGAAACTCTTTAGGGCTGTGTCCTATTTCCTAATTGTCTGTTCAATACCACAAGCCAAAGGCATTGAATGAATCAGCCAGCTTCTTTGAGCTGCCCAACCACTCATATGATAACTTAATTAGCCTTTAATCCTTAAATACATTTTCATCTTTTACACTTTACTATAACCTACCTGGTAACAAGTTACCCTTTCACCTCATCTAATAGATCATTGCAAATGTCTGCCTAAATCCTAACCTTCATTACCTCAAAAGCTCATCTCTCCAATGCTTCTCCAGAATTGCACTGCAAACACAAGGCAGGAAGCACTTACCAGGCTAAATGAATCCCGTGCTTTTCAGTGATCATTGTGTGGAAGCTGAGCTGAAAAATCACACCAGAACAGGCTCATGAGGTTTCCATTTTTTTTTAAGTACAAAATCCTTTTTGAACATCAAATTTCACACTGTTTTTTTAGTTCAAGGTATAAAGTACGGATTGGTTATTGCCTCCAGACTGGTCTGATCACTCTACACATTACACCATATGCATAAGTATCAGAGGAGTAGCCGTGTTAGTCTGAATCTGTAAAAAGCAACAGAGGGTCCTGTGGCACCTTTAAGACTAACAGAAGTATTGGGAGCATAAGCTTTCGTGGCCAGATTCTTCCCCACGAAAGCTTATGCTCCCAATACTTCTGTTAGTCTTAAAGGTGCCACAGGACCCTCTGTTACCATATGCATAGTGGCATGAGAGCAGTGGTTCTCAACCTTTCCAGACTATTGTACCCCTTTCAGGAGTCTGATTTTGTCTTGCATACCCCCAAGCTTCACCTCACTTAAAAACTACAAAATCAGACACAAAAATACAAAAAAGTGTCACAGCACACTACTGAAAAACTGCTTACTTTCTCATTGTATCTGTATGACATTTTAGTTTGTATTGACTTCGCTACTGCTTTTTATGTAGCCTTATGTAAAACTAGGGAAATATCTAGATGAGTTGATGTACTCCCTGGAAGACCACTGTGTACTCCAGGGGTATGTATGCATACCCCTGCTTGAAAACCACTGCATTAGGGAATCTCTCTTCATCACCTAGCTGCAGTTCCTGCGGATGAGATGCACAGAACACATGCCAGGTAACAGGAATATTGAATGTATCCTTTACTATCAGAATTAATGCACAGAATACAAATGAATCAGTAATAACAAACACACCATCAGCCTCACCCTGCTAGGCCTCCACGCACAGATTTCCTCCTGGCCCTGGGTCAATGTGTTCCTCACATTTCTAATGTCAGCCTTCGGAGTTAGAACATGCAGTAAAATATTTTGGAATACACATTTTGTTTAGGAATCTGCATAACACCATCACTCACCACCATGTGGTACAACGCCTGCTTTCACTCAACAAGGTATCAATTGCTGCATGGTGGTGGGGGGAGTTATGTGCAATTCTTCTCAGCAGGCAGAATCTCAAATCTCCCTTTGAAGGGATTTCCCTTTTCACAGGTCTCCTCTCCTCTATATGTTATGCTTCTCCAAGAGAATTCAAATATCCATCCCTCTGAACGCCTGCTGCATGTTGCTAAAATGTGTTCTGTCACTGAATTTTATATCTGATTACAATATTCCTGCTGACTGGCTGTATGTAAGCAGAAGTGCTGAAACATCTCTAATTTTTTTTTTCCTGTTAGGAGGACACTGCAGTACTGTATGGTGATTCTACATTTGCAAGTGTGATCTCTGCACACACCACTCACATGAAGTGTGTGATTCTTTCAATTATGTGATTATTTAGCGATTTCCCAGAACCAGATATACTGCAAGGCAAGAATCTGAGTATTGCAGCAGATGGATACATGAAAGACTGAATACTAAGGAAATAATATTAGAGAGTTCTATTCATCACGTACAAAATCCACAAGCTTCAATGGCACACAATCCAAGGACCGCTCAGCTGTACTCAGAGTCTGTACAGAATATTGTGTCCTCTGTTGTGACAATTGTCAATAAAAGGAGACAAACAGGTGAGATATATGCTTTCAAAAGCTCTAAACCAGGGGTAGTCAAAAGGTGGATCGCAGGCCAAACCCAGACCACCAGATACTTTTGAATGGACCCCAAATCTTTTTAATTAATTATTATTATTATTTATCATGTATCGTTATTGTGGCTGGGTTTTTTATTATTTTCTCTGGAGTCTGGACCTTCACTATACCTTGACCAAGAAATTTGGACCTTGGCAAAAAATAATTGACTATTCCTGCTCTAACTAATATTTAGTTAGGGATATATATCATCCAATATATAATACATATACAATTCTGAGCAAAATTATATATGCATATAGGGTATACATGTATGGTTCTGAGTTGGGTTAATTGACACAGACTGATTGACAGGTGACTACTTTCGTTTTATCAGAAGGGAGAGGATTACTTAGCCTTCTATTTCAGCAAGAGGTAAGTGGCATTCAGGTGATGAGCTCTATGGTGAGATGACTAGATTTAGGTATATGAGGCCACATTCTCTGCTACATTAGGGGACTTCGCATCATTGTGCTGGCACGAAGCTCTCCCAAAGCAGGTGGATCTAGTCATTGGAAATTTCCCCAGCTTAGGCAAAACCTTGTATGGCACAGTTTCCATATTAGCACCTACTTCACCCCTCTGCCTGTGATTAGAAGAACAAGTGTGTGTCTGAGACTCACGTCTGACTGATCCCCAACTGTCAGAATTAACCCTCGATGCTGTTGGCAGTCAGCACATGTTAGAGCACGCTGAAGCTGCTCTAAGTTATATTGAGGACTGACCAGCTATCTAGATGGCCTTCTGCACCCCCATCTACTTCCTGAGCTGCATCACACAGTTTCTGGCCATGAATTTGTGCAATACTTTGGAAGACTGTGGAGTTCCTGTGGACAGTACCCTGGAAGTAGATATTCTGTGAACAGAGCACAGAGATGAGAAAATGCTACCTACTCATTTCCAGTGTTCTGTCAAAAAAATTGAAACATCATCACTTTGGGAATAAAAGGATTAGTTCACCTGTGTCAAGAAGGAGTCAAGTTTAATCAACCATAATACTCTCTGGGTTCAACAGAGCAATAAGCCAGTTTTAAAATATTGTAACAGTGATTTAAATGTTTTATGTCATCCCAGAAATACTCAAACAAACCCATCTTTTATTGAAGTTCCTTTTAAATGACTTGCATTGTGTTATTTATGTGTAGCTATATCCTAATACATGGTGTAATGGCTAGCTTGCCAAAAAGATAAACATGAATCAAATTTTACATTCAAGCTTGCAGTACTATCTATTGCCATCATTTTATTTATCCAATAAGATGTGTATACATGTCTATGCATGAATGAAAATTGAATTTCTTTACCCCTCCCCCCTGTGAACCACAGTACCAGTGACTGCAGAATGAGTAAACTTTAAACAGGCACCCCACATATGGAAATGGGATAGTCAACAGTTTGAAATCTTAGAAGGAAAGCAGAACATTCAGGAACTGTATGTGAGAGTGCTAACCACTGACAATTATATACCGGAAAGATCATAAGTTAAAAGTTAATCAGGAAAAATGACAACATGTGGAGAAGTCATGTCTGACAGGCTAAAGATTCATTGCTGGGGAGCTATTAATGCTGTTTGAAAATGCCCGACAATTTTAAATCCTGGGAAATAGCCTGACTTAAAGCCAAATTTTTTTCGCAAGTATAGCCACAAAGCATACTATTAGAACACATAGGTATTATCTTGAAGCTCAAATGTTTATCTTCTGTCTTTTCCTTTGCCTTTTTCTGGTCTCATTTTCTCTTTACACATCATGGGCCTGAACTAAAAGTCAATGAAGTCTATGGGAGTCTTTCCACTGACTTCATCTGACATTGGTTCAGGCCCAGTGCCAGCAGTCAAAGGTTCTTCAGCAATATGATCTCATTAGAAATAAGCCCAGGGTCAGGTTTGGTCAGTAGTTGGATGGGAGCCCTCAAAGGAAAATGCAAGGTTCTGAGGTGAATGTATTTAATGATTTAATAGGTAGCACTAAGTCTGTGCTGAATCAATGCCCAAGTATTATATTAGGGTCACTGAGTGCCAGTGATTTATTTGCAAACTAATCCCAAATAATTTCCCTTCTCTAAATGATACATTTCATGTCCCTAACTGTTCAATAACTTTATATCCAGAAAACATATTTTCTCCTCCTTGGTCTGTTTTTGTAGTTTACTTTGCCTTTTGCTAAATAAATTATGATATGCTACTGCATTTACAGTACCTCTCCTCTCCTCTGCTAGGCATTACACAAATACATCTCTGTTAGGCTGTTGAAAGTACCATCCTAAAAGAAATGTCATCAACTTTTGCACTCATAAAACACTGCATGGAAACATTTGTAAAAGCAATGGTTTTATTCATGGTGACCTGGGTCAAATTCCAATGTAGATAATTACACGCACCCAACTCAGTTATTGTGGTTTCAATTGTAACCTACTGGAACCTGCTAGAAACTGTGTAAGGTATTATATAATGTTTGCCATATTTGTTAACACAATCATTGAACTACCAATATCTAACCCGTTAATGCAGGATGCAATATGTTCAGTTTGAAAGCTACTATTAAAAGCAAAATTCTGATTTATTTTGTAGTCATAATTGTGACTATTATTCCAGGTATTATAGTGATGGGTGCTATTATTAAAAACACAGTAATGATGAATTAATAATATTTCCACTGTTTCAAGTAACTCCAAAGTCCAGAAACAGCATAGTTCAGTATAGTTACTAAATGAGGTTAAATTTCATTAAATTTAATCAATGATTCTTTAAAATAAAGTTAAAAGCTAATTGTACCCTCATTCCTTATTCTACAATAGTAGAACTTTTATTAAACATCTCTGTGATGGAAATTGCTATTGTTCCTAGTGTTAAGAAGAGTCAAAAAACGGTAGCAGTGAAAAGTGCATTAATTCCTCTTCTCTGGAAAAACAAGGAAAAAATAAATAAATTGGTACATTTGATTTATTCTCTGAACCTGCTACAATATTTCTACAACTCAGACTCTTCTGGGACAGCTAATATTTTCTAACTATTAGTTTCATACTAATAAAATATTTGAATTCCCCACTTTGTTTTTCACAAATATTCTACCTTTGGATATCTGCTACTTCAATCTAACATGCATGCTGTTAAAGAGAGGACTGAAGCCTGAATTTCTCCATTTACTATAAAGTTGCTTGGTAAGCTAGAGATCCCACAAAATTTTAATTGAGAGAGAAAAAAAAATGTTTCCAACTCGGTAACAAGGAAATTCAGAAATTATGGGTTCAGTGGCCTACAAACTAGGCATAGGCGATTGCTGGGGAGATATCACTGAAGGCTTATATGGTTTACTTTATGAAATCATTATGAATTGACAATGAATGGGTAGCTTCTTTAATAGCTCTTTTATGGCTTTTTTGCATCTGGATGAAAATCAGCTCCAAAGGGAATTCAAATTTCTTTATCACTATTTTGGCTTTAACAGCTTTTTTTTTTTTTTTGGGGGGGGGGGGGGTGGTTCCATGGTAACCTGTTTAATTTATTTCTGTATAATGTGACTCACACTTAAGAAATTGATTTGTTAGTTCTTTAATTGTTTTTTCAGTAGTTTTTAGTATATACGATTAATTCCAAGATCAAGGTCATTATCAATACTGGCTTTGCTGGAGGATATATAAAGGCTACAAGTTGTCCAAGTGCAGGTGTAATGCTGGACTCTCAATTACATGTAGGTACAAACATATACATGTACATATATACACAGTACGTGTGTGTCTTTTCTGTCTTAAGATCTCTCTTAGTTTCTGCTACCAATTGTATGATACTTTGCACTTCTATAATGTGTATGTGTATATAAGCCTTCCAGGTATCTAGCTGGGGTGGCATCATTTTCATATCTCATGGAAAAATTTGAATTTACAAAAAGGACATTGTCCACCAGAAAATTATTCTGATGAAAAATTCTTGACCAACTCTATCCATGAGGGTGTGTATAAAGGTTTTAGCAGCATGAATTTGGGATCATTGCAAGGGGTGAAGAATGTCATCGCAAATGACTGCATCGTTCATCATCATGATATCTAAATTTTATACCCCATCACATCATCATATATTTTGTCACATGCCACATATGATAGAAAAGATGTTTTAGACAGCTTTAGTAAGAATATTTCTTGTCAGTCCACCTGTAAAGTCAGGTGGTTCACTTATTATGATTCAACTCTGTGGGGCTCAAAAAGGAGAGAAAAATCAAAATTAATGCATGTAAAAACACCCCCCCCTAAAATAGCTTGACTAAATAAACATGTCACACCTCAAAGTGCAACATCTCAAGTCTTTCTAGTGCTATAAGAGAAAGATGGGTCCAAGGAAACACCGAAACATTTCCCTTTTCTGATAATATGTTCCCATTTCTAAATTTGGAAAGTCCCTTGATATCAGACTTTAAAGCCATGACCACTTTTACCTCCAGAAAAGCTGTTATGCTCATCAGAACTGAATTTTGTCCATTCTGGAATGGTAGGTAATATAAAGGATAAAAATGAAATGCAATTAATTAAAAATACTATATATAGTTCAGTGAAGTCTTATCTTCAGCTTTACAAGCTGGACCTAAAGCAAGCAGCGATAGAAACAGTCCTGTGTGACATCTGCGACAGTTAATAACAGGATTCCATACTGAGAAACCAGGTTTGAAGAGTGCAAACATGCTGGTAAATATAAAAGGACACAGGAAAGGTCATTTAAAGATTTTATTCTCTCAGAAGTCTAGCTTACTCATCAAATGTCTGTTGTATAGTATGCTATTATTTGAGTAGCTTATTCGTTTTCATTTTGCTTGTTTCTACATTTATGTTGATTGCAATCCTGCTGTTGCTGTTCATACCTCTCAAGCATACATGATTTCAAAGGATGACATTCATTTAATCCTAAAGTGACCTACAGTCCAATTTGGGGAAAATTATTTACATCAGAAATATAGAATATATTTCTATGTATTATATCAGAATAAAGAATCATTAAACTGTAGTTATAGAAAGAGCTATTTAAGGTAGAGAAATCAGTTCCAGAGCATTTAAACTTCCTTGTATAAAATATTTTGTTTGCTACTCAATTTAGCTGTCTCTCATAGATTGCATCCCATATTTGGGCCTTTGCAGGTTGGGAAATATGCTGCTGTCAACAAATTGCTTTGAAAAAGGAGATGTTGCATTTCAGAACGAACTTAATAAACAACTCCACTCAATCCTTCCATCTGACATAGAATATAATCAGAGTTACAATCTAAAATGCTTTCCCATTCTGTTTTAATAAATGTTTCTTATTTTCCCATTTATGTGTGAACTAACTTGGATCCAAGAAGTACGATCATTTTGCAAATCTCGTAGTTAATCATCCACACATCATTTAAATCAAGAGTTACAACAGCCACTAAAATTTTGTGTTTATGAACGGTTTCTTCTGCTAGATTCAATTACACACAATGGAGATTGACACATACATAAGTTTTAGCTGCTGATTTTAGCTCATTTAGAAGTTATGAATAGGATCTACATGAGATACACCATCCAGGACATTAATACATTACATTTTAATCTGTTGGTAATATAGCAATACTGACAGATTTATTGTGAAAAATGTCAGTGGGCCAGGAACGAAGAGCAACAAAGAAGAAACAAGCCTCATCTCCAAAGCTCCAGAAAAATAACCTGCTTTACAGCAAAGCTTCCTTCCAACGGGTTAAATCAGCAGGAAAGTTCCATGCTGTGGAAACACTCCCAGTTTCCTGCCAATAGCTGAGACAGGCCTGCAGTGCTGATTAAGGGGATTTTAGTCACTAGTGGTACAGAGCTGATTCTGATCTGGTCTATTAATGTGACACCCAACTGGCAGCCATCAGAATAATCACCTCACAAAAGCAGCAACATTAAGTTTATATAACCCTGCAACCCTGGCCAGTGTCTCACAAATCAAGATGACATTAACCATTAGTGTTTAATGTTCTCAACTGGCAAAATACAGCCTGCTCTTTCTTTTGCTCAGGTAATTGTCATTTGAAGGATTGGGAGGAGGAGGACAGTACTAGACTATGGAACAGAATCCTGTTTACTTGGTCAAGTCTTGCACAACACGTTTCCAGAACTTCCTTTCTAAGTTTTGACCAGCTACAGTCACCTGAGGCAGGATCATTCCCACTGAAAATGAAAACAACAAGGAGTCTGGTGGCAACTAAAAGACTCCTTGTTGTTTTTGTAGATACAGACTAACACGGCTACCCCCTGATACTGAAAATGAAATTCATCCGTGCCTGAATATTTATGATTAGTGATCCAACTGTGTTTCAAACATCCATTGTTTGTGACACAGTGCTGTTGAAGGTCATGATAACCTACCTTTTTAAAATGTCTTTCTTCTCTTGCAATATCTAGCTTACATAACTGTTTCTCTATTAACCAGTAATGAATTCACTCAATATTTGTTATTGACATGAATTAAAGATACAAGCGATAAGTTTTGCGCTATCACGTAGACCTCAGAACACATCATGAAGACACATTAACCAACTCTATCACTCTGATGTAACACAATTAAAATATAACGTTTTAAAAATAAGTCATTTAAACACATGAACCACAGTCCATCACCATATTTCCATTATTCTTTTGAAACGCACAAAGAAAATCAGATCCAAGCATTTAGTTAAACAAAATAAATCAGAAATTATTTTCTACTTAAGAAGGTGCTCTGAAAATCAGAGGCTACAAAGCATTTTAATATGTGAGAGAACAGTAATGTGTTAAGAGTCTATGCCATGAACATTAGGATAATCCCTATCAATTTAGGTTAGTAGCAATAAATTTATAGACCTTTCTTCTCAAGCAATACTGGTAATTATATACACATTTTATTACGTCATTTACTTAGAGCTGGGCAAACATTGAAAGATATTTTTTTTAAAAGTTTTCAAACATTTTGAAGCCATTCTCATTCCACAGGGTTAAAAAATGAACATATTTTTTATTTATTTTAAAAGTTTCCCAAAAAATGTTATTGAAAGTTTGTTTCAAAAATTTTCAAGTTTTGATTTTCCTTTTTACCTCTTTCCAACCCCTTTTCTTTTTTCCCCTTTCTTCTCTGCTTTCCTTTTTCCAAGTTGCCACCGAGAAAGGGAAAGGAGGAAACTGGAAGGAAAAGGTGGAGAAGGAAGGGAAACAGAGAAGAACAACCACAAAATGAAGAACTGGCTATGTTTTCCATTTTTCTGAATGAAAAAAAAAAATTTCAAAACAGAGGAAAATTTTTCACAAGAAGTTTCAACTTTGAAAAAAAGACCTTTTTTGCAATTAAATACACTTTGATAAAAAAAAAAGGTAACCAATCCTAATTTTGATTCTTTAGGGCAGTAACTGGCTTTTATAACATGTCTGTACAGGACATAGGAATGCAGATACTGGATCATACCAATGGCCCTTTTAATCCAATATCCTGTCACTGATAGTCATCAGAATCAGATGCTTTAGAGGAAGATACAAGAAACCATTCAGCAGGCTGTTATGGGATAACCTTCTGCTAACACAATAGTGCCTTAATCCTTGATTAGTGTATCGAGCTACATACAGATACAATACAAATAATAATCAATATAAACAATAACAACTGAAGAAATGTACATATGATGTAAAGAAAAAATAATCTATCCTTCTGAGATCAAAACAAAATATGGATGAATAAAATTCTGATTTCCATGGCACTTATTCAATTATGCTACTTAAAAGGCACAAAGAATAAGAAAAACAGAATTTGACCCAAGGTTGGTCTCTCTCTTTCACATTATCCATAGCTTCTGAGTAGAAAATCAGTTTAAGATTTACAGTACAATGCCCGATCCTATGGAGATTTACGTAGATGTCTAACTTCACACATCGAGTCATTCCATTGAAGTCAATGGGACTATTCACAGTGTATTCAGTTAATCACCTGCATAAGTCTCTATAGGATTGCAGGCTTGGTTGTTTCCTTTGCACAGTGCAGTACATTTTGGCACTAAGCAAAAGAACTGATAGTTCTTTAATAAAAACTACATCACAATATTTCTTTCAATATTGGGAATAGATCTTTATTTCAATACGAAACAACTTAATTTGTGAACACATGACAAAATGAATCGATTGGGGTATTCCTCCTGGAAAGTTCATGATATTCAGCAAAATCAAATGTTCCAGAAATTCCCTTATCAAATCCTCTAAAGCAGTAGTTCCCAAACTGTATTGTTTCACATACCACCTCCTTACAAAAACTAAGTACTACATGCAAATTTCTCCTTGTACAAACTTGTTTAGGCCTTAATAGGCTTAAGTACTTCTGGATTCTATAACAAAATAAATGCCTAAGGATGCCAATTAGATGTCATAAATGATGTCTTGATATATTTTGGTATGCTGCTGTACTACATCAACAGCTTGACTTTTAACATGTATAATTTCAATCAAAGTCCCTGCTAATTTTTATCTGAATTATTGATGAACATGAGCCAAAGTTCACTTTGCTTCCCTTTTTACATAATTTAAATCAAGAAAAATATCAAACATTTTGAGCAGCTCTTGGAAAAAATGAAAAAGTGGAGAAAGGGGTGCTCACCTCACAGAAAGTTGTGGGCTTCATGTAAGGTGAGATATTGGTGAGCTTCAACCAAAGATCTGGCTGTGCATTGAAGTTCATCCTGTATTTGTTTTTAATGGCAATCAGGGAAGAAAAAACAATCTTGCAGAGATAGGTAGTTCTGAGGGGCACAAACATTTCAAGGCTTTTTTCTGATATCAAGCTAAACTCCTCTTTCCTTCTCATCTGAAAGTCTGAGTAGGCACTTTGTTGAATTTGAGCTTGAGTCCACTATCCCGTGACAGCTCAATCAACTCTTTGTTTTCCTTTGCCAAGACATCTGGCAGGGTGTCTTCTGTTTCATGGAAGTATTTATTAAACTTAGTGACTAAATTCAGGCATTTTACGACATTTTATGTCAGCAGGGAGGTGAGGATGAACTTGCAATTCATTTTCAAAGAGGAATTTTTTCAAGGTCGGGGGTGTTTGCCAATTTCCCTTTTTTCTTTCTCATGCTACACATTGCAGTTTCTTTATCACTGCCTTTGTTTTGTCATCAACATTAAAAGTATAGTTTTCAGTCTCAGTAAACTGGCGTTCAGTTCATTGAGACACATGAGCAACTCAGCTAAATAGGCCAGTCTTGATAGCCATTACTCATTGGCAAAGCAACCAGCACATTTAAAACTAAGATCACTGAGGAAAACTAGTACTTCGGACCAAGTTCAAAGAGATGTGTCAACACCTTCCAAGGAGATAGCCATCTCATGTCAGCATGGATAAGTTTTTGATGATCACTTTTCTGGTTTGTACAATGAAATTGGAACAAGCATAAATTCATCCCACATCACAGACTTGGCATGTAGCAGTGTGGGTTTTTCCACCTTCCTCAGAGCTCAAGGGAGATTTGCTAGATCTAGGAAGACAGTTTTGATATTTATTACAACTATATTGCTGATGTCCTGTGCAAGCTAAATAAAATAGAAGAGGGGCCAAAGTTGCCAATGCAGTCCTGGGCTTCAACCACGTAGCATCTGGCTGGGCACTTGCTAAGAAAGGAGACAAAAGGACTTGCACAAGGAAAAGATCTGGCCTACTTGCTCCTATGTCCTTTCGGCTCTTGATCCCTTGGTGAATTTTGCAAGGGGATGGGGAGGAGTTAGTGGTAGTTTCCTCATGAGAATTATTCTTGTTTTTTAACAGTTTGCATGGGAACTGCACTGGATTGATCCTGCTGGGTAGTTTATATTGGAATGAGCTGCCTGGCTGTTCCGCCTGTGGTTCTGTTATTCAACAAAATAATAAAAGTTGTGGTCTCCACTTGCACCCAGTCTCTGTGCATGAAGTCTTATTCATTGTGGCATCTGGATCTGGTAAAAGATGTTGGCTTTTAATCCTCAGTGTTCTTGCTTTGTTATAAACTGTAATATTTATGGATTTCTCTCACTCTCCCATGTCCATCACAATTGTATGTATCATAAAAAATTACTTTTGTATTTGACCAATCCATTTCTTTTTAGGAAGTATTTAAATAAGCATATTTGTCTTAACATTGCATTGCTCCATTGTATGTCTGCACTGCAGCTGGGAACATACTTCCCAGTGCATGTAGACAGGTATATGCAGCTCTTGCTCAACCAATACACTAAATAGAACAGTAAAAAGCAACAGAGGGTCCTGTGACACCTTTAAGACTAACAGAAGTATTGGGAGCATAAACTTCCATGGGTAAGAACCTAATTTCTTCAGATGCACTTGTGAGGTTCTTACCCACGAAAGCTTATGCTCCCAATACTTCTGTTAGCCCTAAAGGTGCCACAGGACCCTCTGTTGCTTTTTACAGATTCAGACTAACACAGCTACCCCTCTGATAAATAGAACAGTGTACATGAAGTAGCACAGTTTGCAACTTGGGCAAGCTGCCTGTGAAAATATATGTTTGGCCCCCTGGGTACATACTCAGGTGGCTAGCCCAAGCTGCCGCTGCCTGTGCTACGACAGCTATGCGGCTATTTTTGAACAGTAGCTCAAGCAGACCTACTGTGTGTCTACCAGCACTGGGAAACACGCTCCCTGCTGCAGTGCAGACATCCCATAATAAGAGTCATTACAGAATGTTTGCTGAACTATCAGTGTCTTCACCGTCTTAACTACAGCTGGAATAGACAAGTTAGTTGGTCTAAGAAAGTAGGACTCCCCCCCCCTCCTCTCATATGCAGATATCAGAGATTTTGTAGCCAGGGGATGGTCTCTGTATCAATGGAGGCTAGGCATTGTAAACTGCCTCCCAGACGTCAGGCTGGGCCCTCTTCCACCATGAGTTATTGTCTGGCAAAGTGCCCCACAGTCACAGCGTGGGGAGAAAACCAGGGGAAACCAGGGCATGGTTATAGCAACTCTAGTCAAACTAGATTGTAGCCTGTTGAGCCTGGTGCAGCATCTACAATCAAGCGGACAAAAATGCAGGAGCAGTGACAGAATCCTGAATGTACTTAGTATATTAGACTCTCTCTCTCTCTCTGATGCTTCCACTCTGGAAGGACATAATTTTTGACTCCCTCACAGGGCCGATTGTCCATGCATGGTAAAGGGCCAGTAGCACTTTGGTCCAAGAGTGTGTGAGCTGCTGTAGCAAAGGGGGTCTGAGAGATCAGCCATGATGTTGCACCCTAGACCAGGAGTAGGTTCCCCCCCCCCGAATATGAGCAGACCTTCGAGTTGGCACAGTGTGTTTCCTGTCTGGGAATGGATCATCAGTCAACCGGAGATGTAATAGGTTGGTTTCATCTGAAAGTAAGGTCTTGTTACTTCATTTCTGTGTTTGATGCATCTTGGTGACTAAGCTGTGCTTCATTAAGGTACTTAGGCACATGCCTAGTTTCCTATATGTGAGTAGTCACATTGGTGTCAGTGTACCTTGCTGAAATGGAACTGAGCCCTTATGATTTCAAAGCCATTTACAGGGCTTTAGCTGTGAGAGTTCTATTGAGGTAGCTAGTCATCTCCAGGCAAAATAACATCACTAATAGTTTTGAAAGTTGAGGGGGAAACATCACAGTTAACTGATATTTTGCTAGGGTAGCATGTATTTATGCGGTGGATTTGATTTGTTGTGGATATCCTTGTGATCTTCCAGGTAGTTCTGAAATCATAACATTTCATTGAATATAATTATGTCTATCTGTTCAGTTAAGCCTTCGGCTGTCACTTAGAGTCAAAATTCCAAAAGTAGCTTTTTTGCAAATATACCTCGTATAATCTGTAACGGATAATAAGCCTGGGATTGGCTGGTTCTGTATTACTGTAATCATGATGACTGGAAAGCTTTTTTTTAAATTGTTTTTTAATGAACCACAAATGAGGGTAAAATTAGTTTGGAGTACACTACCACTCTGATCTTGTTAATGGCCTTTAGACTGTATAGCGGTTCCCAAATTGTGGTACACGAGCTTGTTGGAAAAAATCTTTCACACTGTACTCTTATCTGTTGCACAGCTGTCTGGCTTTCGATAAAACCTACCCTTCGGCTTGTGCCAAGCCACCAAGGCAAGCTTGGAATGTTCCATATCACATTGCCAGAGCTCCTGTCATCCCAAAAGACACAAATACAGAGGGCCAGTTTTGAGTGGTTGCCAAACCCGTGGCTGCAGGGAACCCCAGAATCAGAGGGCCCGAACATAAGAAGCTGCTACCCACCAGCGGATCCCTCTGCAATCCCTCCCTGCAGAGGCTACAGCCTGGCTTCTGCAGAGCTAGGAAGGAAGGGAGCACAGAAGGTTGCCCTTCTGTTTCTGCAGGGAAGTTGAGGGGGTGGGAATGGTCGGTCAGATCCAGTGTAAAAGCCTGGTTACAGGACTAAGGAGAGTCACCTGCCTGTACAGTTTGCTGAGTATTAATGGCATCCAAGGGTTCTGCTGTGGGGCCAGAGCTGTTGAGAAGAAAGAGATCTCAAGGAGGTGAATTATTAAACAATCAGTTTGTCAGCACGTGGAGGATAATATGGTTATAAGGAATAGCTAGCCATGGATTTGTCAAGAACAAATCATGCCAAGCCAACCTAATTTCTTTGTCTGACAGGGTGGCTGGCCTAGTGGATGAGGGGAAAGCAGTAAGCAGCAGATATGATACAACATGATTTCTGTAAGGCTTTTGACACAGTCAGCATGACATTCCCATAAACAAACTAGATAAAATGTGGTCTAGATGAAATTAGTGTAAGGTGGGTGCAAAACTGGTTGAAAAACCATATTGAAAGAATAGTTATCAATGGTTAGCTATCGTTTTGGGTGGACGTATGTAGTGGGGTTCCACAGAAGTCTGTCCTGGATCCAGTACTATCCAACATATTTATTAATGACTAGGATAATGTAGTGGAGAGTATGCTTATAAAATTTGTGGATGACACCAAGCTGGGAGGAGTTGCTCCCAACTTAGAAGAAAGGATTAGAATTCAAAATGACCCTGACAAACTGGAGAATTGGTCTGAAATCAACAGAATGAAATTCAGTAAAGACAAGTCCAGTGTATTACACTTAGGAAGGGGAAAAAAAATCACATGCACAGCTACAAAATGAGGAATAACTGGCTAGGTAGTAATATTGCTGAAAAGGCTCTGGGAGTTACAGTGATCACAACTGGAATTTGAGCCAACAGTGTACTACAGTTGCTAAAAAGGCTGCTGTTATTCTGCAGTGTATTATCAGGACTGTCAGACATAAGACGTGGGAAGTAATTGTTCTATTTTTCTTGGAACTGGTGAGGGATCAGCTGGAGTGCTATGTCCAGTTTTGGGTGCTACACTTTAAATAAAGATATGGAATAATTGGAGACAGTCTAGAGAACAGCAACAAAAATGATAAAACATTTAGAATACCTGAGCGACGAGGAAAGGCTAAAAAAAGCTAGGCATGTTTAGGCTACAAAAAAGAAGAGTGAACGGCAACCTGGTAACAGTCTTCAAATATGTTAAGGGCTGTTATAAAGAGGACAGTGATAAATTGTTCTCCATGCAAGGCTGGCTCCAGGCACCGGCTTGCCAAGCAGGTGCTTGGGGCAGCCACTCCGGAGAGGGGCGGCAGGTCCAGCTATTCAGTGGCAATTTGGCGGACGGTCCCTTGCTCCCGCTCAGAGCGAAGGACCTCCTGCTGAATTGCCACCGCAGATCGCGATTGCGATCGCAGCTTTTTTTTTTTTTTTTGGTGCCACTTGGGGCGGCAAAATCCCTGGAGCCAGCCCTGTCTCCATGTCCACTGAAGGTAGAACAAAAATTAATTAGGTTAATCTGCAGCAAAGGAGATTAAAATTAGATATTATTGTTTTCTATCTATAAGCCTATTTAAGTACTGGAACAGGCTTCCAATGGAGGTTGTGGAATCCTTGTCATTGGAGGTTTTTAAGAATAGATTGGACAAAAAAGGTGTCAGGAATTGTCTAGGTATTCTTGGTCCTGCCTCAGCATTGGGGGGCCAGACTAGATGCTCTCTTAAGGTCCCATCCAGACTTCATTTCTATGCTCCTATGAAGCTGCCTTATGCCCAGGTAAAGCACCCACTCACAGTTAAGACTCTCCTACCTCTCTACCCTCCTTGCTGAGCCCCATGCCCTTTTTAACACCCCCCCCCACACACACACACACTCTAACTAAAGCCCCCTGCATTCTAGCCATTATCCCTTCCCTCTGACCTCATGTCCTCTAACCCTCCTACCCAGATTGCCCCAACCAAGGTCCTTTTTCTTTTTATTTCTCCTAGGCACATTCTCACCAGCCAGACCACTTTTAACCTGCGTGCATATATTCCAGGGAAATGGCCTCATCTTAGCTGAGCAAAAAGAGTTAGTGCATATTCATACTCATCCACCTTCATCTCACTTGTCTGAATGCTTTGGCATCACTTGTTTGAGTTTGCATGTGGTACAAACTTCATGCAGTAACTTCAGAGAAATATACAGAAACACAACAAATGTCTGTTGCTGAAATATGCAGTGTTGTTGTAGCTGTGTTGGTCCCAGGATATTAGAGAGACAAGGTGGGTGGGGTAATATTTTTTATTGGACTAACTTCTGTTGGTGAAAGAAACAAGCTTTTGAGCATACAGAGCTCTTTCTTCTGAAACAGGTAGTCAGATAAATCAATACCTGAGGGGGGAAAATTGAAGGGATTTGAGAAACCGCTGGTAGGATTTCTGTTACAAGTAGTGAACAGTGCAAGATTGTTAGAAGGTATGATCCCAACTACTTATTTGGATGGTAAAGAAAGTGAACCTGTATCAGCTTGTCACCTACAGTGAATTATTATCTAGTCATTGAGTGAAATTTTCCTACTTCAGTGTAACCTCTATACAAAGCATAGCTCTTTAAAAAACCCTCTCAATTTAAGAGAAATTTAAGTGAATTTGAAAAACAGCCAAAAAAATACCATCTGTCAGTCACATGAAGGCCCTAGACCATGTGAGCTTGAGGATTGCTCAAACTTGGAAGCCTATACAGTTGGTGAGACTCATGTTAGTTACAGTAAAAATCATTTTGCCATCAATTATTGGAGATAAGCTGTTTTGCAGCTCTGACATTGTTTCTTTAACAAAAGTGTATGTGTGGAGAAAGCCCTTGTACCCCTTTAAAAAGGTTCTGGCAAAACCCTGAGCAAAGTGGGAAAACTAGCAGTAATTAAATGGGGGCAGAGCGGGCAGAACCAGGGAAAGGTGCTGGGGCAATGAGAAACAGGTGTGAACAGTGGCCTAAACTTAGGACAAGCCATGCTGGACAAAGCATTGGGTCTATGAGGCACCCTCATGGATGGGCCAGTCAGGCTTTGAAGGTGGGAACTAAGTGTCCAGCCTTCACTCTATGTAGGGTTTCATTCCTCCTTATCACATCAGCCAAGACGCTGGTGTGACTTTACACTTCCAGTCCAGCCAAAACAAGAAGTGACCGTTGCATTATCTTAAACTGAAAATCAGGAAACTACATTTGGTGTTTTCATCCTTTGACTCTGGAGATATCGGTTTAAAAAAACATTTCAAACTGTTTAATGCCGTTGGCAATCTCTGCTCAAGAAGGCCCAGACTAGGCACGACAGGGGTGTGACAGGCTAAGCTTGAGGTTCATTGGCCATAATTCAGTGCGTGAACAACATCCCTTTACTTTATTCTTTTCTGGTTCCCTTGTAAAACAGATGAGAAAAAAATGGAAACACTGCCCAGCGATGGATTGTTACTGTTTCCCAGTCTTTAAACAGATCATTCCATGGACCCATCTGCCTCAGAGAGAGTTGTGAGGATTAGTTAATTTTTATATGTTCACAATAACTAAGTACTATTTATTATTCATACCAAATGGCTCACAGGCCAGAGGGATGGTAACATTAAGTGTTAATGACTTAGTAATAGAGGGTTATAAGAAACTTTTGAATATAAAAAGGCCAGATCTTTAAAGGTATTTAGGCACTGAAAGATGCAGATTGGTACCTAGAGGGATTTTGAAAAATGTCTAACCAGTTTTGAAACTACCTTTAAGAATCTATCTGCATCTTTAGGTGTCTAAATCCTTTCAATATCTGGCCAAAAGTCCCTTAACTGCTGTGCTACTAGCAGGTGCTACTATAATAGAAAAGGAAGTAATGTTCTTTCGGTTATATGGTATTTCTTCCTTCTGTTTCTTAGTTTTTACTGAATATTACATTCCAAACTGTATATCAGAGGTCGGCAACCTCTGGCATGCGGCTCGCCAGGGTAAGCAGTTCACCGTTCCAGGCCAATGGGGGCAGTGGAAAGCTGCAGGCAGCACATCCCTCGGCCCACGCCACTACCTGCCGCCCCCATTGGCCTGGGACGGCAAACTGCGGCCAGTGGGAGCCACGATCAGCCGAACCTGTGGACGTGGCAGGTAAACAAACTGGCCCGGCCCTCCAGGGTGCTTAACCTGGCGAGCAGCGTGCCAAAGGTTGCCGACCCCTGCTGTATATTATGGAATATAAATTGTTCCAAAACTAGTAAAACTAAGATTTTTTTTTTTTAAACTGTAAACTTTTTAACAACAAAACCCTGCTATTTTAAAAATAGAACAAACCACAGGCTTCAAATTCCTGATCATTTGGTTCAGGCAAATTGACAATTGAGAAAATAGGAATACAGTTCTTGTAGCATAATTGGTGGACATTCTGCCAGGCCAAACTAATATAATACATTAACATTAAATCATATCAGGATCTGCAGATGATTAACTTGGTCTTAAAAGTATATATATATATATATATATATATATATATTTCTTCTAATGGAGGTGGTAAAAATGGTCGACAAAAATCAATTTGACCAGTAAGAGTCACGAGCGATTTGAGCCTGCAAATAACCAGCTCTGTAGCATACAAAGATCCTAGGGATATGCAAATACATTTGGATAAGAATAAGAAATGTGGAGAGATACATAAATATGTTGGCAAGGGATATGTAATTAACTTCACTTTGAAATATAAACAAATACATTAAAAGGTTCTAAAAATCACAGTTGCGCATAAATAGGCCTGATTCGCCATTGCATCGAGTCATCATTACACCAGTGCATCATTTACACATGAGTACACATTCGGCCTGGGTAGTGTTTAACACCCACTTTGTACTAGTGTAAATATTGTCTATGCATTGTGAAGGGCAAGAATCAGACCCATTAATTCAGCATATTAGACAATGGGGATGATGAAACACTGGACAAGTTTGTTTGTTACAAAAGGCAAAATGAAGACTAGCATTGGCCTATCAGTTGCCAGAATACAAAACCTGCTGACCTTGAAACACTGCACTGTAATCTGACCCTTGGTACCTGTTCAGAACGCTGACTGCATCCTGTATCATGAATGGGAAGGACTATACATGTTTAATTTTTTTTAATTAAAATCAGGGCATTGGATTCATGTTTTGATCTTTTTAGCTATTAAGTAGCTATTTTTTATTTTCTGTCAGTAAACTTGACTTATCCAAGTTATTTCTAGGGCATCTATTGTTGCAGGAGCGGAGCACTAAGGGTTTGATCCTGCACCATTAAAGTTAATGAGAGTTTTTCCATTGGCTTGCATGGGAAAGAATCAAGCTCTAAATTCAGGAATTAAAATTTCCTTTGATTTGTCCAGAGCGTTCTCTGCTCTTCACCTCTTTGGTTTGACTAGTTTTTTTTTTTAACTGGGATTATTTTTTTTAAGGTCATAATTAGTCTCTCAGCCTTTATTTCGTATTGCATTATGGAAATGATACAAGATAGTTTGCCATAAACAATTAATTGCAATGTTTTTTCTAAGAAAATACCTATGCCTCATAATCACTGATATATGGGGCAATTAGGATTGGAGGAAACCCACTGAGGAGAATAGAATTAATAAGCTATTATTAGTAGTATACTTTACATTTTATATATCATATTTTATGTGAGGATTTTGAAGTGATTTAGAAGTGTTAAAGCTTTATCTCTGCACCTTATAAGGTACTAGTAGGTCTGTATTTTCCCTATTTTACAGGTGAGTGAATTGAGGCACAGAGTGGTCAAGTGACTTGCCCTGTATCTTGGGCCCCACACAGAGCTGGGAGGAAATTTGGCTATAAGTCCCCATTATAATCACAGAACACCTCCTAAAAGCAGTTTATACTATTTTTAAATAAATGAAGCAATATAAATCCTTTATTTAAACTGTCAGCCTACCAGTAGCTTGAGAATCATCTATACAGTCCAGTGTTGTTTTTTTTTTAAATGTAGCTTAACAGGAATTAAGCCTTTGGGAATTGCCAGAGGGACAAGAGAATACAAATTTGAAGGTGCTTTTATTGTTTGTCGATTAATTATGGGACCACTGAATAAATATTTCGACTGCATTTCTAGTCTAGTGCAATAAGAGCTCTTTGGTAGCAAAATAATTGTCATCACATTTAATCTAGTTGTTCTACATGCAGTAAACAAGCTTCGAACTGCATTTTTATTTTCCTGTTCACTTCCTACTAAACAAATTTTATTTAAAGATAAGAAACAAAATATCGCTAACACATTTGCTGTTGTAGAGAATAAACAGGAGGGAGGGAAATTTTAAATAAAACTGCAGAGCTATAGGTGAGTAAAAGAAGTGTTTGGTTTGCATAATTGATTATATATAAACAATCATTTTGCTATCCATTGTTTCTTGAACATGCTTTTTTGATCTATATCTGCAATTACATGGATATACAATACTAATCTGGATACATGCTTCCTTTTGCAGGTTGTGAATAAGCGACCTAGAAATGAGGGAAATGTTATGTTAATTTTACACACATTAGTTTGCATGGTACAATATTACACAAATTCGGTACGATTTCCTAAAAGAGTCACTGACAGACAGTGGTACCGTCTTTCAAATAATTCTACTCTGTAGTCAATTGCAATTCGCTACTTTGAGTCTGTCAGTCAGGTATAATGGGCCAAATCCTGGGCTCCTGTGAATAGTTCCATGGCCTTCCATGGGTGTATGCCATTTTA
This sequence comes from Trachemys scripta elegans, assembly GCF_013100865.1. Taxonomy (NCBI): domain Eukaryota; kingdom Metazoa; phylum Chordata; order Testudines; family Emydidae; genus Trachemys; species Trachemys scripta. The sequence goes on along the minus strand of NC_048298.1, from coordinate 242,966,508 downwards.
CATCAGCTGAGGATCTGGCCCCAAATCTGGTGTTTTTGTTTAGGTGGCTGGAAAAGGTGCTTTGCTATATAAACTGTATTGAAAGATCTCAAAGGCTTTCACTGATTATATATAGTGTAGGGGACAATTTTCTGGTGCAAGTGCTGGAGGAACCAACTAGGGGCAGAGCTTTTCTTGACCTGCTGCTCACAAACAGGGAAGAATTAGTAGGGGAAGCAAAAGTGGATGGGAACCTGGGAGGCAGTGACCATGAGATGGTCGAGTTCAGGATCCTGACACAAGGAAGAAAGGAGAGCAGCAGAATACGGACCCTGGACTTCAGAAAAGCAGACTTTGACTCCCTCAGGGAACTGATGGGCAGGATCCCCTGGGAGAACAACATGAGGGGGAAAGGAGTCCAAGAGAGCTGGCTGTATTTTAAAGAAACCTTATTGAGGTTGCAGGAAAAAAACATCCCGATGTGTAGAAAGAATAGTAAATATGCCAGGTGACCAGCTTGGCTTAACAGTGAAATCCTTGTTGATCATAAACGCAAAAAAGAAGCTTACAAGAAGTGCAAGATTGGACAAATGACCAGGGAGGGGTATAAAAATATTGCTCAGGCATGCAGGAGTGAAATCAGGAAGGCCAAATCACATTTGGAGTTGCAGCTAGCAAGAGATGTTAGAGTAACAAGAAGGGTTTCTTCAGGTATGTTAACAACAAGAAGAAAGTCAAGGAAAGTGTGGACCCCTTACAGAATGAGGGAGGCAACCTAGTGACAAAGGATGTGCAAAAAGCTAATGTAGTCAATGCTTTTTTTGCCCCCGTCTTCACAAGCAAGGTCAGCTCCCAGACAGCTGCACTGGGCAGCACAGTATGGGGAGGAGGTGACCAGCCCTCTGTGGAGAAAAGTGGTTCAGGACTATTTAGAAAAACTGGACGAGCACAAGTCCATGGGGCCTGATGCGCTGCATCCGAGGGTGCTAAAGGAGTTGGTGGATGTGATTGCAGAGCTATTGGCCATTATCTTTGAAAACTCATGGCGATCAGAGGAGGTCCCAGATGACTGGAAAAAGGCTAATGTAATGCCCATCTTTTAAAAAGGGAAGGAGGAGGATCCAGGGAACTACAAGCCAGTCAGTCTCACCTCAATTCCTGGAAAAATCATGGAGCAGGACCTCAAGGAATCAATTCTGAAGCACTTAGAGGAGAGGAAAGTGATCAGGAACAGTCAGCATGGATTCACCAAGGGCAAGTCATGCCTGACTAACCTAATTGCCTTCTATAAAGAGATAGCTGGGTCTGTGGATGAGGGGAAAGCAGTGGATGTGTTATTCCTTGACTTTAGCAAAGCTTTTGATACAGTCTCCCACAGTATTCTTGTCAGCAAGTTAAAGAAGTATGGGCTGGATGAATGGACTATAAGGTGGATAGAAAGCTGGCTAGATCATCGGGCTCAACGGGTAGTGATCAACAGCTCCATGTCTAGTTGGCAGCCGGTTTCAAGCGGAGTGCCCCAAGGGTCGGTCCTGGGGCCGGTTTTGTTCAATATCTTCTTTAATGATCTGGAGGATGGCGTGGACTGCACTCAGCAAGTTTGCAGATGACACTAAACTGGGAGGAGTGGTAGATACGCTGGAGGGTAGGGCTAGGATACAGAGGGACCTAGACAAATTAGAGGATGGTGCCAAAAGAAATCTGATGAGGTTCAACAAGGACAAGTGCAGAGTCCTGCACTTAGGACGGAAGAATCCCATTCACTGTTACAGACTAGGGACCAAATGGCTAGGAAGCAGTTCTGCAGAAAAGGACCTAGAAGTTACAGTGGATGAGAAACTGGATATGAGTCGAGTGTGCCCTTGTTGCCAAGAAGGCTAACGACATTTTGGGCTGTATAAGTAAGGGCATTGCCAGCAGATCAAGGGACGTGATCATTCCCCTCTATTCAACATTGGTGAGGCCTCATCTGGAATAATGTGTCCAGTTTTGGGCCCCACACTACAAGGAGGTGGAAAAATTGGAGGGAGTCCAGCGGAGGGCAACAAAAGTGATTAGGGTGCTGGAGCACATGACTTATGAGGAGAGGCTGAGGGAACTGGGATTGTTTAGTCTGCAGAAGAGAAGAATGAGGTGGGATTTGATAGCTGCTTTCAACTACCTGAAAGGGAGTTCCAAAGAAGATGGATCTAGACTGTTCTCAGTGGTACCAGATGACAGAACAAGGAGTAATGGTCTCAAGTTGCAGTGGGGGGAGTTTAGGTTGTATATTAGGAAAAACTTTCACTAGGAGGGTGGTGAAGTACTAGAATGGGTTACCTAGGGAGGTGGTGGAATCTTTCCTTAGAGATTTTTAAAGTCAGGCTTGACCAAGGGCAGTTCTAGGCACCAGCAAAGCAAGCATGTGCTTGGGGCAGCCCATTTGCAGGGATCCAGCATGGGAGCCGAGAACCAACAGGGGGCCCTGGGAGCTGTATTTCCTTGGTTAGCTCCCTGCCTATAGAGCCAGCCCTGGAGCAGGGAAAGAACTACATTTCCCAGCATTCCCTTGGCCACTACCAACAGGAAAGAGTGGGAGGGAGTGAGGTAGCTGAGACCTCATGCTGCAGCCTGCCCTGAATGGAGAGCTGCACTGTGAAGGGCAGGGATACCATATTTTAACATTAAAAAAAATAGGACACTCCACAGGGAGGGAGGGTAGCCCCACCCTGCCACCATCCACTCCCTCCAACTGCCCCCCACAGAAACCCCAACCCATCCAACCCCTCTGCTCCCTGATCACCCCTGCCCCTAACTGCCCCCCAGGACTCCACCTCCTATCTAAGCGCTGCTGCTCCTTGTCCTCTAATTGCCCCCTCCTGGGACCCCTGCCCCTAGGGACCCCATCTAAGCCTCCCTTCTCCTTGTCCCCAATTGCTCCCTCCTAGGACCCCCCCCCCCCCCCCCCCCCCCCCCACCCCCCCGCCCCCCCCGCCTCTCCAACTGCTGCCTGTCCCCTAACTGTCCCCCCCCACAACCCCCTGACCCCCCCTTCTCCCTGCCCGACTGCCTCCCCAAACCTCCGCCCCATCCAGCCCCCTTACCGTGCCACTCAGACCAGCGTGACTGGCTCCATGCAGCACCAGACACACTGCTGCATACATGCTGCCATGCTCCCCCACAGAGCCACAGCCCCCCCCCCCCC
>NC_048298.1:242746425-242963245 GCF_013100865.1 Trachemys scripta elegans | reverse complement strand
GCACCTGCCTTCCAGATTTGAACACCTCAAAATTCAGGAGTGCTCAAGCTCAGTTTGGGCAGCTGTTACTTCATTTCTCCCAAATCAAGTATACTGATCCACTGTAACTTGCTGTAGAAAAAGTAGGATAAAATTGAGCAAGAAATGCTTCCCAGTGGTTATTAGGACTGGAATTGCTATTTTCAACAGACATTGCCTTTTTTTTGTTTGTGTAAAAGGAAGACAGGGATATTGCATTGGCAAATTCCCCATAGAAAGAAAGAGTGGAACAGAAGAATAATAAAGGCACCTCAACTTTTCCTCATTTATGTAGGACTGTCTTATAATATGCATCCAGATATCCTCCAATCCAAAGAGGCACAACTCAACCACCTTGCTCTGAGGCAATGTGCAGACTGACCGCTCACACCGCTTTGCTGGTATAGGGCCCCCTAGCCTGCAAGCAGGACTTGGATGCCCACTATCACCACTCTTAAAGTGATAGCTTGCAATTCCAACACAGTCCTCTGTATACCACACAATCCACCACCGTTCACTGCTCCCTCAGGTGACTTGAAGCTGGCTGATTCAGCAAAGGAAGTGGGCTGGGCCCACATGGAAAAGAGTCTGGCCTGTACTAAACCAGTGCATCCCTTAGACTGCCTCTGGCAGCTGGGTTCCAAAGTATGGTGCCCTGGATGGATCTAAAAATTGGTTTCCCCTAACAGAACCCTCGGCATTTTACACTTCCCCATGTTAACGGTCGTGAAATCAGCTCAATAAGTGTTAGACTGAACTAACAGACTTATAAATTGCATGCTTTTTTATACTAAATACTTCCCACTGAAGCCCTATAAATATTCCTTGGTAAAATTTGTGCAACGACTGAAGCAGGAGCTATACAACTTCATTTCTCAGACTTCAATAATGTGCGAATGGCTCACTGGACCAAAGGCAGCAGCTTTGTGCCTACAGCACTGAAAACTTTTATCTGCTGGCCAAATTGCTTGCCTGCAAAGTACGGTCACCTCAAGATTGGATTCCTGTACTATGCTCTATATTGACACACACTTTAAGACCATGTGAAAACTTGAGTGATGCAGAATCCTGCTGACTAGTCTCTTTCGGGGAACACATTCCCCATATACTCTTAGCTTCACTAACTGCAGTTATGAAATGCTACATGATTTTGATCTTGCCTACCCCAAAGATTACATCTCTGGTTGTGTTTTTTTTCCTTACCTGAAGGTAAAGCAAGAACTTTTTTGCCCTCTTTAAGAGGTAACTGAGGGGAAAATATCCAAATTTTATTAAATAAAACACAACACATACTGTGTGTCTTCATGACTTTAGTCCATTTAGTCACTTATTTCCTACCAATCTCTTCAACTTTAACCATCATGAATTAAATAAGAAATTCATACATGGCTGTTTGGTAATTGTACAACACTAACTCTCCATTTGCAGGACTGAACAGCAGTTTTTACACCCGCCATCATTAGAATGACAAAAAAACACCTTGTGAATTCAACACTGTGCGAGTGAAACAAAAGAAGAATTAGCCAGCTTTATATAGAACCATAGTATCGCAGATGCTCTGCCCAGCTTCCAAACATTTCTAAATTCTAGCAAACTAAGCTCCCCTCACAGTTCACAATTTTACTTGCACCCAGTCTTCAACATCCATTCACAATAGCATTTAATTCCACTTACTAATCACACCTCTCCCCAGGGATTCCATCCATTCTCATTATTGCTATCACTATCATTATTTGTATTGTGGTAGCACCTATTAGCACTAGACATGGGCCAAAACCCCATTGTGCTAAGCGTTGTACAAACAGAGCAAAAAAATGGTCCCTGCCCCAAGCAGTTTAGAATCTAGAGTATAAGAAAAGAGATAACTCTGCAGTATAATGTTTGAATGGATTCCTAATATTCTGAATAGGTGTAACCTTAACCTTGATCATCTCATCACTTCCATTGTATCATTTTTGAATAGTTCAAGCTTTCATTCACAATTAAGTTACAGGCCAACGTTTCTCATATCATATAAACCTTTCAAATATGTTAGTTTATGCTGATAATTCTGAGTGTTATATAAATTCAAGCACTGAAAAAAAAATTGCTAGCACACACTGTTCATGGTTTTTTCCTGAAAAATCCCATCTAGGTTTTCCGACCCACTGAACATGTCTCTTTGGCACAGTGATGTGTATCCCATTGCAGTTAAGATCAGCTGAGATGTGCTAGTGACATCTTCCTCCTTGGTTTAACTATGAGTAAGCTGCAGGCAAGGGACTTTCAGTGGCGCACACTCAGCTTTGGAACTTGCTTCCCTAATATAACCTGACAGAACTTGAATTCAGGCCTTGCTTCAAGGCCTCTCTCCATCTCAATTCTGGGAAGGAGGCAAGTTTACGGGAATAGTATCTGTCTCTAATGATAGGCTGTTGGGGTGAAAGAGAGTTCATAATTCATTACAGGAATACATTTCTCAGTTCATAGTAATCTAACAGGCCTCTCTGCATGGACCTGAGTCCTATTGAGCCTCCACATGGGCATTCAGAAGTGGGAGGAAAGGAGAGAGTGTAGCTTAGGCAGTATAAACCCTATGCACTGACACTGACTCCATGTCATGCACAGATATAGTTAGAATCCTTAGAATAGATATTTCTGTTAATGCTGTTTTCTACTCATTCATCTGAAAAACATCAAGCTAAAATTGTTCTTTTCCCATTGAATAGTGTTGATGCATACTAACAAATAACAGAATCTGAAATGAGGTAGTACTGGTAAAAGCCCAAATTGTGAAGACTGGATTTGGAATTACACTGAAAACAAACTTTCCAAAGACTGGAGTTGTTGCAATCTAGGGTCAATTTCCATAGTGTACAAGAGGTTCAGCTAAACACCCATCCAACTAGCATCCATCACATATAGCAGACCCCATTAATCACTTCAAAGGCACTTACAATATCTTTATATCTATTTTTAATGGATATAGTTACCTTTATTTGATATTACTTTACATATAAACAAATATTTTGCCTTTAACACATTTTGTTTTCAAAGGATTTAAAAATGTGTATGTGACTCCCCACTGAGATTTTAAGGAACCTTAACATAAAATATTTAATTATTGCTGATTTGTTTTTCTATATACAATCAGCAGCACATTTCTTAAAATGATTTTGTGTCTCATGATATACTATTCATGTTCTGAATATTAATGTGGAATGAAGAGTGTTAGTCAAAGGCAGTGGCTCAGCATGTTATTCATGAATCTAATATTTCATAGGTTAGTAAAGCCTTGCAAAGCAGTCAAACTGGAGCAAGTTTGCACTAAGCTAGTGGTCCTGAGGAAAAAAAAAAAAAAAAGACGATGAAATCATGAATATGGTGCATGAAGAAAAATGGTGAAGACCTCTTGGGTGAGAACTCTGAGTATTAAGGGATGGGAGAAACCTCATTGAAGCTGGTAGGGCATACCCATTGCTTTCCATTTAAGACAGTAATAAGAAGTTATTCAGTTCTTTTATGGAACCAGATAGATTAAACAAAAGGAGCCTCCACCCAGAACACATGTAATACATGTCACTGTCCAAAATAAAGACACATGCAACACCCAGAAATGGGTAGAGGGGTTTTGTTAATATAAATGAGAGTGAGGGGGTGGGGGGTAAAGAGAGAGAGAGAGAGAGAGAGAGAAAGCCAAGGACACAGTCACAACAAGTACTAGAAATGTGGCAGGGTGGGTGGTGAGGGGAAGCGGGAAGCCTAAAATCTCTCTCTCTCTCATAGCTAAGTGCTGGCTGGGAAGGGACTTGGAACTATGAGCAAAGAAATTGTCTTCTGCTGTTTGATTCCTGCTGTGTTCAGAGAAACAGGACTTACTGTAAGATCATAGAATATCAGGGTTGGAAGGGACCTCAGGAGATCATCTAGTCCAACCCCCTGCTCAAAGCAGGATCAATACCCAATTAAATCAAACAGATTTTTATTTCATATCCCTAAATGGCCCCCTCAAGGATTGAACTCTCAACTCTGGGTTTAGCAGGCCAGTGTTAAATGAGCTGTAAAGAATCAATGAATGCGAAGTCCAATTAGACATGTGAAAGCTACTCAGTCTCACTATCTAGTGATGAGAGTTAAGGTAGTTAAGTCAAAGCCATGTGGCAGGAGGGAGAAAAAATAAAATCAGCATGGCTCAGAAAGGCCGCATCTCCAATGCTAACACATTTCCAATGCCAAACGCACTTCCTGGCTCCTCCACCTGCACCTAGGTCCAGACAGAGAATCTGACCATGGATGCCTCTGCCAGGTCCTAGCATTGAGTTACAGAGACGGTGGTCTGCATTTCCCCATCACAGAAAGCCTGGCAGAGGAGACTATCCAGTGTGAGAGCTGTGTCTCAGGAAGCAGGTGGGAGAGCTACAGGAGAAGGTGGCTAGGCTTAGAAGCATCCGTGCACACAAGGAATTAATTGAAAACATGCATATGGAGACCTCTAAGGCTGAGGAAGCTATCTATATGGAGAGGAATCCATTAGCACCAACAGGGGAGAAGGAGGCAGTTTCTTCACAGGAGCTGCTGGTTACTAGAAGCTGCTGGTTGCTTCTAGCAGCAGGTAGTGCTCCACCCCGCTCCCATCCCCACTATGCAAAGAGAAAAAAATTGGTAGGCTGCCCTGGAAATGAGGAATCTCCCCAAAGGCGAAAGAGGAGAAGCCATGTGCCCCTAAAGCTAGGAGTATCGCAGTCAATGCTCCCAGGAGGAAACAAAGGGCAGTGGTGATCAGTGATTCCCTTTTAAGAGGGATGAAGGCATCTATCTATCAGCTTGACATGGCAACCCAGGAGGTGTGCTGTCTGCCAGGGACCCATATCTGAAACATTACGGAAGGATTGCGGAGGATCATCTGGCCCTCTATTACCCCAAGCATTTCACACATTAGGACTCTAATAATACTGCAAGGTACATCCTTGAGTAAATCAAAAATTACTACAGGGGCTCTGGGAGTGAGGGTGAAGGAATGGGGTGTACAGGTGGTGTTCACACTGATACTTCCAGTCCAGGGTAGGAGCCCAAGCAGAGACAGACAGACACATCCTGGAAGAGAATGCATGGCCTGGTGTTGCCAAGAGGCTTCCTCGAACTACAGGATGCTGTTCCAAGAAGGACTGCTGAGCAGAGATGGGGCCTACCTATCAAGGAAAAGAAAAGGGATCTTCAGATAGATTGACTAATCTAGTGAGGCGGGCTTTAAACATGGTTTGACAGGGCAGGAGACAAAAGCCCACAGGTAAGTCCAAAACTTGGAGACTGGGGTTAAGGCTCGGAATCTGCGGGGGGTTTCATAGGCAATCATAGCAGTGACAGAGGAGAGACAAGAGGGAATATAGAGGGGAAAATATAATGAACATCTTAGATGTCTGTATTCTAATGCAAGAAGTATGGGCAATAAACAGGAAGAACTAGAAATCCTAGTGAATAATCACAAATGCAACACATTGCATTACAGAAACTTGGTGGGATAATTCACATGACTGGGCCTGTTCTACACTACAGAGTTAGGTGAACGTAACGCTGCCTACATTGACCTAACTCTGTAAGCATCTACAAAAATGTAGCAGCCACCGATGTAACATTATAACTTGCTCACTATACGGACTTAACTCCAGGTGTGCAAGAGGCGTGGCATTTCAGTCGATGTAGTTAGGTTGATACAGTGTCAGTGTAGAGTCTAGACTTGGGTTGCTTACACTGACTGTTGCTACCTTTCAGAAGCCATCCCACAATGCCGCACACTGACAGTTAAATAGGTGCAAGTGCTCCTGGTGAGGACATGCGCCACTGACACAAGGAGCATAATGTAGACCTGCAAAAGTGATTTAATTACTAAAGTGTCAATGTATCTTTCACCAATTTAATTTTGTAATGTAGACTTGCCCTTTGACAAGTTAGAGGTCTTCAAGTTGGCAGGGCCTGATAAAATACATCCTAGAATACTTAAGGAACTGGGTGAAGCAATCTGAGTCATTAGTGATTTTCTTTGAGAACTCATGGAAGACTGGAGAGATCTCAGATTACTGGAAAAGGGAAACATCTATAAAAAAAGGGAATAAGTACAACTCGGGGAATTATATATAAGTCCGACTAACCTCAATACCAAGAAAGTTCATGAAGCAAATAATCAAACAAGCAATTTGTAAGCACCTAGAAGAAAATAAGGTAATAAGTAACACTCAACATGGATTTGTGAAGAGCTAATCATGTCAAACCAACCTAATATCCTTCTTTGACAGGGTAACAAGCCTGGTGGATGTGAGGAAGCAGTAGTTGTGACATATCTCAACTTTAGTTAGGCTTTTGATACTGTTTCCCATGATATTTTCATTAAAAAACTAAAGCAAAATAGCCTATATGAACCTACTATAAGGTGGGTGCACAACTGATTGGAAAACTGTATTCAAGGAGTAGTTATCAATGGTTCACAATCAAGCTGGAAGGGATATCAAATGGGATCCCAATGCAATCTATCCTGGGTCTGGTTCTTCATACATAATTTGGATAATGGCATAGAGAGTACACTTATAAAGTTGCTGACAATATCCAGCTGGGAGGGCTTACGAGTGCTTCAGAGGACAAGATTAAAACTCAATGATCATGAAAAACTGGTTTGAATTAAATAGGATGATATTCAATATGGACATACAAAATATTACACTTAGGAAGCAATAGTAAATTGCACAAATACAAAATGAGAAATGACTGTTTAGGAAGGAGTACTGAAGAAGAGGATCTGGGGGTTACAGTAGAGCACAAACTAAATATGAGTCAACAATATAATACTGTTAAAAAAAGCAAACATTTTTCTGGGCTGTATTAGCCGGAGAGTTATAAGCAAGACCTGAGATGCAATTCATCCACTCTACTCAGCACTGATAATGACTTAACTGGAGTATTGTGTCCAGATCTGGGCACCACACTTCAGGAAAGATGTGGACAAATTGGAGAAAGTCCAGAGGAGAGCAACAAAAATAATTACAGATCTAGAAAACATGACCTACAAGGAAAGATTGAAAAATAATTAGGTTTACCTAGTGTGGAGAAGAGAAGAGTGAGGGGAGGAATGAAAACAGTCTTCAAGTACATAAAAGGTTATTATAAAAAGGAGGGTGATAAATTGTTATCCTTATCCAGCGAGGACAGGACAAGCAGTAATGGGCTTAAATTGCAGCAAGGGAGTTTTAGGTTAGAAATTAGGAAAAAAGTTTCCTAACTGTGAAGGTAGTTAAGCACTGGAACAAATTACCTAGGGAGGTTGTGGAATCTCTATCATTGGAGGTTTGTAAAAACAGGATAGACAAACACCTGTCAGGGTTGGTCTCGATCAGTGATACTATGACCTCAGTGGTTCAGGAGCCAAATTAGCTCTCACCATTACCCAAAAAGAGCCACAGTAGTGTGAATTAATTGGTTCATTTAATATTTAAGTGTATCTCAAGAAAACTGATGTGGACATCACAAGCTGGGAGGAGCAAGCCACCAACAGACCTAAATGGAGCCACATCCTCCATCTGGCAGTGGCCTGCTTTGACGAGAAGCATCTTGCCCTCAAAACAGAAAAGAGAGAAAGAAAAGGAAGGGGAAAAGAAAGAACAATCTCCCAGCAGGCAGCTGACCCACCAGGAAATGTTTGTACCTACTGCGGGCAGATCTGTGGTTCCAGGCTCGAACGCTTGAGTCATCTCAGGACCCATATGTAAATCTGTGGTAGAGATCATCCTCGAATTGAGGGATCGCCGGTGATGATTATTATATAATACTTCCAGCAAAATGACTTACCAAGTGTTCTACAATTGGTTAATAACATAGTAAAAGTATCCTGATTGGTTAATAATTAAATCGCACAGTGGTTTAATAGCATGTGCTGCAAAGAGCTGCAGGAGACACATTAAAGAGCCACTTGCAGCTCAGGAGCCTCAGTCTGAGTATCACTGCTCTAGATCAGGGATCGGCAACCTTTGGCACGCAGCCCGTCAGGGAAATCCACTGGCAGGCCAGGACAGGAGGGATGTGCTGGCTGCCACTTCCCGCAGCCCCCATTGGCCTGGAATGGCGAACTGCGGCCAGTGGGAGCTGCAATTGGCCGAACCTGCAGATGCTGCAAGTAAACAAACCGTCCTGGCCCGCCAGCAGATTTCCCTGACAGGCCGCGTGCCAAAGGTTGCCGATCCCTGCTCTAGATAATACTTAGTCCTACCCCAGTGCAGGGGCCTGAATTGGATGACTTATTGAGGTCCTTATAGTCCTACATCTATATGATTTTATGTACTTTAAAAAAGCATTACCATTACTATCGCAGTTTTCCCAACCCCAAGTGTGCAAAAATCATGAGTAGGGCCTCAAATATAGTTAGATTGGTTTAAAAATAAGATGTTAAAATAATATATTTGGGGTTATTTTTATTTGCTTTCTGGTGTTGGATTCTTTAGGAGTCATATTTTCTAGCTTTTCTTCATAACCATGAGGACTAGAAATTTACTTTTTAAATAAAATGAAATCTAGATTCTCACACTATGGGGTTGAACATCTCATGGCAGAAAACCAAGATCTCAGAGTTGGGCCATCAGAACTCCTGGTGCAGGTAGTGTCGAGTACCATGGAGAGCATTGATGAGTTTATCTACCTTGGCTGCAAGCAAAGTTCAAACGGTCACAGCAAACCAGACATTTGACATATGCATGAAATCCATGGCTCAGTTATGGACACAAAAATGCCTTTGCACTGAGACAAAGTTCAGGATCTATCAGACCTGTCCACTACATATATTGCTATATGACTCAGAAACCTGGACCATCTTACAGAAAGACTTGGAGGCACTCTATATGCTCTGGCAGTGCCAAATCCTGAGCACAAAGTGGTTTGACTGTGTGAAATGTCACAATTTTGCAGAGATTATATTCAAAAGCAGTGTTGCACACTCTTTGGCCACATAATCAGGATGAGCAAAAACACCCCAACACACCAAACTCTCCATTGATTCATGAAAGGGTGCATGCACTGGCAACACTTGCAGGGCCACACCCAGAGACTGTGGATTCTCAGGATAGAGCCAGATCCGGGAACTCCACTACATAAATGCCTGGTGTGATATCAACCATGGTGGTCACTCTACCTGGCACAAGCATCCTCAATAGACTGTGTGTGTTTGACTTTACTTCTTAAAGGTATTGAATTCAATCCTATATTAGGTATATTATTTATTTTAAAAATCTCAATTTCTAAAAAATCTGTCATATGTGTCACTACATTTTCTACACTTAATTATCTTAATTTTCTAAAATTGTTCTGCTCTTAAAGATATTTCAACAAGTAGAAATATTATAGCACTTGCACTCTAACATTTTTCATTTGGCCAATTAAGTGAATGCTTAGGAGTTGATCCACTCAAAAGATTCTCTTTGTCATGAAATTTGTCATAAAAGTATAGTTTGAGCATAGAAGAATATCATCAACACACATATTAACAATTTGAACTCTTGCAACATCACCTTGCATCTCTTTGATGCATAGTCTGCAGTGCAGAGAGTTAACAGGTATTTACTGCTTATTAGGGCTGTCAATCACAGTTAACTCATGTGATTAACTCAAAAAAATTAACCGTGATTAAAAAATAATCAGTTTTAATTGCACTGTTAAACAATAAAATACCAATTGAAATTAAATATTGGATGTTTTTCTACATTTTCATATATATTGCATTCTGTGTTGTAATTGAAATAAAAACTGTACAAAAATAAAACAATGTAAAACTTCAGAGCCTACAAGTCCGCTCAGTCCTCCTTCTTGTTCAGCCAATAGCTAAGACAAACAAGTTTGTTTACATTTACAGGAGATAATGCTGCCCTCTTCTTAGAATCATAGAAGATTAGGGTTGGAATAGACCTCAGGAGGTCATCTAGTCCAACCTCCTGCTCAAAGTGGGACCAACCACAACTAAATCATCCCAGCCAGGGCTTTGTCAAGCCGGGCCTTAAAAACCTCCAAGGAAGGAGATTCCACCACCTCCCTACATAACGCATTCCAGTGCTTCACCACCCTCCTAGTGAAATAGTGTTTCCTAATATCCAACCTAGACCCCCCCCACTGCAGCTTGAGGCCATTGCTCCTTGTTCTGTCATCTGCTACCACTGAGAACAGCTGAGCTCCATCCTCTTTGGAACCCCCCTTCAGGAAATTGAAGACTTATCAAATCCCCCCACCCCCACTCTTCTCTTCTGCAGACTAAATAAACCCAGTTCCCTCAGCCTCTCCTCATAAGTCATGTGCCCTAGCCCCCTAATCATTTCCGTTGCCCTCCGCTGGACTCTCTCCAATTTGTCCACATCCTTTCTATAATGGGGGACCCAAAACTGGACGCAATACTCCAAATGTGGCCTCACCAATGCCAAATAAAGGGGAGTAATCACTTCCCTCAATCTGCTGGCAACACTCCTACTTTTGTAGCCAGCATTGCAAGGTATTTACGTGCCAGATATGCTAAACATTTGTTTGCCCCTTTGTGCTTTGGCCACCATGCCAGAGGACATGCTTCCATGCTGATGACATTGGTTAAAAAAATAATGTGTTAATTAAATTTGTGACTGAACTCCTTGGGGGAGAATTGTATGTCCCCTGCTCTGTTTTACCTGCATTCTGCCATATATTTCACATTACAGCAGTCTCAGATGATGACCCAGCACATATTGTTCATTTTAAGAACACTTTCACTGCAGATTTGACAAAACACAAAGAAGGTACCAATGTGAGATTTCTAAAGATAACTACAACACTCAAACCAAGGTTTAAGAATCTGAAGTTCCTTCCAAAATGTGATCGGGACGGGGTGTGGAACATGCTTTCAGAAATCTTAAGAGCAACACTCCGATGCGGAAACTACATTTATAGGCACCCCAACAAAACATCACAAGTACTTAATGAGACCATCTTTGAATTGTTAGCAATTATCTTCAAGAAGTCATGGAGAATGGGTGAGGTCCCAGAGGATAGAGAAGGGGAAATACAGTAAGTATCTTTAAATGGGTGATGGTGGGAAAGGATCTGGGAAATTATAGACCTGTTAGCCTAAGTTTGATAACTGGAAAGATACTGGAACCGGTTATTAAACAATTTGTAATCACCTAGAGAATAATAGGGTTATAAGTGATAGCTAACGTGGATTTGTCAAGAACAAATCATGCTACATCAACCTAACTTCCTTCTTTGATAGGGATACTGGTCTAGTCGATGGCAGAAAAACTGTACATGTCATATCTTGATTTTAGTGTGGATTTTAACAGTCACACATGACATCCCCATAAGCAAACTAGACAAAATGTGGTGTAAATGAAATTACTATAAATTGGGCATAAAACTAGGTGAAAAACCATCTTAAAGAGTAGTTATTAGTGGTTTACTGTCAGACTGTGGTGGGGGAGCAGCTCTAGTTGGGTCTCAGAAGGGTATGCCCTGGATCTGGTACTATTCGTTAATTTTATTAATGACTTGGTAATGGAGTGGAAAGTATGCTTATAAAGATTGTGGGTGACAACAAGCTGGGAGGGGTTCCTAGCGCTTCAGAGGACAGGATTAGAATTCAAATTAACCCTGACAAACTGGAGAATTGGACTGAAATCAACAAGATGAAATTCAGTAAAGATAAGTGCAAAATACTACACTTAGGAAGAAAAAAATCAAACGCACAACTACAACATGGGGAATAACTGGCTAGGCTATAGTAGTGATGAAAAGAATCTGTAGGTTATAATGAATCACAAATTGAGTATGAGTCAACAATGTGATACAGTTGCCAAAAAATAAAAGGCTAATATCATTCTGGATATCATACCCAGGAGGTAACTGTCCTACCCTACTTGGCACTGGTGAGACTTCAGCTGGGGTCTTGTGTCCATTTCAGTGCACCACACCTTAGGAAGGATGTGGACAAATTGGAGGTAGTCTAGAGAAGAGCAACAAAGAGGATACAAGGTTTAGAAAACCTGACCTATGAGGAAAGTTTAAAAAACTGGGCATGTTTATTCTTGAGAAGAGAAGACTGAGTTGGAATCTGATAAATCTTCAAATATGCTAAGGGCTGTGTGATGCAGTTTAAAGACCCCACACTAAGGCTAAGGGAGCTGTGGAGTAGTATCAGGCCAATAATCTCCCCATCCCCAGCAGCTTCAGATCGTGTTCCATATGGAAGGCATCTGGGACAGACGGATCTACAGGGGAAGGGTCTGGAATGTGAGTAAGACCCAAGGGCCTGACCCCTCTGTTCTCCCCCGACTTCTCCCTTACAAGGGGGAGCAAGTGGACACTGAAAAGTAAGCTGGAAAGATGCAACTGACTGAATTATTATTATTTGGGGAGCAATCCATTGCTAAGAAGGAAGCAGAGTGCCATGATCATGTCCCAAACTGAAGAGAGAACAGAAGGGGGTAGGAAGTGGCCCAGGGGATGCAGCTCTATTGTACCAGCTAGAGAGGACTGAGACTTTCCTCACCCCTTCCTCCTTGGGCCAGGACCTAGTGGAGAGAAGGGGCCTGGGTCCCCCTACTTTTCTCCTTCCTGCTTCCTCCTCCTCTACCCAACTGAGGGAATCTGGGGGAGCACCAGGGGATGGTGGACTAATTTGATGCCAAACCTTCAGATTGCTTGGCAAGGCCATCCCAAGTCACTGTTGAGCCACAGCCTGCCCATTAGGCCCGTTGGTCCCAAGTGAACCCCATTAGAGCCTGTTATAAAGAAAGCGGTGATCAATTGTTCTCCATGTCTACTGAAGGTAGGACAAGTAGCAATGGGCTTAATCTGCAGCAAGGGAGATTTAGGTTAAATATTAGGAAAAACTTTCTAACTATAAGGATTTTTAAGTACTGGAATAGGATTTCAAGGGAGGTTGTGGAATTTCTGTCTTTGGAGGTTTTTTAGAACAGATTAGACAAACCCTGTCAGGGATTGTCTAGGTATCCTTGGTCCTGCCTCAGCATGGGGAGTGGAGGGGACTGAACTAGATGACCTTCAGGTCCCTTCTAGTCCTACATTTCTATGATTATGTAAGGACAATCAAGTTAAAACCATAAACAAAACATTAGAAACTCACACTACAGTCTAAACTTTCAAGAAATCAAAACCTTTGAAAATAGAATTTTACAATTAAGGTACCTGTATTACCTTAACTCTGTCCCCATTATAGAGCCCTGAGAAAAATCAGACAACTTTATCATAATAGTTAATTGTATATTGCTCGAGCCACTTTACAGCCTCAAATATGAGCCCTGAACCTTAACCCAAACCTAATCTGCATCTAGATCCTAGATAACCATCTCTAAATAGAGATTTTATTTTGCATTTTTTTAAATCTTGTAAATATGCCTCTTTAAAACATTACCAAAATTAAATCACATCATACTAATCACACCAAGCTTATTAGTTTAGGTCTTTTTTTCAAGAATACATCAGGTAAGTGTAGATACCCTTTATTAGAGGGGGACAGAGCGTCACTCCAAGCAAGGGGTTACATAAGTGTATGCATACATCAGGCACATGCACACACATAGTTAGTGCACACTTCACCCACAATGCCCATACAGTACACCAAGCTAATTCATATGTACAGCTCACATCAAACAGCAGATATAAATGTGTCCACACAGCTTAGTTAAATTTGTGTGGGAGGGGGCAGCAGGGGCATCATCAATTATTTGTATTGCAGTAGCTCCTATGAGCCCCAGTCATGAACCAGGACCCCACTGTCCTAGGTGCTGTACAAACACAGAACAAAAAAGACAATCCCTGCTGCAGACAGCTTACAATCTAAATAGATTTAGAATCTTTTGCTGTAAGTTCTAAATCAAAAAGACTTCTAAGACTAAAAGATCCAGAAATAATCACATGTCATGGATACAAAAAGATAAGCTTATGGTGAGTTGAAAAAAAATTGTCTTTTTAACTTTTCCCCCCATGCTGGTCTTAATTTTTAAGCTCTAACCAAACTTACAAGCTCTGTAAAAGGACTCAACAAATGGCTTTTTCAAGTTTCACCATAAATTTCCAAAGATTTAGGGAAGGATTGAATTTCCCACCCACAAAACCGACCATAAGCCTTGTGGGAGATAGGTATAATCATATATAGATGTTCACTTGGTAGCCTGTGTAGGCTAGTATTCACAACAGATCAGCCTTGCTACAGTGGAACTGTAAGGGGTCCGGACTCACCCCTGCAGCGCCTCCTACTGGTCGTCCAGGGAATTAGCTCACCAGCCTCTGGAGCACCCTCTGCAGGCCGGTGATCCACCTTGTCCTCTGCTGGCACCCATGTCCTTCCCAGGACCCGGTGCCCCTATTACTGGGATGCTGCCCCCTGGCAGTACCCCACAGATCTGGGTCTCCCCTCCCTGGGGAACCCCCACCTCATCTCACGATAAGGCCACTGCCAGTCACCAACTAGCCCCCACTCTCTGGGGCAGACTGCAGTATAGGCCACTCATCATCGGCAAGGTTAGGTTTGGACCTGCTGCCCTCTGCAACCCCCAGTACCCCTTGGCCTAATACTAGGCCACAGCCTGGGGCTATCCAGGCTGGAGCTCCCCAGCCCTGCTCCACTCAGGTACTCTATCTAGCTCCCTGCCCCAGGCCCTTCTCTCTCTAAAGGCAGAGAGAGACTCTTGGGCTCCTGGCTCCCAGCCTCTTTATACCGGCCATCTGGGCTCTGATTAGGGTGTGGCCCAGCTGCAGCCACTTCCCCCCCATCAGCTAGGGTTTTACCTTGCCCTGCCCCAGCCCTCTGCAGGGCTTTTTCAACCCCTCAGGGCAGGAGCGGGTGTCCACCCTGCTCCAGGAACATTAAAGAGCTAATACATTGCTCTATTTTGAACCTTCCCAGGCCTTCTCCAGTAATGTGACCAACTTCATTATCTTTAAAAAATATTGAGAGAACTGAAAATGAACTCCTTGAAAAACAAAGAGCTGAGGAAAAAAAGGAGAAGGCTAAAAACAAAATCCTAAAAATAGTAAGATGTAAAAATGGTGCAGAAGCAGTATTGTATGTGGATGTTCAAAACCTGGATTTGTTTTACAGTTAATAAAAATAAAGTAATATAAAACTTGACAAATGCAGTCTTCAACCTCACACCAGACACAGCATTAAAAAAACCTGACATAGTATCCGGGTGAAAGTCTGAGAGGTGGCAGGCCTAATTTAGGAAGTAAGTTGGCTAGGTGATAAAACATACTCAAAATAGATTAGTCTATGTGAACCACTCTGCTCCGCTGAATACACCCTTAAACATTCTGAAGTGATAACTCTATTTTCTGTCATCAAAAATTTCACTGCCTGGTATCATCCAGAGGTTTGGGATTCTTTTTTTTTTTAATCGTGAAATAATGTGCTTGCTGAATTTAAGGGCATGATGGGCTTTGTTGGGAGGGAAATGACAATTTAAGGACATCCTGGCAGTGCCTTTTTGCTTTATGATGCCTCTTATTCATGTATAATCTATTTCAAGTGGTTAATACAAATGTAGATATCCACATGAAGTGTGCAAAACTATATTAAATATTGCATTAGTATTTCTATAAGCTATGCACATTTTTATAAATTGAGGAAGTCAATTTCCCTTCCTTGCCATGTTTAGCAATGAATTCTACCACTGTATATATTTCTACATAGAACTTCTAAACTATTTATAGAAAAATTTACTTCATAAAAGCACCAGCTTCAGAGATGTATTAATACTCACCTCACTGATACAGGTTCTGATTATGGACAAATCATGGGCCATCTTATGTGCCAGCAAAAGAAAGTAAGAAGGTGTAACACACTCTTTCTTCTCTTGTACTGGTGCACCATACCACTGCTTCCTGCATATGCAGAGGAATGCAGATCCACTGTATACACAGGAGAGGATGGGAAGTTGGTGGAACCTTGACCCTGCCTCCCCCCCCCCCCCCCCCCCCCCCCAGTATGCTTGGAAGTGTAGTTAGGATGGCAGGGAGCACATGCTGTGACAGATAAAAACCTGTGGCAGTTTACTCTATCCCTGAAGCAGCTGGAAGACCAGGATTGTGGTTCCCCCCAGGGCTGCTCCAGAGGCAATGCAATTCCTCCTTGCAATGGGCTAGATCACAAACTGATGGTTAAGTCCCACATTTCGTGTTGTAGATCTGTGTTTCTCAACCTTTTTGTGTTGGTGACCTACTTTGGACTAGAAAAAATTGTGACACTGCCTCCCCCCCCTTTAAATATCATTAAGTAAATTATGAATAATACTTAGGGCTGCCTTAGGGGGTGGGAAGCAGAGCAATTGCCTGGGGACCCACATCACAGAGGGCCCCACAAAGCTAAGTTAAATGTGTCAGCCCCAGGCAGCAGGGTTGAAGCCTGAGTCCCGCTACCCAGAGCCAGGGCTGGGGCTGAAGAATGTAACTTAGTTTCACAGGGCCCTCTGTGAAATGGGGCCGTGGGCAATTGACTTTCTTGCCTTCCCCTAACACCGGACCTGCACGTGCAATCCCAGTAAACCCATCCCACGACCCCCACAGATTGAGAAATACTGCTGTAGATGATTATCTCAATTCTCACAGAAGTTTTGAAGTCACCATATGTTTTCTTCTGTGGGTATGTCTGCACTGCACACTCCTTACAGCAACGTGTGAGCACATACACTAAATGCCCACTAACCATGGGTAGAAAGAGCAGTGTAGATGGTGAGGCACTGTTTAGGCAAGTATCATAGAATCATAGAATATCTGGGTTGGAAGGGACCTCAGGAGGTCATCTAGTCCAATCCCCTGCTCAAAGCAGGGCCAACACCAACTAAATCACCCCAGCCAGGGCTTTGTCAAGCCTGACTTTAAAAACCTCTAAGGAAGGAGATTCCACCACCTCCCTAGGTAACCCATTCCAGTACTTCACCATCCTCCTAGTGAAAAAGATTTTCCTAATATCCAACTTAAACCTCCCCCACTGCAACTTGAGACCATTGCTCCTTGTTCTGTCATCTGCCACCACTGAGAACAGCTGAGCTCCATCCTCTTTGGAACCCCCCTTCAGGTAGTTGAAGGCTGCTATCAAATCCCCCTCATTCTTCTCTTCTGCAGACAAAATAATCCCAGTTCCCTCACCTTCTCCTCATAAGTCATGTCCTCCAGCCCCCTAATCATTTTTGTTGCCCTCCACTGGACTCTTTCCAATTTTTCCAGATCCAAATACACACCTGAACCCTATGAGTACTTACCCTACACAGACCTCTACATGCCCAACCAGTGCCTCCCATATACACTATTTTTAACAGTGTAGGGTTCCTCAGTTTCTGCTGCAGGAAAAGGCTCTGGAAGGGGGGAGGTAGCTGGGAAAGACTCTGCCAGCACCACAATGCCGGAGCCTTTCCCCATTGCTTCCCCCCGCCAGAGCCTTTTACTGCTACATGTAAATAAAAATAAGTTAATGGAGGTATCCTATCTCCTAGAACTGGAAGGGACCTTAAAAGGTCATTGAGTTCAGCCCCCTGCCTTCACTAGCAGGACCAACTACTGATTTTTGCCCCAGATCCCTAAGTGGCCCCCTCAAAGATTGAACTCACAACCCTGAGTTTAGCACGCCAATGCTCAAACCACTGAGCTATCCCTGCTCCTAGCAATACAGTGTGATATGGATGCAGCTTGCTTTTCATTGTGGCAGGTAGCTACACTTACCCTATACACTATCACTGGTGGTGTGCAGTTTAGACATAGCCCATGAGCATGTACCTATTGCAGAGATAAAAGACAGCTTAACTTTAAACAGTTAACCTTTTTATAATAGCACCCTCCAAGCACCATATACTGGCCAAGTGAAATAAAACTTCTAGCTAGTTATGATTTTCATCAGCTTTGCTAAGAGTGGTCTAACCCTAACGACATCTGGGCACTTACTTCTAGGGATTTCTTTGTTGCAGTTGAGGTGTGTGTGTGCGCGTGTGTGTGTGTGTTTTATTTCCACTGGGGCTAATTCACAAAAATGTGTTCTTTGCTCGAGGAGAAATTTTTTACCATGATGGTCAGAAAAAGGATTATCTCACGATGGATCCAATTCACAGATAGTTGTGTAAATATCAGTATTTCACATGTGAATACTTGTGAAGCACTATAATCTTGGTGAAAATCCTAGGTATGGTGGTCAGTACATAAAAAAGGGATCAACACTGGAGATGCCGGAGGCCCAGAATGAAACTTTGTTGACTGGGAGCAACTGTAAGAGTCTTTCAAATAAGAGAGGCCACAAACTCTTCCAGGATGGGAACAGCTAAGGAGGATCCAACATTTCCATGGCCAACTTCTACATTTACTTTTCATATAATTACTACAGATGGGTGAAAGATGTATAATAAAAAAGATTTTCAATGGAAAATAGCTTTTTCCTCTGAACAAAATTTTCCAAGGAACATTTTCCTTTCCAACAAAATGTGTCAGGTTTTCCTGGCAAAAATGAAACCCTAAACTCAAAACCTGAAAGATTTCCAAGTGAAATTTGGATTAAAATGATTTTTGTTTATGTTTTTCACTAATTTTTTTCCTCCCCAGCTAGTTCTGATAACCATTTAGCCTGGGAGTCTTAGAGTACATCCACTTGTCCATGCAGTCTCCTTCCATCTACTGATGAATACAATGCAATGACTTGTGATCAGGTACCTTACAGAGCTAGCTGACATTATGATGATCACTGGCACTACATCACTGTATGGGCCCAGCCTAATAGCCAGGAAACCTGGCTTCTGTTTTCTGCTTGGCCACTGGCTAGCTTTGTGACTGAGCAAGTAACTTAACCTCTTGGTATTTTATTTGCTCCCATTTGTGAAGTGGAGAGAGATACACTCACCCAGCTTTATAAAGTGCTTTGAGATCTATGGATGAAAAACACTATGTAAGCACAAAGTATTATCATCATCTAAAGGCAAATCTTGCAGTGTGATGAGTGCTGTTAATTTCAAATGAAGTGAATGGGAATTGAGATTACTCCGCACCGTGTGGGATAAGGCTCTTGGAGCATTAATATTAGCTTGGCATTTTACACATTAGCACTCTTCTTTCCCCGGGCAGCTAGCTGGTGGGCTTGAAGCTCTGCTATTCATTTTATAAAACTGCCCTAGAGATGTACAAATTGAAATCATGAGTTGAAAGATCATTACTGCATAGTTGTGCCTCATGGTCCCTTCAATATTTCTATGTGGGACATCCGTTCAATGGCAATACTTTTATGGGGAATGGAAGATTTTTTTTTACAGGAGGACATACCTGGATCTAGTTTGAGGACAGTTAGTCAGGAAACTTGGAGACCTGGAGAGTAGGGGTTAATGAATTGGATTGGCTGCTTTGAGTGGATCGTCTTTTGACCTGGAGGAATTCCACATAGAGTGAGTCTTTTGAATATATTTCAGAACAGGTAAACACCAGAACAGTCAACAAATACTTGGAAATGCAGGTAGACTGCATGCGGTCCCCCCTGTTTCTCAGTTGCAAACTGTTTCTATAGATAACACATTTGATAATATAGGCTGAGTCCTCTGAAATGAGTCTACTAACCATCATAGGGGCTCAGGTTCAGAAGAATTCACCTTCCCTTGCAGTTGGAAATCACCCAGGGAATGATGTGGCTAACAGCAAGAACTAACAACACTTGGTGCGTCAGAGGCCAAGAGAGATGCCACTTGAGTCAAGAAGATCCAGCTGCCTCCTCATCTTGCAGGCAGGGAGAGTCTAATTAGTGTAGTTTAGCCAGGCAGGCACTCTGATAAAATATTGGACTGGCCAGGGCTTTTTGTGGGTCGGGATACGCTACCATTCCCCCCTCAAATTTGTCTTTAGTCTGCTGAGAAGCTGCAAGAGCTGGCTGCCTGTGTGCTTCTTTGCTGTGAGTTACTAAGAAATCGGCTTATTATGACACTCAGATCTCCCATCACATCTGACCTATAGCGGCTGCCCTGTCTCTTTCAATCTACTCTAAAATACAAAGATGACTCCAGAGCACAGCATTTAATGTACAAGTTACAGCAGTGAGGTTCTTGATCAAAAGAAATAGAAAATGAAAGGATTCAGGGTCAAGTATGTTACACAGGACAAAGACTATAGTAAGGTCAAGGCTACCAGTTGTTAAAAAAAATACAACTACGAAGTTTTAGTGGTTGAAAATACTCTTTAGAAAGCTTACTACCCTTGCCTTTTAGGAACTAATACTCTGAAACACTTGGGATTTTCACAAGGCCATGGGCTTTGGACCAAACAAACAGCATCTGCATTATAAACTGCCAGCTAGAGCTTCCTCAGGGAATCTTATATAAACAAATAGTGGCAGAGTGATTTTAATGAAAATCAACACATAAAACAGGACTCAGGGGACTGGTAATGGGATATAGAGCCTTTGAGCTCCAGGTTGCCAGCTTGATTCCAGTCAGGCTCTAAACCACCATCACAACATGCATCTTGGGCAAGGAAAAAGGACTAATCTCTCATTACCATAGAGAACTACATCACAAGGAACTATCCTGACCAACCTATGGTTACTTGCTGCAAAGTGTGCACATTACTATATCCTGGCTAAAACTTTTAAATAAACTCATGATGTTTGCTGTCATTTCTATTATGCATACAATCAGGAACCAGGCAATTTTTCTTCCCAACATTAATGTTTCAACCTTCAATCTCAGATTACCAATTTGGGAGCCAGATTATTGTTTTAACAAAGCATCACAATCCTGTTCCCACTTAATTATACTACAAATGAACCCTCTCCATCAATCTGAATGCATGCTTTCAGTCCAATTATTTCCTGATAAGATTGCTCTGTGAATTACACTCTGTGTTGACATTATGCATTTTATATTCCTGCTTTCGCCTCACTTTAAAACAGTTGATAATTAGTTACTCCACAAAAAGGAGTAAAATACTGTTCTAGAGGTGATCACCAAAAAATGAAATCTTCCTGCTGTAACTCTGTTGTGAGATCGCATGACCATTCAGAGTTCAATGCGGTCTACGATAAGGTCTGGTAGTAAATTGATTGTGGGATGATTATACTTTTGGGTGACATCGTTTAAAGCGAGTTTGATGTTAGGACTGGGAACCACTTCAGATAAAATGAGAGCTAGGTTAAACCTCTGAGCAAAACAAACTGAATTAACAAACTGTAACAGACACACATGCAAAAACAAATCACTTACTTTGCATCCCCTGGTTCACTTCCTGACCAAAAGTGGAAATATCAAAATGCTGTAGAGAATGGAAAAACAGTAAAAATAGCCTATGTCATGAGCGAGACTTTTCAGGCACTGAAGCTCTGAACTTTTGGGTGTTTGCCCACCACCTGTAAAGAGTCTTGCACTGCATTGTTGTCTACCTTTACATAGATTCACCAAAGGGAGGAAAGAGGCTGGTTAAGGAGGAGTGTTCCATCTAGAATCAATTCTCAACTGTGCCACAATTTCCTGTGTGACATTAAGTAAGTCATGCCATTCCTTTCCACTTAATCTCTATCTATAAAATGAGGATAATGGTAATTCCTTACCTCAAAACAATGTGCTGAGGAGAAACTCATTAATGGAAGTGAGGCATCCTTATGCTGAGATGATGGGGGCCATATAAACAGATAGAATTGGGATACAGATTGCAAAGAGTATTCTTCTCTTGCACAAGAGGCAGCTACAATCTTGGTTCCTGAACTCCTGGCACTCTTAGGCTATGTCCACACTACAGTGTATACATGCATGCTGGCACGAGCTAGCCAAGCGCATCTCCAAGTGTCCAAATTGAAGAGCAACACACGAGCATGCCATACCCAGTATATCTGCAGCCACACACGACACATGTTTAGAGCTAGGATTTCGAGGGCAGGGAGGGAGGCAAATCCCATGGTTCTTATTACCTCATCATCATTTACAGCTGCTCTAGACATTTGTTTATGGTGTATTTTAGGAGAACTTGTCTGCCCTTCCAGGATCCCTGTGCAGAAGTGTTTTTAGCCTGCCACATTAAAGGTGAGCTACTTTCAGTTCTGCATGCTCCTCACCTCTGCTAACTGCCCTGCTCCTGGGGCAGCACAGAAACACACTGACACCTATGCGGTGTGGATTATAAGATTACAATTCAGCCCAATATGTTTTGAAGAAAAAGAACATTATGTTAAATCTTTGCGGCCTACCAGTGGTACCACTATATACAGAGAGTTGTCATTATTAACCTTATTTGTTGTATTGCCGGATATGCATTAGTTGTAATACTCACTTGAATGCCTTTGGTTCCTTTTACAGTTTTAAACATATTGTTTCCTCTCTTTATTCCAAATGCATGCCTTAACAGTGTTCCCCATCTCTGCGGAGTTTACACTGCTCTAATGTATTACTTGTGGCCTGTATACTGTGACTATCAATTTTCACAAGTGTGTCATGGGTCAGCAGCAGTCCTAAAGAAGTACAGGGAAGAGTATATGTCATTAATGGAAGGGGAAAAAAGAACTCTTAGTAACAAACAACTTCCCCCACCCCCCCACATACTTCTTTGTGACAACATACGCTTTGGATCGCTGTAAAATTAATTGTTCAATATTTTAAATGCTCAGTTTCAAGTTTTTAATTGAGCTTAAATTAGATTGCAGCAAGTGCATACAGCCTTTAAGACAAATCTCTAAAATTATGTCAGTATAGTCTGAGCTATGTTACTGCTGGCAGTCTTAATTTTACAGGGATGTCCCGATTGTCAGATCCTTTATTCATGTTTTCTAAGCATCGCTGGAGAAGAGCATCTACAATTCTTTCTTGCTCATCACTTTCAGTGGATGCAAGGAAAAGAATTCAGAGAAAATTGATGCACAAAAGAAACAAACAGCTGAGAATAAACCAATGATGCATAATTCTAAAGGAACTCCTAATTCACCACATATGCATGCACTCTCTAAATATACTATATAAAGCCCAGATTCAGGAAGATATTGATGCTTTAGCATAAAACTTTAGACATGTGAGTAGTCCCATTAGGAGGCATTGTACAATGGCTAGCACAATCTCTGACTAATGCCTCTAGGTGCAGCTTCAATGTAGACAATAAAATAAAATAATAAATATAAACTAATAGAAGTGATTCAATGACCAAGGGCAGATCTACACTTCAAACGACGCAGTAGCACTGCTGTAGTGCTTCAGTGGAGACGCTACTATGCTGACGGGAGATCTTCTCTTATCAAGGTATTTAATCCACCTCTGTGGGAGGCTATAGCTATGTCAAGGAGAGAAGCCCTCCCTTCCACGTAGTTCTGTCTACACCAGGGGTTAGCCCAGTATAATTGCGTCACTCAGGGATGTGGATTTTTCACACCCCTGAGTGACGTAGTTATGCCAGTGTACATTTATAGTATAGATTTGGCCTGAGATGCAAAACAAAAGGCCATAGGAAAAAAAAGAAAAGTTGCAGACCCCCACAATGCTCAATGATAACCAGTACTATTATTATTAATGTCAACCCCTGACTAAAGCCAGGTCTACACTACAAACGTACATCAGTATAACTACATTGCTCTGGGGTGTGAAAAATACAGGTCCCTAAGTAACGCGGTTATGCTGACCTATCCCCCTATGTCAGTGGGAGGGCTTCTCCTGTCGACATAGCTACAGCCTCTCACAGAGGTGGATTAACTACACCGACAGTAGAAGCTCTCCCGTTGGCATAGTAGCATCTTCACTGAAATGCTACAGCAGCACAGCATATAGAATTTTTAAAGAAAGATGTTCTCTCTCTAAAGTTCACCTCATCTACTGGCATATTGTCAGGGAAGAGCTCTGTCATAATGGCAGGATAATAAAGTTTTT
This sequence comes from Trachemys scripta elegans, assembly GCF_013100865.1. Taxonomy (NCBI): domain Eukaryota; kingdom Metazoa; phylum Chordata; order Testudines; family Emydidae; genus Trachemys; species Trachemys scripta. Next base: position 242,939,387 of record NC_048298.1, on the reverse strand, counting down.
GTATGACAGTTTAGCAGTAGTAAAATCTACCAACTACATCATTTAATATACATATATAACTAGGCCTGAGCACAAAAATGGTACTGCTATCTGTAAAGTCTAGGGAAAATCCTCTGTAGGTTCCTAACCAAGACCTTAGAATTACCAACACAACTATTCCTAGGTGTAAATTTGGCCCAGTGGATAGTGACAGGACTTCAGAGTCTCAGTAAGGAAGGGCAGAAGATGGTGTCACTTGGAGTTCCATTAACATGAAACACCATACTAGCAAAATAACAAATATATATCTGCTTTTTTCTAGTCAAACATTGTAAATTTGCCTCAAATATACCACTATTTTTCACAAAAACTGAAAGATGATTTTTTTTTATTTTATTTTATTTATTTTTTTGGCATGCCACTGGAAAAAGTGTACTTGTTTACCAGGAAAGGAGCATTTTTTGGAACTTGCAAGAAAAAAGTATAACTCATTTGGAACTTCATAAATTGGGACATATGCTGCAATTTCATTATCATGGGGGAGGAAGAAAATAAGTCTATTTCCCAATGGCAGTCTATGACATCAGTTTATTTCCCAACTAAGAACATATGCCAATGTGAAAAAAACTTTGTTTTTTTCCTGCAGATCAGTGGAATAAAATTATTTATTTCCACAAAAAGCTAAGTCAGCAACACACCACTGATATGACTTCATTACGATGACAAAATGCAAGAAAAACAGATCTTTGATGACTTCACTTTTAAAAAATACAGAATGAAAGACAGAATCACAAGAAATCATAACTTTATTTCTGTAAAATCAGCTCTAAAACATTCCGATCACAAACACGAGCATTTGCTCATTGGTGCAGAGATTTGGTTAATTTTGAATTTTTAGATAATTTTCCATTTCAAAATTTTGTTGAATTCAGCTCCACCCTTATTCGTAGTATCATTTATATTTCCACTTTCCACTTTAAGTTTAGAGTCACAAGCTAATGTAAATAATAATATAAATTGATTTAAATTGGCTTTCAGTGGGACTTCGGCTCATAAGACAATTAGTTGCTTCTGGGAATTTTACCCAATAGGTATGATTCTGCTTTCACAGCAGTTTTATATCAGTGTAAATTCTTGACATCTATGCTTCTGCTGCTCCTAATGTGACCATTCCTGAGTCACAATGGTGTGGTCAAGAGTAGAATCAGATCCAGATTTCTTCACCTAAAACCCTGAACTAATGGAGTGCAGCGTCAGAATTACCAGCTTGCTTTTTTGGTTTCCTGTTTTGTTCTAAGTGTTTCATTACTAAATCTTTCAGACACTGAACAACCTAAGGTCAGGTAACAATTGATTTTAATTTTTATCAGGCTACCCAGAAGACTAGTTCAATCAGATCACCAGATATGAAACTGCCAATCATTTACAATGGAAATGACACTCATCGCTGAAATATTGGTGCAATATTGCCTCTAGGTAGTGACTATTCCTTCTGTGATGGCAAAATGAAACAACTGCACTTGCAAATAATTCATCACCAGCAAGTCATTCTCAAACAAAATCATTTATCAGGCAACATGCATCTTCAGCTGACAGATGCAACTGTCACTCCACAGAAACGGAAACAAAATGTTTCTTTATACTTTGAAAAATAACAGGAATATTAGGCTTTAAATGGAGCAATTATTTCTTTTCATTTAATATTCCATGAATCTATAAATCTGGTTCTATTGTGATTTAACTTGTATGCTTCCACCTTGCTTCATGCTACTTAGATTTCTATTATATTTTTAGAAATATAGCACCTAGTGCTCCGTTCCTTGCTCACATGAGTTGTCCCAATGACGTCTACACCCCTATTCACATAAAATGGGGTCTGCATGATTAGGCATCAGTTCTACACTAGTCTATTCAATACAAGTCCTCATACCATCCTCAGCACCATAGTGCCTGAGCCTCTTCCAGAAGTGCATTAAGTGACATTACCATCATCTGTCATCATTATTAAGTCATTATGAATTCAAAAATCACTTTTCTTCTATGCCTCCTTTTGCCCATGCACTCTTCTCTCTGTCTAACCAGCCTAATGTGTATCTTTTTCCTTTTGTTAAAGAATCCTCTTTTCTTTAATCTGAAACCAATCTTCCCTTGTAAACCTGAGAAAGATGTATTCACTACTGCAAGGCTTGCAGTTTCCTGATTCTGCATGACTAAATACCACTGGAGGGTTCTAAGACTCCTATCAAGGACTAAGGTATTCATGCTTTGGAAGTGTTTTCAAAAGGCAAATGCTTTAGGACAAGGGTTTTTTTAGGGGGGAAAAATGGTATTTTGGTATTGGTGTGTTCATCATTGCTAAGTCCTAATCGATTTAGATGGCTATGGACTTGTCTACATGGCTCCACAATACAGACAACGGGGGGTATGAATTGCAGCATGAACCAAAGCACTGTGCCGTATCTGCCCCATGTATACTCTGCTAGCATGAACTAAAAAAGTATCTAAATGTTAACTAGGTACCTTTAAGTTTGCACTAGCAGGGTTTACACAGGGCAGTTACAACACAACACTGCAGTGTGTGCTGCAGCTAACTCCCCCTCCCCACTTAGCACTGCAGGGTCATGCAGACAAGCCCAAAAGTGCCTTAGACATTTAGGGCAGAATGCTCACAAGGAGTTAGGATCCAAACTTCCATTTCGATGGAAGTTAAGGGCTGAATTCTCAAAAGCCCTTTGAGCATTCAGCCCTTAGGCACTTAACTGTCTCTTTAAGCTCCTAAGCCCAACATTTATGCACCACTGACATTCATCAAACCACTGTTCAGCAGCCATATAGTCCTATAGGTGCCTACATCCTCAGAGGCCTCTCCGGGTACACCAGTAGTCATGCACAAATCTGCTTAAGACCTGGCACAGCCAGTGTGTTTCTCAGAGGCCTTGCTCATGCCTAAGCCCCAGCAGGAGCCTCAGGCTAGGAGGGAGGGATGCATGTATGAGTCTGTCAATCCCCAATAGCTTTGTAGTTAGGGCACTTACCTACAATGAGGAAGACCTCAGTTCAAGTTCCTAGTTCAAATCAGACAAAGTGAGGATTTGAGAATAAGTCTTTCATGTCCTAGGTGAGCACCTTCACCACTGGGCTAATGACTGTAAGGGGTCAGATGGGATGTCTTTGGTCTTTCCTAAGAAAGAGTTGGCTTAGGCACTCAACTCCAGGAGAGGGCTCATAACTAAGATTTATACCCACTGCAACCTGTCAGTCCAGCACCTTGGGTTCAATTCAACCGGAGTTAGCTACGTACGTGGATCTGGACCCTAAGCCCTGGCCCTTTTCTCTCCTGACTAGCTTAGGTGGCTCCCCGCTCAGTGTGCTGGCTTCCAAGAATCCCTTTCTTAGCATCTGTCTCCATGCAATGCATGGTGAGCCTGAGCACTTAACTCAAGGCAGTGAATTCCACTGGGCATCAAGAAGTTAGGCACTGCAATGCCTAAATCCTCTGTGTGAATCTAGCCCTAAGTACCTAAGGGCTGTAAGTCATTTCTGAAAATAGCACTTTGCTGTCTAAATCAGTGTCACTCAATCTTTCCAGATGACTGTATTCCTTTCAGGAGTCTGATTTGTCTTGCGTACCCCCAAGTTACACCTCACTTAAAAACTACTTACAAAATCCGACATCAAAATACACAAGTGTCACAGCACACTATTACTGAAAAACTGCTGACTTTCTCATTTTTACCATATAATTATAAAATAAATTGATTGGGATATAAATATTGCACTTATATTGCAGTGTATAGTATAGAGAGCAGTATAAACAAGTCTAAGGCCTTGACTACACTGGCAATTCACAGCGCTGCACTTGCTGCGCTCAGGGATGTGAAAAAACACCCCCCCTGAGCGCAGCGAGTGCAGCGCTGTAAAGCGCCAGTGTAATCAGCACCTGCAGCGCTGCACTCTCGCTCGCAGCGCTGCAAGCTATTCCCCTCGGAGAGGTGGAGTACTTGCAGCGCTGCGAGAGAGCTCTCGCAGCGCTGGCGGCGCAACTACACTCGCGCTTCACAGCGCTGTGAATCTGTGAGTGTAGCCAAGGCCATAGTCTGTACGAAATTTTAGTTTGTACTGACTGCTCTAGTGCTTTTTATGTAGTCTAGGCAAATATCTAGGTGAGCTGATGTACCTCCTGGAAGGCCAATGCATACCCCCAGGGGTACACATACCCCAGGTTGAGAACCACTGGTCTAAATAACTTAGGCTTTGCAATGCTGATCAGAAAAATACCTATCTTTACAAATGTAGGTCTTAATACTTACAGCTCAAGGCAGGTAGTACTATAGCACCTGAGACAGAGCATGAAACGGGTGCTAAAACCAAAGAACATAAGAGTATTTTTTTCCTTTAAGTCACACTTCATCCACTCCCCCTCAAAAACTATCAAAATATATTCACAAAAGCTTTCACCACTCTCTGTCAGAAGTTTAAGGGCTGTAAATTAGTGCTTCAATTTGCATTTCCTCCTTCTGGGTTATAGCTGTGTCTACCAAGCATCATTACTATAAGCAGAAACATTTAAGCAGATTGCTGTAGAGATTGCAGAAAAAAAGTCTCGAATGGATGTGAACATTAATAGCAGGTCTAGCTAAATAACAGAATCACTGAAGACAACACACAGATGCTTACTTCCCTACAAGCCCTGAAATCTCACTGCTTTGAGATGCTCCATCTTAATACTAATGGAGAATACTAGTCATAAAAACCTGCCAACGTAAACAATGTATAAAAGTACTTGCCACTAAAATGCCACCTCAAGTCTATTTTCTGTGTTTCCCTGCTTAAATTGCTGCATGACTGTTAAACTCACAAGAAATAAAACATAGCTCAGAATACAATAATTTTGTTGGATTTAAAGCATTCACAGAATTGTATTCACTCAAACGCTTTGAAGATGATTTTGGAACCACCATCCCAGATGCTACTCTCATTAAAGTCAATGACAAAAGTACCACCAATGGGAGCAGAATCAGGTCCTCCAAGACTACTGTCAATTTAATGTAAGTCCAAAAAGATAAATACAACTTCACAATGTGCTGTGATCTAGATTTAGGTGGCAGGAATGTTTGGGAAAGCCCATTTTTTGCAGGCTTCTTTGTACAAATTGAATTAAATGCTCTGGGGAATTTGAATCTTGGACTTTTTATCTTATCTTACAGTATGATATGAACAATCAATACACACAGCCAGCTGTCACAAACAACTTACATTGTTATACAGATTTATCTGTTTCAATCACATCGTAACAGACATGTTCTGAATTGCTTTTATTTACTTCCCTTTTAGGAATGAGCTCTGTTTACTTCAAGGAAATACTGAGCAAGGTGTAAATGATCATCTTTTCTCTCGATAATTAGATAACTTTCCCCAGACATGTCATGCTGGTGTTCGGGCTTTTATTCAATGGTTACCAGTAGACATCAAGTACTTAGATTGAATATGACACACATTAACCTTGTGGGAATATACTTAAATGGTTATGAAATTAACATATGTACCCAACCAAATTTGAAAGTGGGAATTGACTGGCCTGCTGAAACATGTCTTAAGAGACACAGATCACATTTTTGACTACCGTGTAAGCAATATGGTCTAAAGGCAAAGAACAATTAGGGTATGTCTACACTATGGTTATGACAGTACACATGTTTTTACACATGGCTGTGCCATAATTCCCCCAATTGTCCACATCTGAACCCCAGAAGCACATGTCTGAGCAAAGGGTAAGTACACATCTCCAGCTGTGGGAGAGCTTTGTACTGATTCAAGTTTGCAGTGTGGACACAGTTTTAGAAAAGACAGGTGAATCATTCAGCTCTTTATAGAATCATAGAAATGTAGGGCTAAAGGGACCTCAAGAAGTCATCAAGTCAAGCCCCCAGGATGAAATATACCTACTTAGACCACTGCTGACAGTTATTTGTCCACCTGTTCTTAAAAATTATGAGGATTCTAAAACCTCCATTGGAAGCCTCTTCTAGCCCTTCACTAGAAAGTTTTTCCATAATATGGAACCTAAATCTCTCTTGCTGCAAATTAAGCCCATTTCTTCTTGTCCGATCTTCAATGGATATGTAGAACAGTTGACCACAGTCCTCTTTATCACAACCCTTAACATAATTGAAGACTTATCAGGTCATGCCTCAGTCTTCTTTTCTCAAAACTAAATTTATAGTTTAACCTTCCCTCATAGGCCTCACCAGTTCTAAGTAGAGTGGGACAATTACTTCCCTTGTCTTTCATACAACACTTATGTTAATGCATCCCAGAATGATTTTTAGCAACTGCATCACATTGTTGACTCATTCAATTTGTGATCCAGTAAAACTCCCATATCCTTTTTAGCAGTTACTGCTAATGAGTTACTGCTCATTTTGTATTTGTGCATTTGATTTTTCCTTCTTAAGTGAAGTACTTTGGACTTATCCTTATTGATTTTCATCTTGTTGATTTCAGACCAATTCTCCAATTTGTTATGGTCATTTTGAATTCTAATCCTGTCCTACAAATAGCTTGCAATTCCTCCCAGGTTGGCATCACCTGAAAATTTTATAAGCAAACTCTCCACTTCATTATCCAAAAAAAACAACAAGGAGTCTGGTGGCACCTTAAAGACTAACAGATTTATTTGGGCATAAGCTTTCGTGAGTAAAAACCTCAAGTCATTAATGAAAATATTGAATAGTACCAGATCCAGAACTATCCAATGTGGGGGGATACACCCTCCCAGCAAACCACTGAGAACTCTTTTTTGAATACCGTCTTTCAACTGGTTGTGCACCCACCCCTCATTGCCCTAGTTTGATAATGAGAAAGTCATGTGGGACAGTGTCTAAAGACTTAGTAAAAATCAAGATATACCGTGTCTACTGCTTCCCCCTATCCCCTAGTCTAGAAACCCTGTCAAAGAAGGAAATTAGGTTGCTGCAGCATGATTTGTTCTTGACAAATCCAGGGTGACTATTTCTCATAAACCTATTATTCTCTAGGTTTTTACAATTGATTGTTTTAATAATTTGTTTCAGTATCTTTCCAGGTATTGAAGTTAGACTGACTGGTTTATGATTCTCCTTAATTATCTTCTATAATTTCCCTTAATTATCTTCCTTATTTTTCCCCTCTTTTGCTAGTGAGGACAGATGGCTCTGTGGTTAAAGTAAAGCCATAGAAGCCAAAGGTAGGGCCCAGTGCAGATACCAAATTTATATCCACGGATATAAAGTGGATATCAAGGAGCTGCAGGGATCTACTGGGAATGGCAGCAGTGAAAGCTCCAGCCTCAGTGGCAGCTGTCCTTGGTCACACTAGTCCAGGAGCTTGCAAGGCAGGGCTGGGGGTACAGCCATGCCAGAAGAGCTGCCCATGTGGGGCAGCGGCTCCTGCGAGCCGCTGTCCAATGTGTGGCTGCTTTTGCCGCTGCCAGTCCCGGTAGATCCGTCTTTATATCCTCAAATATAAATTTGGTATCTACACAGGGCTCAAGCCAGAGGACCTCTGTTCTCATTCTGGGTATGCCACAAAAATCTTGTCTAACCATCCACAAATCATATACTCAATTCCCTCAGGTGTGTACTTTAATTCTTAACCTAGTTCACAAGGATTTTTGAGTTTAATTCAGAAAGTTTGTAAAAGGATGTGAGATTCTCTGATAGAAAGCACTATCAACCTAAGAATATTCATACCATATTGGAAGAAATGTATTTCTTTAAAAATATTAAATATAGATGCTATTTATTTGTAACTAAACATATATGCTGAACTTGATATAGCCCCCAAAAGGAGGTGAATAAATTCTGTAAAATCATATAAAAATGAAAATGTTAAGCATCAACCAATATATTCAAAATAACTAAAAGCCATATTACAAAGTAAAGAGCTAGATATTGGAATTTTTAGGAAAAGAGAGACGTCAGTATGAGTGAGCCAATAACTTACTTTCTAATGGACATTAAAATGAAAAAGGTAATTTTGGTCAGGACATTAATTTTATCCCTCAGTGTTGTTGAGAACTTTGATTTCTCCCAGTAGAGAAAAAGGCAGAAGGGACACTGGTTTAATATCCCTCACAGAATTCCCCTTTGCACTACACAACAGTATCAGTGATGGATACAAGTCCAAAACAGCGGATAGTACCTAGCACAATGCACCCTGTAGCGGGGTGATCACCCCGCTCCAGCCCTGGAAGGGTGAAAGCAGCCCTGGAGAGGGCTGCGGCAGGGTAAGAGGGATTAAGAATGGCTGGGGAAGCTGAGCGGGTAGCTGACCACCGCTGTGGCTGGCTTAATGAGGGCCCAGTTGGGCCTTATAAGAGGGCTGTGGACCAGAAGCCAAGAGACAGTCTCTCTCTGGCTGTTGAGAGGGATGGGCCTGGCTTCTGGGAGCTGAGCAGGGTACTAGACTGGAGCAGGGATGGGGAAAGGTCAGAGGAGCTGGGAAGCTCTGGCCTGGAAAACCCCCAAGCTGCAGGCCTTGCTAAAGGCTGGAAAAGGTACTGGTATTGTAGAGGGCAGCCCAGATATAGGCAGAGGCAGCAGGTCCAAACCTCCTTGCCAATGATGAGTGGCAATTATACTGCAGTCCGCCCCAGTGAGCGGGGGCTAGATGGTGACTGGCAGTAGCCAAAGACTGAGGTGAGGTGGGGAGACAAAGGTGCCTCAAATTATGTCTGAGAACTTTATGTATCTTGTATTACCTATTAAGAGTACAATCCAGCCTATCTGGCCCCAAAATTTGTTGAGATTTGCTTATAATGAAGATCTGCGGGGCTGGTAATAAAAGTAGCTAATGAATATTTCAAAACTTGTCCTGATTTAAAGGGAGTCGGCAAATCAATGATGTAGGAAGCTCAGAAGCTCTGAAGTGCTTTAGAAAAGCAATAATAGTTGATTGATTGATTGTTTTTTTAAAAGTGGTCATGAAATAATACAATGGCCAGAAACAGGGATGATGTGTTGTTTGTGATCATTTAGAATAACACAACAGTAGTTAGACATTTTGATGCTGAGCATCACAGGCCAGAATGCCCAAATAGAAGTTAGGAGCCTAATTCCTTTTGAGCATTCAGTCCTAAGTGCCTAACTTTTAGGCACCTAGAAAATCATTGCAATTCACAAAACCTGAGTTAGGCACGTAGGCTCCTATATAGTGAATGGAGAGAGACTGTGATTCACAGAGGCCACTATGTTAGGTAGAGAGCCACCTAAGCTAGCAAATGGGGAGATACCAACCAGAGGGGTATATGCAAAGCCCCACCCCTTTCTCAGAAATAGGCACCTATCTCTGCTAGTAATTCTCAGTTGTGAATCCTCTCCTGGAGTTAGACACCTAAGCCATTTTATTGAGAAGGTGATGGAGTCCCTCATATATTTGAGGCCAGTGAATAGGGTACTCAGCTGAGATGTGGGAGACGCTGAGTTCAAATTCCCCCTTCCAGCTGAGGGGGAGATGTCATTTGAACAGGGATCTGCCTCTCTCAGTTGAGTGTTCCAACCATTGGACTATGAGATATTATCATGTGCATATGGGGGGCGGGGCAGTCCCTCAGTCTCTCCATTGAAGCTGTTGCACGCTCAATAAATACTTCAAAAGTCACACGGACCAGAGAGAGCACAAGCATGAGAATGACTCTGTAGTCCGGTTAGAGTACCACCCTGAAAAGGGGCTGGTCCTTGTTCAAATACCCTCTCCCTCTTAGGAGGAGAGGTGACTTGAACAGGGGGTGGGTCTCCCACATCCCAGATGAGTACCCCAAGGTAAAAGGTAAGGCCTTCTTTTCCTCTCCTTCCCACATCTGTTTTGTGTGAACTTGCCTGAGGGGCCCAATCCAGTAGGCATGCTCAGAGGGCCCCCAGTTTGTGAATTGCTCTGGGTTTTATGCAATAGGAGACCAGATGACTAGAGACAGGCAGCACTGCACATGCCCAAAAGCAGAAACATTGGTGCCTAGGGAACTTTTACTGCAAAAAATTCAGTGTTTAATGATTGTAAGCACCTACAGGGTTTGGCAGGAGTTTTGTGGATCACTGCGGTGCCAACGCTGGGATTTAGGCCCCTAAATCCCTGTTTTAGGAACTTAAATCCATTTGTGCATCCAGGACTATATGTAACAGAAACTGAATGACCTATAGATCTAGACCCAAGCATCTCTAAACAGAGGAGTTCTGAGGTAGGCGATTTTGAATATCTAGCTTCTCTAATTGTTATACACAACTACCTCAGAGAGTAATACCCTGAACTCCCTTTATTTATAGGTAGTGCTTCTACTGATGTAACAACTTGGGCGTTACTCAAGTAAACCTGATTTTGGCACCCATGTGCAGTAAAGCAAATGGGTACTTTAATAACTACCCATTTCTAGTACATACATACTCATGTTGATATCTTTTTAAGAAACTGAAGCATATGAATATCAAACCAACTGATTTATCATGGAATCCAACAGAAATGTATTAGATAATTGTGAAGTGATAAAGTATGGGCTTACCCAACTCTGACCATAATTCTGGTGATATTCTTTAGGCAATAGAAGCAGTTTCAATACCAGAGAGCATAATTTATACCTATGAGCATAATTTAAATCTTATGCAGAGAGGAAGGATGATCGATTGGTTAGTGTTAATTTGGGACTTGCAGAAATGGGTTCATTTCCATGCTCTACTATTGACTTCCTGTGTGCCCTTTAGCAAGCCACCTACTCTGCCTATGCCTCAGTCCCCATCTGCTAAATGTGGATAATCACACTTCTTTACTTCACAGGGGTCTTTGGAATAAATGAAAAGTTGTGAGATGCTCAGATACTATGGAGTCAGGGCCGGCTCCAGGCACCAGCTTACCAAGCAGGTGCTTGGGGCGGCCACTCCGGAGAGGGGCGGCACGTCCAGCCATTCAGTGGCAATTTGGCGGATGGTCCCTCACTCCTGCTCGGAGCAAAGGACCTCCCGCCGAATTGCCGCTACAGATATCACGATCGCGACTTTTTTTTGTTTTTGTTTTTGTTTGGCTGCTTGGGGCAGCCAAAACCCTGGAGCCGACCCTGTATGGAGTGGGAGCTTCAGTTAGATGTGACTATCCAGATTGAGGCTTTCCAAAGAGTTTAAAAAAGCTTGTTTTATTGATAGTGAAATATTCCTGCAAATAGGTTCGTATAGTTAACAATTATAATCATTAAATATGTCTGTAACACAATAACTTTGCTCAGCACTCTACAGAGAATAAAAAGACATAGTCCCGTCCCTGAAGAGTTTTCAACCTAAATTAGTCAAACATAGAAACTGAAAATAAGAGGCAAAGGAAGGGGAAGGGAAAGGAGTGAAACAGATAAAGATGATGTAAATGATATGTGTAAGCAAATCTGATAAATTCTGCTATTTACCAAACAAGCCTGTGTTTTATCACGAGGAGAGTAGCAAGTGCAGGAGCGACAGAATGTGCCAGAAATTAGAGTGAAACTGGATTTTGAGGAGTAGTGTTGATGCTGATGCTTGGCACACTCTCAGGGGCTTATTTTTTCTTGACATAGCGAGGAGTGTGAAGAAATGCCATGAAGGCAAGTGACTGAGAGCCACAGGACAACAAAGAGAGAGAGAAGACAGAGGCCAGGGTAGGAATGTTCCTTAAGAGGTAAATCAAGGAATTTGAACTTTATGAGGAAGATGAATGTGAGTCAATTTAAGGGGAGTAAAATGGAGAGAGTAAAGAGTCAGGTAGGCCAGAGAAGATTAAAGCAGCAGGGGTCAAAGATTATCATAGACTGAGCTAGGCTTTTGGCAGTGAGGATGGTGAGGAAGAGGACAATTTTCAAATTGCTAGAGAGGGAGAAGTGACAAAACTTGGCAAGAGCCTGGATGTGAGCAAAGAATGACAGGGAGAAGTCAAAGATAAACTCCTTATCTTCCCCTTGGGGATTAATTTTTCCCCTAGGTTAGTTTAAAGTAATGTCAAGATTATCCCAAGAGTATATATTAGAAAGACAAAAAGTAATGCTAGCTTGTAGAGAGTGTGAGAAGTCATTGTTACTGTCATGGAGTTTATACAACCTATTCATCCGATAAGAAGGGGTTGATGCTGGCACTAGGGAGAAAAATTCACTGTAGCTGGAACTAATTACAGCTGTCCCAAAGGCTGTTACCTGAGAAGGGTACCTCAGAATACCCACTGGCTGAAGGGAAATATGTTCATCTTGGAGAAAAGACTGATCTGAGCAGCCATGCTGTCCTTTGGGCTACTTTGAACACTTTCCACCTGCCCAGCGAAAGGAGTTCCCAGGCATGAAATAGTCCTGGGACGGGCTTTGCTAAAGCTAGCCAATGATATTACTACAAACTATTAGTTTGGGTGGTACCATGTTGTTTATAAGTTTCTTTTTTGGCTAAAATGGGTCCCTGATTTAGCTTTCCAACAGGTGGACAAGTGATCACCCCAGTCTGAATTCCACAGTGATTGAATAAAAATTGTTAGAATAAACAAATCAAACAAACAGTATTCAGAAACAGATACAACTTTTGTTGAAAATTACTTATTTCTACTGGGACATGTGCTAGAGAGAAAAGAAGTGATATAGGATGTTTAAACCTTTCTCATGGGCAGCTGCTCTAACAGTGCACACTCATCATTTTGTACACAGCAATGTCAGGAATGTGTATCTGACCAAGTTCAGAAGATAGACATAAAGCCTTAACTTTCTGGTCCAGAGGCAAGAATGCTACTATCTATGCACGGGTGGCCAAGTTTACTGACACTCTGAGCCACATACGATAACCTTCAGACGTTCAAGAGCCACAAGACACACACAACATTTACAAATGCATTTTCAAACATCCTACTGACTGTATCACGGCTAATTTCTGCTAGAGCTAGAGGCCTTGTGGGTCTCCATCCTGGTCGAAAATCTTTGGAAAACTGGTTGATACATTGTCAAGGCTGTAGAGAGGAGCTCGGTCAGACGTTAATTTGTAAGGGCCACACAGTGTTTTGATTTTATGAACTTCATCACACAGTACAGAGATTCAGAGCAGTATGTTGTGCCATAAATTGAAATGAGTCGTATGCTAGTCTTCTTGAGTTGAGGATACTTTGTTCCTGGAACTTGCTTCCAGAACTCAATTGTAGACTGTGATTTATGCATTATCTTTAAGAGTCCAGTCTTCCTGGAGTTCCAATCGTTCTATTTCTACATTAGATGTTCCTGTAACCATAGTATTGGGACTCGGACAGCTGTCATTTATCACATTAACCATGAATAGGTTTACAAGAAAGGCGAAGCAGGATCCCAGCTTCTGCACGTCTTCAAACCTGGCCTGAAAGTCATCAAGCAGTCCTCGTAATTTACTTCTTTATTCCTCGAGTTTTTGATTTCAGGGAATGTGTTTACCCTACTCTTGAGATGGGGGAAGTGGTTGAAGCTTCTTGACACTATGTCTCTTTGCAGACACTTTAACTTGTTCTGGAAGCTGGAGACTATCTGAGTAAGTTCAGAAATAATCTTATCCTTCCTTTGGAGCACCAAGTTGAGAGTTTGCAGATGTTGCATAATATCAGTGAAAAACATCAGATCCTGCATCCATTGTTTATCTTTCAGTTGTGGATAGGACTTTTCCTTTTCTTCAAGGAAAGCGCTGACAGGTTTGTGGAACTGTTGGAGCCTATTTAAGACCTTGCTGGTTGATAACCACCTCACAATACAGTAGAAAGAGACGTTGTTAGGTTTGTCTTCAAGATCCAGCTCTTCAATGAAATTTTTGAACTGTTGATGAGTCTTCCCATTCAGGTGGATGAAAATGACAATTTCTCGGGCTATTTTTGTAACATTTTCATACTTGAAGTATCTGCCTGTGAGATGTTCATGATAGATGATGTAATGAACAGGGAGAAACTGGAAATTTGGGAATAATTTTCAAGAGTTTGGTAAGGTCTAAATTTTTTCTCCACCATGGCAGGTGCTCCATCTGTTGCAACACTGATAAGTTTATCCAGTGGTACATTGGCATTTGTCAATGCTTTGTCAAGTGCGTTCTTTAAGTCAATACTAAACAGCAACAATGAAGCTATACCTATTCCATAGAACTGGAAGGGACCCTGAAAGGTCATTGAGTCCAGCCCCCTGCCTTCCCTAGCAGGACCAAGTACTGATTTTGCCCCAGATGGCCCCCTTGAAGATTGAACGCACAACCCTGGGTTTAACAGGCCAATGCTCAAACCACAGAGCTATCCCTCCCCCTGCCACTGAGTGGGATGTTTCTTTTAGAACCATTAAGTCCAACATGTCTTCTTTCACAATTACATCTGCAGAAACAGCGAACAAATATTCCTAGTTGTGGTTTATCTTGAATATCTGTAGATTCATCGACAGCTGAATGATAGAGAATTCTTTAAATCATTTTGCTTGTTGCTTGCAACATCAGCACTGATCTGGGAGATCCACCTCTGCATAGTGTGGCACAAAATTGGAATTTGCTTTATTAGTCATTGAAGTTTTGTATTACTTCAATCTAAAATTGAAACCACTTCTGCAATATTCTTATTAAATGCTCCATCAAAATATGGATGTTTAGCATGAGCAATATTACATACCATAACAAAATTAGCTTCAGTCATTGTGTCAGCTTCCTTATGAATGTGGGAAGTAGTGTCTGTTGACTGTTGAGATATACTTTTGATGTGGTTAGCTTGTTTTTCCTTAATTCTGATCCAGAAGGGTACTTAGACGAAAAGTTATTGTGAGTTGTTTCATAGTGACATTTCAAGTTGCTTGTTTTGTAGCAATGCATTGCAGATTAGCCACAGAGGTTTGCCTTGTTTACTAGTAAATTCAAAATCTTCCTCCCATTCTGGCTGAAAACTTCGGTTTTCTTCGTCATACTTGCATGTCTTAGAGTTTGAAGATGCCATTGTCATCCACAAAATTAACGTAGGATTAACACTTAATCTAAAACTATTCAAATGTGATTTATGAACAGTAAACACAGCCGGTAGCATGCAGGGAAATCACAGCACACAAGCTCTGCACAGCACTTCAGTGATCCCATTTCCTGTTACAATGAGCATATGCAGCTGAAGCCAAAGCCTAGGCACCACCTGCATGGCTGAAGCCCCCAGCACCAGCTCACCTCCTCCTGCACGGCTGAAGCCCTGAGAACTCCCTCACTGCTTCCTGTGGGGATAAAGCCCCAAGCACCAGCGCCCCACCCCTGCAGGGCTGAAGCCTAGAGCTCTGACTCACCCCACTGCAGGGTGAAATCCTGAGCATCTGCTCTCTCCTCCCTAGCACTGTGGGGCTGAAGCCAACAGCTCCTACTCACCCCGCTATGGGGTGAAACCCCGAGCCCCTGTTCCTCCCCGGGCTGGAGCCATGAGCACCAGCTGATCCTGCTGCAGGGGGGAGCCCCAAGCCTCTGAGCCCTGCTACGGGGCTGGAGCCACAAGCACCGGCTTGCCCCACTGCAGGGGGAAGTCCCGAGCCTCGGTGCACCCCACCTGCGGGGCTGAAGCTGTGAGCTCCACGAGGCGCAGCTGTCCTGTCAAAGACCCGCAGGCAGCTTGCAAGCTGCCGTTTGGCCACGCCCGATAGGCCTGATTAATTAAAAGATTCCCATTGACTTAAATGGCCATGAGATCAGACCCTAAATCCGACTACTTAAAGTAAAAAGTGTATCAAGCTGAAACAACAAGGAGTCTGGTGGCACCTTAAAGATGCATCTGAAGAAGTGAGGTTTTTACCCACGAAAGCTTATGCCCAAATAAATCTGTTAGTCTTTAAGGTGCCACCAGACTCCTTGTTTTTGTAGATACAGACTAACACGGCTACCCCCTGATACTTGATATCAAGCTGACTTAGCTATTCTGACCAGTTATATTTGAGTCAATGGGTAGCATATTTTATGAAGACTGTGTGAGAAGACAGAGGCCAGGGCCAATATTTTATAAAATGGGTGCTTAACATTAGGCTCCTAAACCCAAATTTACACACCAAAAAAACAAACAGATTTTCAGACATGCTGAGTGGTTGCTGGGAGCTGCAATATGTGCTCAGCACTTTTGAAAGTCAGGCCACTTATTTAGGTGCCTAAATATTGTTTAAGGAGCCTATTTTTGAAAACCTTGGCCAAGACCAACAATTGTTCACCTGAAATGCTCTTCTTCTCTCATCCCTGGAGGCTGCCAATAATCAGAATGGAGTGTACATATCTTATGGCAGTTCAGAGTTAGGTCTTGTGCTTTTCTATAAACCTTATTTTTTACTTGCTGTGTTCATTCAATTAGGTCAAAAATTATTCCGTTAGTACCCAAAATGTGAAGCACAAAAATGGGATTAGTCGATTAAATTAGAAACAAAGAAGATTGGGATGTTTGTTGGTTGGCTTATTTTTTAAGTTTCCTACAGCATGTGTAGGCCTCAAGAAATCATGATTTTATCCAATTCTGGCTCACTTCTTATTAACCTTGCCTGACATTCACAGCACTTGGGTATGGGCAAGGAGAGTCGGAAAAGCACAATGAAAACAGGATCTGAAACTGCACGTAAGTTTCTAAAGAACATCTTCAACATAGTATTGCGAAGAACGTCAACGTCTGCCTTAGTAGAGAAACTGTCATTTCTGCCAGAGTAGCCTTTGCCATAAACTTATGTAAGCTAAAATCCAAACAGCAGATTCATGTTATGTATTTATTTACACATCCTTTTACACTGAATAATATTCCAGCAAACTAGACTTTTGCAGATAATATTACCAGTGTTGCCTAAAAATAGTGTAAAGTCCTTATTAAGATCAGTTGAACAGCCAGCAAACAAACACAATTTTACAGGAAACTCACTAACTGAGAAGAAGTTAAAATAAGAGTTCTTTTCTCAAATCCTTCAGCTTCCTCCCTACCCCCAATTTGCAGTTTTTCACCACACCAGGACTGTTAGCTACTGCATTAATATCACTGACTGCAGACCCACATTTCATGCATGTAGCAATATGGCACTTTATTTAACATGTTTGTAGTTTTCCCACAGCAAGTCATTTTTGGAATCCTAGTACCGGATTGAAGGGGAATGAGCTTGACATATTTTAGTTACGTAGAGAATGTGCACCGAACAACACACAATGGCAAAAGCACCTTGCATGAACAAATGCGGTGCAGCAGTAAAATCAGCTCATCATTCCAGCTAAGCAGTGGAACGTAATGAGCCAATTCGAACACATTTCTGCTAATTTAGTTTCTGATTGTATGTGTTTAAAAAGGAGCCACATTTTAAGGAGAACAGAATTAAATAGGAGTTGGAACTCTCTGTTGTTCTACTAATGTAAGTTAATAGGGAGGAATGTTTTCCTTTTTGTTTTGTAGTAGAGGTAACAAAATAGAAAATAATGTCTTGGCTACATTATTGAAAAGGCCCAGTCAGACTGAACAAGTTCTGAAATATTGCTTTGGTTTGTTTAAGCCTATTAGTGTAATAAATAGCACAGAAAATAATATAGAGATATTTCTAAGAGGCTGGAGTATTTGGAAAGTGCTTAGAATGAAACCTGCACAAATATTCTTGAAGGATATTGGGCATAAACAAATTATTTGCATTAGCACCTAGTCAACCCAGTGCCTTAAATTCCCTTTTTTATGGATCAGTGCAGTCCTATTAGAAGGACAGTTTAGGAAGGGAAATTTACTCAACATTTCAGAAGAGAGGAATTATGACTTAACACTTTTGCTGATCTCCTTGGATTTTCCATTCCCCATGTTTTAAATATTTTGGCCTGGCACAGAATTAGCTTGGCAGCATTAGAGGAACTTTAGTGACTACCCTGAATCTGACTCTTGACAATGCAGTTTTACTCTCTCTTTGTGGATAAATTTAGTTAACTGCAAGGGGTTTTTTTATGCTACACATGTCTTGGGGTGCGGGGGAGTTCCTCTGCTGTGACTCTTTGGTTCAATTCAACTCTGATTGTAAATGACATGACTAAAATGCCAGGCCCAGTGTGCTAGCTAGAGGATGAGATTTCTTATGAATCCTGAAATGCAGAAGTTTATAGTGGAGCAAGAAAGCCAAAGGTAAAGGACTGGGAAAGAATACAAACTGAGGCTGGAATTTTCGTGTCAGCAGTTTCTTAAAGAACATCTTGAAAATAATAGCAAGAATTGCCTGCCCCAGTGAAAAATGAGCTTTGGTTGGCCTATAAGGAAAAGGAACAGGGCAACTGTATTCCTCCCTCACTCTGCAGTTAGTTGTAGGTGACCTCTGATCAAAAGCTAGTGGCCACTTTCTTCCCTCTCAAATTACTTGTCAGATTTGATTAAAGCAGGCTCTCCACTAACTGTCCCCATTATCCAGAGCGTGTTTATATTCCTAAGCAAGGAGGCAATCTGTTCCTATTCTGTCAGTCTTTAGGATTCCTTACAGTTAGAACTGACTGAAAAATCAGAATTTCGGTCCCACAAGAAATTCCAATATTTTTACATTTATTTTCCTCCTGAATTGGAACAAAGTGTCAAAATGTCAAAAATTTATATTCAGAAATATCAAAATATTGACTTTGACACTTTTGATCTAAATGAACTGTTGTGACATTCCTGCATCAAAATGCTCCGTTTCCAGTTGGTTCAACATTAAACTGCATCTCCCTGAGTCACTGCAGTGGCTCATGGGAGATGCAGTTTGGGTGCCTCATGCCCCCATTCTCCCCTGTGGGTCAGGCTCTCAGGCCAAACTACACCTCCCATGATTCAACATGGTCACGGGACTCCCATGATGTGATAAGGTAGCTCAGCCAGAAGGGAGACCCAGGTTCATCATGAGATAGATAGCCTGGCTAGGGAGTCATGCCCATGGGGAACAATGGGGCTATGAGGAACCAGAACTACAACTCCCGCTAGCCACTGCAGCAGATCAAGTGGGTACAGATTAACGTCAACTCAAAATTATTTTGTTTTTTTCCCAATGGAAACATGATTTTTTTTCCTGCAAAATCTAATTTTCTTCTGGAAAAATTTCAATTTTGCAGAAACCACATTTTCCCAGAAAATTTCGGACAAGTGCTACGTAGAGTGCACCAGAGAGAGAGAGAGAGAATTATGGTGCTTGTTAGGGGCGTTGCCCAGGGAATTCATGCAGCTCTTCTGGACCAGCCAGTAGACAGTGCTATCAGGATAGTTCAGCACTGCCCTGCAGGTGTTGGCAGTGGAAAACAGGATAAACAAGATTTTATATTCCAGATATTTCTAAATGTAAGAAACAGGCAGGAAAATAAAAGCTTTTCTCTTTGTTTGGTTTACTTGGAAATGAAAGATTGGGCCCTAGGAACATTTATCACGAAAAAAAATACAAAATAAAGCTAGATTGGGCTTTGTGTATGCTCTGTAAATAGCTGCTGTACTGGGAAAAAAATTCTGACTCAATCGTATTTAGAGTCATGGAGTTTAAGGCTTGAAGGGACCACCGGATCATCTAGTCTGACCTCTGTATCCCACAGGGCTAGCCTGCTTGCTTGATTTATTACATCCTTTCTAAGGGTTTGTTGTTTATTTTATTATAATAGATAACAGCTTTATAGTTTTGCAATAGAGTATTTTTGGCAGTAATGCAAGGAACCTATAGACCACATCCTGTATGATGAGCTAAAGCAAGTTAGCATACCTATGTTTGTGATCTTTGGCATAGATAAGTTTATGAAGGGCAATCGGTAGACCACTTAACAGGTACATCATGAAGAACATGGAAATAACCACCAAACCTATTCAGGCCAGAAATAACAGAAGTGAGAATGAGCTAATGGTCATTAACACATATGACTATGCCAGCCTATGGAGTAAGCACTGCCCGATATTATGTGAGTGAGGGAATTAAGTTTGGACATGGCAGGTTGGGCACATCCTGCTGAGGCTCTATAAGAAGGGCAACTCACCATGTTCAGCTAGTTAGTTTTAGGTCAGTTTTTCTTGGGTTTTCCTTGGCTTTGTTTTCTGGCTTTCTAGCTCCTCCTGAGTTTTTCATCTTCCACTCGGGCATTGAAGAACCTGGATCACTGGACTCTTTTGGCATGCCAGAGATGAGGCTGGTCCTGTGTCCCTTACCACCAGGTTCTCAAGGAAGGGTGCGAGTGATGTTAATTGAGGAAGTTTTATAGTAATTGATACCACATGTGCCTCTAGAACAGTACTATTGCTGTTTTTAATTCTGGTTGATGGCTTTTCCATTTTATTATTTTTCCATTTATGTCAATCAAAGTCTCAAAGGCTGCATTATGTTCTTAGCATGAATGTCTTTGTCATACATACTGATGGATCCTTGCAAGACTCTATGTAGCCTGATTCTGGGACAAAAATCATATTATCCTCTGATCAGATCAGTTGGTGAGCTTATAACCTATATTATATAAACAATAATATTAATTCCTTAAAATCAGGCAACACCTTCTGTATATCACAAACTACTAATGCTAACCAGTACCTGCACACTAAACCCAAAATCCCAAGTTAGACCAAACTATTACTGCCACCAGAGTCGAGACTATTGTTTACAACTGTGAGAGAACAGGAGGAACCGAGGTGCACCACTTCCCAAGGCTCCTGCAATTGCAGGGAAATGATTGAGAGATACCCAGACAATCCTGGCAAACATGCTGCAGAGGAAGCTGAAACGCCACCAAGGTCTCTGCCAATCGCATGTGAGCAAGAACCAGCCAGCCAAGAACCTGAGAGAGAGAATGCTCAGAGCCACCACAGAGCACTGGCCAACCCTGTTCAGTGTCCTGTCTCCAGCCATGGTCATCTTCTTCAGAGGAAGGAGACCAAAACACCCACAGAACACACTGGGGTTGGCATGCAATCTCCTCTTGACCCCTGCAGGTGGCCCAATGAAGCCTGAAGCATGAGTTTTTGTTTTCTTCCCAGCTTCCTCCCTTGTTTCAAGGTGGAAATAATTTACTACAGCCCTTGACACTATGCAGTAATTCCCTTCTCTTGCACAGCTCTGCTGGCCTGCATGCTGACGGGAGAGTCAACGCTCTGTCCATTCCCCATCCTTCTCTACCCTCACACTCTAAGTGTGAGTATGACCATGTAGCGCCTTCCCACACGGTCATGCCCAAACTCATGAACCAGGTGAACCTTTGGGCAGAAAGGTAAAGGGAGAACTTATGTTCCTTTTCTATACCCCACCCCCAATATTCTCCAATGCAGGGCTCAGTTACAAAGATAACCTATTTGGTCAATAGCCACATTTTAAACAATATTCAATATAAGAATATCTGTTCTCTTTGTCTGGGATTACTATTCAATTAAATATTTCATAACTTAAACTTTCATTCACTTCTCTTAATATTTTGTTCCTTTTTGGGGTTTATTAACTTTCTTCTTTCCACAATCTCATTGACTTTGACATTTATTCTTTTATTTCCTCTTTGTGGTTTTCTTGATTTCAATATCAATTTTCTTTGACCTTTAGCAGACCTCATGAATCACTTGTCTTTGTCTGCAGGGCTTTTGGAGCTTTGCCTGTTACATATTCAAAAACAATTAAACTAATCATGTTTTTAAAAAAGCTAGTTATATAGATCTACTGAAGTACAACCGATAAAATGTTTAAAGCCTCCATTTAATGTACGATTGTCTTTCCACCATAAATTCCATTCTTACCATTCCTACAGAAGTGTCTCCTAGTAATACAGCTATGGTGTAATTAAGGGGAGTCACGATTTACAGGTTTTTGTCTATTTCAGTTTACTGCAATATATGTTTAGGTCTGGACTCTGGCTTTAAGCCACTGCATACATTGGAAAATGGTGCGGAGTTCCTGTGAACCTGAGGGCAGGCCAGTGCCTCCAAGAGCGCACCGCGGGAGTGCCTCCAGAGGCATACATTTTAATAGTGTGTAGTAGGCACCTCGCCCTCTCCCCCCCGCCACACACAAATAGTTTAGTTTTTCTGGCTGGTGAAGAGAGGAGACAGGACCCTGCACAAGAATATACAAAGAATTTCTAGCACCCTCTTATTCCCCTTCCCACTTTCACACCTAAGCTGAGGTAGGTCTGACAACGCCCTCAATCTGGATAATTAGTATGTGAGGTCACAGGCCAAGGATTCATTGAACTCGATTTGGTCATTTTTCAGGTTTACAAAGCCAAAAAAAAGCGCTCTCACAACACAAAACTCATTTCTGGCTTCTAATGCTTGATGCTGAACTCTGCCAAAGAACTAAGGCCTGGATGTACAAAAGGAGTTAGGAGCCTTAGTCCCTGTTTTAGGCACCTAAGTCCCAGTTTGGGGACCATTGTGATGCACAAGGCACTAATTGAACATTGTAGGTGCCTAAAATAGCTCAACACCTACGTTTTTGCACTAAAAGTTCCCTAGGCACCTATGTTTCTGCCTCTAAGCATGCACAACACTGCCCTACTCTAGGCACGCAGATGTCTGTCTCCCACCTATACCCCAGTGTGATTCACAAACCAGGGGAAGATAGGTGGTCAAACATCTAACTTGCATGTAGGGTCCCATCCAGTTGGCATGTTCAGAGGGTGCCTAACTAATCAGGCTGCTCAGATGAGTTTACACAAATCTGCAGAGGAAGCAGGGGGACAGTTACTGGAGCAGGGGGAGTGGATCCTGAGTCCCCTGCATCCTAGGTGAGTGTACTAACAACCAGGCTACAGTCTCTCTCATGCTTCTTCTGTCTCTTGTTCTTGTTCTCCCTCCCTCTCAAGTAACACTTCATGTGTTTATACAGAGTGCAACAGTTTCAACAGGAGAGACTGAGGGAGCCCCCACATTAAAATTATCCATTGCCACATGGTTAGAGCACTCACCTGAGAGGTGGCAGATCCCTGTTCAAATCCCTTCTCCTCCTCAAGCAGAGCGAGAACTTGAACCAGGGATCCCCCACATCCCAGGTGAATACTCTAACCACTGGGCTAAAAGCCATGATGGAGCTTCTCCAATCAACTTCTTGCTAAAATAGAGTAGGTGCCTAATTCCAGGAGAGGGTTCACAGCTGAGAACTGCTAGCAGACTTAGGCACCTCCTTGCAGCCTGTATTTAGGTATCTACATCCACGAGAGGGGAAGGGTTTCAGCACATACCCCTCTCATCAGCATCTCCCACTGGCTAACTTAGGTTGCTCTCTTCCCACAGTGCTGGCTTTTGTGAACTGCAGTCTAACGTTGCCATCTTTTCCCCATTTAGGCATGTAACTTGGCCTTTGTGAATCACAGGGATTTTCTAGCCCCCTAAAAGTTAGGCATTGCGATACTCAGCTTCACAATGCCAAACTCCTTCTGTGCATCCAGGCCTAAGTGCGTTTTGCTTTGTTTGGATTGCTAGTCACAATGGCTGAGTAATATAAACAGTAATCTTTTCAATACAGAATCAGATTCCAGGAGTGAAATCCTGGCTAGGGTGACCAGACGTCCCATTTTTAAACGGACAGTCCCATATTTAAGCCATCCTGCAGGTGTCCCGACTTTTTCTTAAAAACGGGCAAATTGTCCCATATTTTCTGTCTCCCCTCAATCAGTACTGGTGTGTTCTGCTGCTGGCTGGATCTCTGCTGGCCAGCCGCCCGCCCACCAGTGGTGAGTTGGGGGTGGGAAGGGGAGTCCAGTGGCAGACGATGGGGGTGAGTGTGCAAAGCTGGTGGTCAGCAAAGCTGCAGCTCAGGGGGTTGACTGCTCCTCCTGCTGGTCCATCAGTGCAGCCCCTGCTGCATGCCGGCTCTTGGCCAGCAGGGCTCCACCCCCCCATCCCGTTTCCAGCTGGCACTGGCTGCGAGCTGTGGTGGCTGGGGAGTGAGGGCAGGTGCCAGGCAGTGGCTGGTTACGTGTCACTTCCCCTGCCCCCCCATCAGCCCTTTACATGTTCCCCCTCTCACTGTCCCCTCCCTGCTTTGCCCTTCATCTCTCCCCACCCCCACCGCAGCCCCGCTGCTCCTCCATATCTCCCCTGATGGAGCACATCCTGCTACCAGCGCTGTGCAGAGAACCAGCCCCTGGTCGGAGCACTCCGCTCACCAACAGCCTGGCCAGCGGGCTCCTTCTTTCCTCCACTGTCTCTGGCTGGGCCAGCACCCTGGGAAAGCCCAAGACCCTCCAGCCCAGAGTGCTGGCCAGGAGGAGCCAAGCCCTGTGTGTGCCAAAGCCCCACACAGCACTGGCATGGGAAGCCTCTCCACCCCACAGTAAGCTCTAGAGAGGGGAGGGAGCCTGAACGCCGGCACCTTTGGTCCTGCCCCCAGGGAGTGTGGGGCTACTCCATCCCCAAGGCACCCTCTGCTGCTGAGCCACCTCTCTGGCTGGGTTCGCTGAAGCTCCTGCAGTCAGGTTCCCTGGGCCCTGGTGCACAATGCATCCTTAGGGCTTAACCCCTTCCTGCCTAGGCTGTAATCGGGGACAGGAGGCAGCTGGGTTATGTCCATGGCCAGCAGCAGCCTGGAGGTGTTTGTTGCCATTTGACACTGTGCGGGTAGGAAGGGACAAGCTGCTTCCAGCCACAGGGGAGTGTGGGGGTGGGGAGGGGAAGAGATGAGCTCTGCAATGACATGGGCCAGGTCATTACTCCCCCATCTCCCCTCTGGCTGGAAGCAGCTCCCGTCCCTTCCCTTCCACAGAGTGCCAAAAGGCTGCTGGCCACAATCTGGGGAGGGGGGCATATGACCCTGTGTGCCCCCCCTTCATGTGTTGCTATGAAGTGTCCCGGGAGCCCAGCTAGGCATGGAGGGTGAAGAGTGCTGGGCAAGGAGGGTTGGGTCAGTCGGTCACTGCCCTGGGTGAGAGAGGGGTACAGGAGTATATATGTGTGTGTGTGTGTGTGTGTGTGTGTGTGTGTGTGTGTGTGTGTGTGTGTGTGTGTGAGAGAGAGAGAGAGAGAGACCTTTCCCCTTGTGTGGGGGGGGGGGCGGAGGGGTATGGGTCACCCCTTCCCATGTGAACTCTAAAGCATTAAAGATAAGGTAAATAAAAAGAATCCAACTACACAGTATTTCTTCTTAACAGGGGCTCAGTCAGTCAACTCGATGTTAATTTGAACATTTGTACTGCACAGTTCTGACTGATTGCCATTTAACTCACTTGAATATGAGTAATTTTACCGTGTCCTGTATTCAGCATAGGGAAATATGGTCACCCTAATCCTGACCCCATTGATGTAAATGGATATGGCAAAACCTCCCATTGATTCTAATGGGTCCAGGATGTCTCCTATACACTATGCTGTGGGTCACATTCTGTCCTCATATATATGCATAGAACCCCTACTGCAGTTGGTGCTGCATTCAGATAACTAAGGACAGAATATGAATCTATAGTTGTGCTTATTTAGGGTCTCCTATTATAGGTTTACATACCTTCTATATTTTAATATCTCTAAGACCCCTTCTTTCTCATATATACATAAGGATCCTCCACCTCTCAAGCTAGAAGCTAACATCACTCACTTTCTCTCTGTATGCTGTCAGAATATACGTGTATGTCTTTCTCACTACTCTCTCTCTTTTGGATTCTTTTCCTCTAGACCTCTTGCCCACCACATCTCAAATTCACTAGCTCCTGGTTCCTGAGTACTCTTTAGCTGACACTACCACTTCTTGATCACATCATCTAGGATACCACAACTGCAGAATTAACATTATCCTTAAACATCTGAACACTGCATTTCCACTAATCCAAGGGATAAATAAAGAAAAAACTCATCTTAATTTCAGCAATACATTAACTCTTGACAGTTTGTATCATATATCCAATGAATTGCTCAATTTCTTCGAGGGTCAGTACCAATCAATTTATGTTCTTCATAGTAGCTATACTTCTGTATTCCTCTTCTACATCCTGTTACATCTTCAGACAATGTACTTCACTCTCTTATACTGCAAACTAGGATTTTCCCCCCATTATTTATGACCCACCCTCCAAATTCTGCATATAGAAATACTAGTAAAGTTGCTGGAATGTCACTTCCTCCTCAACTTCAGTCCATGACCTCTTGTTTTCAAATGAGGTATGTCTAAGCTATGCAATCTGAAAACTTCACCTAAAGCTCTCTTATTTCCTCCATCACTTCCTTTCAGATTCTGGTCTGTAACTCATCTGTGTCTGGTGCTCTGCCAACCTGAATATTCAAATAGACTAATTACGCACTTTAGAAAAATGATAAATCAGAGTTCTAGTCATCCCACCCCCATCAGAAATGTAGCTATCATTTGCTTTGAAGTTTCGGGGAAATAATTTGTGTGGGCTTCAGGTAACATTATTTCATCTGTTACTAGTTTTCCATTAAATCCATTCATGTGCCTAGTTACACCTGCTGATAATCTGTTTTCTTGCTGTGGGCAAAATCTGCGTCCCTTACTCACACTTAGTAGCATTTACTCATGTGAGTAGTCCCATGAAACTCAGTAGAACTACTCACAATA
This sequence comes from Trachemys scripta elegans, assembly GCF_013100865.1. NCBI lineage: Eukaryota > Metazoa > Chordata > Testudines > Emydidae > Trachemys > Trachemys scripta. Next base: position 242,912,980 of record NC_048298.1, on the reverse strand, counting down.
TAATGTAATGCTCAATGTGAATAGAGATTGAAGAAGCAAACCCTCTGTTCTTTTTCATTTCACTTCCTCCATTGCGCTTCTGAATCTGGACCATAGAACTGAGTTAAAGACAGAAACACAAACCCACTCCCCGGAGCCTTATTGTGCCACTCATATCTAGTAGTACTTTGTCCCACGAGCAGCAACATAGATTTCAGTGGAACTATTTGAGCAGTACCCCATGTAAAGAAAGTTGGCAGAATCTGTCTCACTTTTTTTTTTAAGGTTACTCTACTGTATTTTATATGTGAGTAATGAAGATGTCCTTAAATATACCATACTTTTAAAAATAAAATTATTGTTAATTTCACAGAAAACCCTAGAATATTCTCCTTAAAACTCCTAAAGGAACTTTAAAAAGCAACAGAGGGTCCTGTGGCACCTTTGAGACTAACAGAAGTACTGGGTAGCTTATGCTCCCAGTACTTCTGTTAGTCTCAAAGGTGCCACAGGACCCTCTGTTGCTTTTTAAAGTTCCTTTAGGAGTTTTAAGGAGAATATTCTAGGGTTTTCTGTGAAATTAACAATAATTTTATTTTTAAAAGTATGGTATATTTNGTGTTAGTCTGAATCTGCAAAAAGCAACAGAGGGTCCTGTGGCACCTTTGAGACTAACAGAAGTACTGGGAGCATAAGCTTTCGTGGGTAAGAACCGCACTTCTTCAGATGCAAGGCTTGCATCTGAAGAAGTGAGGTTCTGACCCACGAAAGCTTATGCTCCCAGTACTTCTGTTAGTCTCAAAGGTGCCACAGGACCCTCTGTTGCTTTTTACAGATTCAGACTAACACGGCTACCCCTCTGATAAAGGAACTTTGTTTGTTTTCTTTTTAGACACCAGAAATCCACTGGGAGCCACACTTTCCTCAGATTTCTTTTCATTAAATTTGCATCTTAATGGATCAAATATGACAAAATTTAGGCAAAGTGAAGCTTCAGATTACTGTATAAAAAAAACGGGCTTTCAATTTGAATAAGAGCTTGAAAAATACAACATTACAACGTATACGTCCAAATTACAATATTTATGTTGAAATCACTGTAGTTTTCTGTTTAATTGTTTTAAGTTAAACTGTTATGAACATTTGGGTTAATATTGAACAGTACATTTTCCCAAAGGTGGTCCCTCTTTTGTGAGCGCTGTATGTACCCATAAAATTAGCACCTGAAATTCAATCATAGGTGCAAATACTCAAATTTAACCATTTCAAGTTAGGCATAAATCATGTGGTTGAAGGTGAGATTACTCAAATTTACAATGGCAGTTCAGTTTACAGGCTTTACATTGAGAAACAATGCCTGGTTGAAAACACAAACCAAATATTTAGAGCATTGTTTTGAAAATTAAATTTTATTAATTGTATTATAGCCATGAAAAGTTATGACCATTGACTGCAATAGGAACAGGATTAGGTCTTATAAAATTAATGGACTACAAATAGATTGTAAAAGCCTATGCATTTTTAATGTTCTAAAAGAATATATGATACACTCACGACCCATTTTTCTGTACATTTTTCTGACAGGTGCTTCAGTTTTTAAATATACCTACCATGATCTACACAGGACATAACATTTTCAGTGTTTTCAGAAATATCATCAATGTGTTAAAAAAAATTAAATACGTTAGACACAAATCCATATGACCTGACTGAACCTTAATTAAAATGAACAGGAGTACTTGTGGCACCTTAGACACTAACAAATTTGTTAGTCTCTAAGGTGCCACAAGTACTCCTGTTCTTTTTGCAGATACAGACTAACACGGCTGTTACTCTGAAACCTTAATTAAAATGTAGCTGTACTGCTAACAGGTATTGATGTAGGCAAAATAAGAGTAGAATTTATAGTGAGATTCTGTTTGTCATATCTGAAGTGGGCAAATCTCTAAACAAGAAATCACATTAATATTGCCATGTATGGACACAAAGCTTTTTATGCTGAAGGTGTCAATGTTATTGATGCACAATTAACTAATGTGATGCAATGGGGGGTAGAGAAACCTAAGTTGTGTGTTATGCTAAATTTCAGCATAGTGAGGTTTAAAGTTGAATTTTTTCTCTCATTTCATTCACAAAGGTTATCACTTAAAAATCTCACTGCCAATACAATCAGATATTTTCAAAGATTTTCTTAAAGCTCTGATTCCTTGGAAAAACTGAGGAATTCCCACACACTCTCCTTTTTCTAATCCAACCCTAACTAAACAAACCATAAAAGAAAACACTTTAGATTGCCATGGTTACACTGACCTTTTGTTACAGCCAATTTGGTCTGTGCATGTTTTTTATTTGCTCATTCCTTTCCCAGTCCAGTCAAATTTTGGCAAATCCCCTTTATCACACATGAATCCTTCTTCACAGATCAGGCTACATCTCAGCTGCAAATGATAGCCCTAAAAATTAAATCTGTTTTTCTACAGAACATGTACAGCGTGGGCAGTAGCAGTGCCATCTTCCTGATACCACAACAGCAATATGCCTCTGAACTATTCTGGAGGATCGACATCTTAGGGGTGAGACCGTGACCCATTGCCTATTCACTCTTTGGCCTCTGTGCAAATAGTATGGCTATATCTGATCCCAGCCAAATCTATTTGGCTCACCAAATAGGGTCAATCTTGGCACTACTCATAGCTTAACACTTCATTCTGAAGTTATAACTACTGACTAGCCAGAAAGAATTGTGGGTAGAGCTGATTAGAAATTCTCAAAACAGAACATTTTTCCATCAGAAAATGTCAATTCATAAAAATGCTCTGGAGACACTTTGGTTTCACTCAACTTTTGATGGAACACAAGCAGGGGCCTGACAGAACACTGCCTGCCAGCTTGCCCATCCGGCTCCTCACCAGCCTTCCAGGTGGGATGATGGGGAGCCGGGAGCCTGGAAGCCATAGCCATCAAGCTCTCAGACCTGTGGCTTTTTGGCAGTAGGGCCGCCCACCAGATGGTGTGCCTCAGGGATGGGACTCCATTCCCTTATGCAAAGAATTCCAAAAGTTTTGGATTTCTTCCCCAAATTGGAATGAAACTAATTTTAAAGTATCAAAATCCTCCGTGAAATAGAATTATCTTTCTCTGCACAGCTCTAATTGTGGGTAAAACTTTCAAAAGCAATTTTCATTGAGATGTAGGCTCCTAAGGACCTAAAGTCACTTCGGATTTAGTAACATAAGTCATTTAGGTGCTTTTAGGAATTTTACCCTCCCTCACCAATTTCCCTGAGCCATCCACTATCTATATGTAAGTGTTAGAGTGTCCATGTGTTGCTGAGCTTACTTCTTTCTATAGTTCCTATAAATACCACTTTCCAGGTTTTTAAAAACTCATTTTCATTACAAAAATACTGAAACCTTCCTTCTCTCTTTTCAACAATACCCAATACACCCTCCTTTCTCACCACCGTTCTCTGTGTATTCCCTCTTCCCCTCTGTGCTCCTCTTCACTTTCAAATTCTTTATATTCTTGCTGTAAGAAACCTTTGTAAAAGGATAGCTACCAGGGTATTAGTGTTCATGAATATTCAATTTCAATACATATTACATCCCCAAAACTATGTTAAAAACATTATGGTTACACAGACAAGCACTCAAAAATTAGAGAATGCTACATTCTAAATTGCTCCCCTCCTTGTGTGTATGCATCATGATACAGTCTTTAGTTACAGGATGACAATATTTTTTTCCACAAGACCCTTGCCTCAATCAGATGATTATAAAATTGTACTAATAAAGTCCTTGGCGTATATAAACCAGAAAAACTTCCAAGAATTCTTTTAGCATCGTTTTAACACTGTTTTAATAGATTTTAGTATGCGTTCCTTATGTAAGACTAGATTAATCAAAAGTAAAAGCTGTCAGAATATACTAAATGTAACCTTTCAAGTGATCTACCAACATAGGAGAAGTACAGCTAGTACTCCCTTACTTTCAGTGAACAAAATATTCTACAGTAGTTGAGTAGGTATTTTTTGTGGCAAGTTTAAATTGAATGGTGTGACAGAAAAGGCCCGCCAAGTAAACATACTTTGTCTTTCACAGACCCAACCCACTAGTAACAGCTGACTTCCATTACTTTTGTTTACGATTAAACTGGGGATCTTAGTTTATCAACAGTAATATTTAGACCATGTGCCAACTGAAGTCACCAGAAGTTTCTCCAGTGTAACAGAAGAGAATTTGGCTCCATTTCAACTAAAAAGCCTTTAAATCCTGTCAGCTTCTCACATCCCATTCCTAATAAGAAAGGATGACCTAAAAAGATACAGTCCATGCTTTCCAGTGCAATTATTTTGTTTGTACAATATATGCCCTTCAACTACCATGAGAAAAAAAGTTGAAAACATTCTTCCTTAGTGACCACACTGAAGATTACAGGCAAATCAGAGCTAGAGTAAGAGGGAGCAACCAAACTGACTTCACTAGCATTCCATCAGAGCTGAATTAGGCCCTACAGCTCTCTATGGGCTGAGTTAATCTCTTACATTAAAGTAAATACAGACTTTACAGTGCTCAACTAATACATTTCTACCCATTTGAGAGATTATCAATTCTGCAGATAAACTCTGTATGTGTGGGAAATCTCTCTCAAAGCAGTAAAAAACATTTTAAGTATGAGCACTGTGCACACAAGGATTCCCTGAAATTAAGACTACACAGTGAAACATTAATGGTCCAGCTTTCTATGTATTCATGTTGTGTTGTAGTTTTTAGGTTGTTGGTTTTTTTAATGTTGATTTGTATAACATACAATGGTCACTATTAAAAATCCATTCCCCCTCACCCATTCCTCCCCCCCACCACCACCACAGTTACTATACATGGCATCTGATAATGCCATTATTATTTCCTGTTGAAGGAGAGGTCACCATTTTCTGGCATAACAACAATTAGGTAGGGTCCCAAAGTGGGAGGCAGTAAGATTCCTGTATTTTAAGTGGTGAGTTAGGTAAATAAGTGCTAAAATAAATTATGTTGGATGGAAGCTCTTAGTCTACCTTGTCAAGACTTTGGCAGATCATTTGTTAGGAACACCATAGGAAGAATCATAAAAGGATAGGTCAGTTCCTTGGTAGAATACTAGGTAATGTCCTATATCAGTAGAGGTGGCATGATAAAGAAAAATCAACATACAGTAGAACCTCAGAGTTATGAACACCAGAGTTACGAACAGACCAGTCAACCACCCACCTCATTTGGAACCAGAAGTACACAATCAGGCAGCAGCAGAGACAAAAAAAAAAAAAAAGTAAATACAGTACAGTACTGTGCTAAATGTAAATGACTAAAAATAAAAAAGCAGCATTTTTATTCTGCATAGTAAAGTTTCAAAGCTGTATTAAGCCAATGTTCAGTTGTAAACTTTTAAAAGAACATCCATAACCTTTTTCTTCAGAGATACAAACATTTCAGAATTACGAACAACCTCCATTCCCAAGGTGTTCATAACTCTGAGATTCTATTGTATTTATGAAGTTCATTAGTCAACTGATAGAAAGAATTTGGATAAACTAGTCATGAATATTTTATTCAAGCCACTCAAATTATGAAAAGTCCAACTCTCTTCATATAAACTGGGCCAAATTCTGGTTTACAATTCTATATCTTTGTTTTGATTAGATGGCACAAAGGGGCCATACTCTAACTGTAGATGGCAAGCTGAAGTCCTCTGAGCAGCTCCTGAGCCAAATATCCATCCCATTCTCCAACCTACTTGGATTGGAAGGGATATGGTAGAGTTCTGTTTTGTGATGCTAATGCTCCATTGGTGTATGGTCCCTCAGGACTAAATTTGTGGTCCACCTTGTTCCAGAGGACAAGCTTCAATTCTGATGATGGGTTCTGCTTAATAACAATCCAAAGTAGTGCAGGCTGATGCACGTTCATTTTCATTATCTGACTCGGATAACACCAACAAAGATTTATTTTCTTTTTTGGTGTTTCAGATTCTGTAGTTTCTGCATTGGAGTGTTGCTCTTTTAAGACTTTTGAAAGCATGCGCCACATCTCATCTTTTTCAGATTTTGGAAGGCACTTCAGATTCTTAAACTTTGATTCAAATACTGAAGCTCTCTTTAGAAATCTCACATTGGTACCTTCTTTGCGTGTTGTCAAATCTGAATTGAAAGTGTTCTTAAAATGAACAACATGCTGGGTCATCCAAGACTGCTATAACATAAAATATATGGCAAAATGAGGGTAAAACCAAAGAACAGGAGACATACAATTCTCCCTCAAGGAGATCAGTCACAAATTTAATTAACACTATTTTTTTAAATTAGTGTCATTAGCATGGAAGCATTTCCTCTGGTGTTTATCTTTTTTACCGTGCAAATATTTGTAATCAAAAACAGTAATATAAAGTGAGCACAGTACACTTTGTATTCTGTGTTGTAATTGAAATCAATATTTGAAAATGTAGAAAAACATCCAAAATATGAAATTTCTATTAACAAACTGTGATTAATTGCAATTATTTTTAATTGATTTAATTGTTTTGAGTTAATCGCTTGAGTTAACTGTGATTAATTGACAGCACTACAAATTATTAACTAACCAGGGTAGCTAATTTCAAGGCAATAGTAATTGTACTTATAGTTGAAATGTTTTAGAGAAGCATACACAGAGGCATCACCAAAATCAGGACTGTATAGTAAGATATTCATTTTGCACTTATCCTTACACAGAGTACACTATAAATCCATATTTTCTAAAAATGAAATATGGCAAGAAGCCTCTCCTACAACCCTCTCCACTGTGTGGAATGAAATATTGATTTCTAACAAGAACTTGCCGTGGTAAGAGGGTGAGGAGTAAGAGCCTGCACTGAGGTCTAACAAACACTGCTTAGATTGAGCTAACAAATCCAAATAAAAACATTTTGCCTTTTTATTTACAATATTGCTAGCGTAGAAGTGGAATCCTGGGTCACTTCAATCAATCCTAATTATTCAACTGCGGTAAAGTTAAATTAGTTGTCGCTAGTCAGTACTCATGCAGGAGTCTGCTTTTAGGTCTTAATTATTTTATCTACTTTCACAACAACAATTAAAGTTTCAATGCTGTAATGTAGGATTGTCTTCTCTTTTCCCCCTCCCCGGATTTAAGTTTTTCTCATTAGCAATACATCTGTGAGTCAGACTTCGTTAATCTCAATCAATTTCTATTGGGACTTCAGATTATCAAGTCACTCACTCCTACACAGTATATTATAAATTCAGGTATCCAGACTTGGATAAAGCAAACAGATTAGCCAGCTATGAGTGTATTTTTTAAAAATTTATCACAGCTACAAAGTTTCATTTGAAAGGGTTTTGCAGTCATTGCAAATGCTTTAAAATTAATACAACTTTTCAAGAAACCTCATATTAGTTTACAATCCTGCTCAGAGAAAAAAAATGTAACAGTCACCAGCCCAAAATGGGCCTCCTTTCATATGAAGAATCATCATAGAAACTACAGGGAATAGAAAAAGAAAAATCTGAAGTAGATACGTCCTGTTTCAATTTAATCTATCAACACAAAAAACAGAGACCTAGGTTCAAGGCCCTGCTCTGCCACAGACTTCCTGTGTGACTCTGGGCAAATCACATAGGGCCAGATGTACAAAGGTATTTAGGTGCCTAAGTGGGATTTACAAAGCAATTAAGTAAACAGGAGTTTAGGCATCCAACCTGCTTAGATACTTTGCAAACCCCAGTAGGCACCTATCTGAATTTTTAGGTGGCAAAGGCCTTTGTAAATCTGGCCTTTAGCCTCTCTCTGTGAATCTGCTCCTACTGTAAAATAGGTATAATAGAACTTCCCTACCTCAGATGTGTACAAAAGAGAATCATATACTTAAATCCATAGAGCTCAATTTTAAAAAGAAAAAAAATGCTGGCCACAAGGAGCAAAACCTAGAAAACTGTTTGTGCAAGTAGAAGTCCAGACACCGACATAGAATTAGTCATCCATGTTACTTTCAAACCATGTGCAATTTTCCACATGCATAAATGCAGGAGCAGTTTTGCCCATCATAAAAACTGGATGGAGGACAAGATATAGACCAGGGTCAAAAAGTTCACATGAGAACATGAGGGAAATTATTTAAATTCATAGGCATTTCTGGGCAAATGCAGATCACTAGGGCCAGGTCCACACTTAAAATTTAGGATGAAAAAACTATAAAACTCAGGAGTGTGAAAAATACACATCCTTAAGTGCCAGTGTAGATCTAGCTAAGTCAACAGAAGAATGCTTCCATCAACCTAGCTGCCATCATCTGGAGGTCGAGTTCCAGGAATGGAAAAAACCCTTTTGTCGCTGTAGGCCAATGATTGGCAACCTCGGCACATGGCCCACCAGGGTAAGCCCCCTGGCGGGCCGGGCCAGTTTGTTTACCTGCCGCGTCCGCAGGTCCGGCCGATCACAGCTCCCACTGGCTGCGGTTTGCCGTTCCGGGCCAATCGGGGCTGCAAGAAGCTGCAGCCAGTACATCCCTCGGCCCGCGTCGCTTTCCGCAGCCCCCATTGTCCTGGAGTGGCGAACTGGAGCCAGTGGAAGCCGCAATCAGCCGAACCTGCGGATGCGGCAGGTAAACAAACTGGCCTGGCCCACCAAGGTGCTTATCCCTGCTGTGTCTATACTACAGGGCTAAGGAACACAGCTATGGAACGAAAGCTATGCTGCTATAGTATCTTTAATGTAGACATGGCCTAAGCAATAATTAGATTGATTTGATTGTTCAATGTAAAGATTAAAAAGGTAGAGCACATTTTGAGACACTGGGGGGGAAATTCTGCTGTAGCAGTTGAGAGAGAATGAGAATTTAGGATGGTTTCTCCTTAAACTGGGATTTAAGAACTGGGCAGGCTGTTTTGGATACATGGTTGTAGAATCATAAGAGTTAAAGATGGAAAAGACCTTTTAGATAATCTGACATATCTCTTTCCCAGGAGGGGCTGTTCTTTACAGTGTATTTACTAATGTGTTCATTCAGTCTTGTTTTAAGTGTGAAGAGACGGGAAGGATGATCTTTGGGGTAAAGGAAATAGGCTAGAATTCAAGAGAAAAGCTAGGCAAAAGTTTTCATGCAAATAGATTTTTCACTGAAAAATGCAGATTCAGGTCAACAAATTATTTGTGAATTTGTGGTTACAAAAAAAATCAAAAGTGTCAAAACACTAGTTTATTTTGGCATTGCTGAAATGAAACGTTTCAACTAGTCATTTAGGAAAGAGGTTTTATTTCAGAATTTCCCCTATATCTCATTTGGAAACATTTTAAAAGCATTTTAAAGGCCCCAAAAGGAAACAAACAAGGTATTTTTTTAACTTTTTCATTTCACTGAGAAATTTTTTAAGTTTTGTTTGATCGTAAGTGATTTTTGTTTGTTTGTTGTTCGTTTGGCCACCAGAGCCATACTCAAGAGGTCTGGATTCAGTTCCTGATTCAACCACAGAGTTTCCTTGTGATCTTACATGTTATTTAATTTCTCTGTGCTTAAATTCTCCATCTGTAAAACAAGCATACTACTACTACTAATTTTCTTCTACCCTTATCTGTCCTGTATATTTAGATAAGTTTCCTGGGGCAGTGAATGGCCACCTGCCACCTGCTTGTACAGTGCTTATTATGATGGGTTTTCAGTCTGGTTGCAGTCTGTGTCAATAAATATGTCTTCTACTTTAAAGACTACTGTAGACAGGGCCGGCTCCAGGCACCAGCTTAACAAGCAGGTGCTTGGGGCGGCCAAGGGAGAGGGACAGTACCTGCGGCAATTCGGGGGCGGCAGGTCCCTCACTTCCTTTAGGAGCGAAGGACCTGCCGCCGAACTCCCGCCGCCGCCGATCGCAGCTTTTTTTTTTTTTTTCCCTCCAATTGCCACCGCCTATCACTTGGGGCGGCAGAAATGCTGGAGCCGGCCCTGACTGTAGAATCTAATTTACCTCACTCGTAATGTTTTTCCTGATATTCATACATAGGAACAGAGGACTTAGCATATCAGATGAGACCAGTAGACTTTCTATTCCAGTATCCTGTCTCTGACAGTTGTTTTTGTACAGCGCCTAGAACAATGGGATCCTGGTCCATGACTAGGGCCCCTAGGCACTATGCTAATACAAACAACAGGAGATGTTTCAAAAGAAGGTGCAAAAAAAATTGGGGAATTATGGAACAAACCATCCCATTATGGAATACCCATTGTAATCTTTCCTCTCTGATCCAGGCTACATTACCACTGAGTTCTTCTAAAGGAGGTCTACTCTGAAGACCAATCTAAAGCTTCCTCTGACAACAACAACACAGAATGCAGAGGTTTGCCTTCTAAGGAACCAATTCAGGAAAGCACTTAAACCTAAATTTGAGTCCATCCTTACTGAGGAACTCACTTAAACATGAGCTTAACCTTAGTCCCATGCGTAAGTGCATTCATGAGTAGGGATGCTTTCCTGAATCAGGGCCTATGTGAGGTGAAGCAGCTATTGATAGGGGATGAAAAATATAAGACACCTAACAACAAGAGGATTAAACCTAGTAGTTTAAGGCTTATATGAAAGACAGAGTGGAATCGTGTTGGAGGAACATTGCTTTGTTTGAGCTGACAGCAAGTTTAAAGAAAAAGTTTGCAAAAGTTTATAAATCCAATATTTTTGTTTAATCATTAGACAATATAAATAATAAATAAAAATAAATAATAATATAATAAATAATAAAAACATAGGTTTTTTTCAGAAAAATAGGAAACTATCAAAACAAACAAAAACAAGCCTGGATTTTACCAGGATTTTTTTTAAACTTCTTTTTCACTCTGAAGCATTGATATTAACATAGCACATATTTGAATTTTTTTTGGATACTAGAAATGTGCGATTCTTTTTTGAATCTGTGAATGAAAACTTGAGCTCGTCAGTTCCCTCTTAACATTTTAGAAGAATTATTCAAGGTTCTTGTTAAGCCAATGCAAGGAACCAAGAGAGGAAGGGGAATGGATTAGTGGTGATGGGGAAGCAAGCATGGCTAGTGTGTTAGTATGAGCTGGTATTAAACGGATGTTGCAGAGATGGTCGTGAATGGAGTTGTGAACTGACAGGACTTTGCTAGAATATAGAAACTTTTGGCAGCTGTGCAGGACATCTGATTCCACGATTTTATATGAAGCTAGCTAGTTCATCTTATATTCCAGTCTTACCAGTGCCTAATTTACTAGGAGGTTGTTTCTCATTCAAACTATAGCAAATGATTAATATTACAAATGACTTAGTGTTTCATGATTACCAGCAATCACTAAAAGAATTTATCTGACTCAGCATGCCTAAAGCTGAAGGTAATTTTAGGCAACTAAAGTAGGGATAATGGATCATTTTTAAGCTAAATGTAAACAGGAGTTAACATGATACAAAAATTTGCTCATGTCAGGCAATGCAAAAAAAATTGGATCCTTCAAGATTAAATTGAATGAAACATTGACTATTCAGTGGAAGTACACTGAGCAGTGATGATTCTACAAGTAAGACTTCTGATGACTCATCAAAACCGCCACAATGACAATTTGAGTCTGCCTTCCAGAAAATCTTCAGCATCAGAGGCATTCAGGAACCATTTCTGCTCATCTTCAACACCAAACAATGGCAAAAGCCAACCAATGATTATACCATAACAATTGAAATAAAATGACTTGAACATGCATCCTTCTTTTATACTAACACAAACTCTTTCGCATAATGAACAGTTTAAAGAAATAATTGCCCTGGATATATATAATTAATATATATAATATATATAATTAAAAGAATCAACATTTATATTAATCCCAAATGGGTTTTGATCAGGAAAAGGGACACAATAATTGCTAAGAGTGTCCATGCAGGGGGAAAAAAAATCTGTTCCTACTTATTCTTTCATATGTCTTGGGTAGGTAGCAACAACTACACATTTATATCTAAGTTTGATAGCCAGTACATTTCTGCAGCAGCGAGCTGGTGAATGTCCCTCAGGCTCACAGCAAAAGAATGAAGGGGATATTCAGATATGATGTGCTTTATCATTTGTGCCTGGTGACCATAGTCGCATACAGGTGTTTGCTTCATTTTCCATTTAAAGAGGGCTTGTTCATATTTCCCATGAAATGTCCTGATGCAATTCAATCTGCACAAGTCTTTCCGACATAAATCAAAACCCAGTGGTTCCTCCAGAGCAGTGTTTCCCAAACTTGGGACGCCACTTGCATAGGGAAAGCTCCTGGCGGGCCGAGCCGGTTTGTTTACCTGCCCCATCCACAGGTTCCATCGATTGCGGCTCCCACTGGCCACGGTTCGCTGCTCCGGGCCAATGGGGGCTGCTTCCTACTTATATAGCTGAAAAGCAAAACTGCAGAAGACTGCGTCCTAGTTGAGAAGATGTCATCCAAGAACGCAGAGAAGAGCATGACAGGAAAGGCTTTGCCATTTGCTTCAACCACAAAAATTAAATGTAAAATAGGAGAGACGGAGTACAGGCTGCTAACAGTACTGTCAAAGTCGCAGTGCTAATCTGACAGTTGAATTCAACTCGTTAATTTTTAAGAGTCCTGCACTCCAGATCAACCATGGCAGCATTGGTTAAGTGTATTGCCCTCACATTTGCATTGATCTGGTTAAAACTTTGTAATGGGTTAAGTGCTGGCAAACAGGTAGTAATAACATATCTGTATCTAAGTGCAGACACAAAAAAAAGACTGTCTGGACCTAATTACCAGGAACTATTGCTGTGTTCTACTTACAGAGTAGCAAGATTTTTATTTATTATGATGTGTGTGCCTTTTATGTGTGAGAAAAAATATGCTCATCAAGTGATTTGACTAGTATTTGATTTTTGTTTCATTTAATAAAGAACTTAGTGCGTTTACTTGAGTTTTCCTGTGTTTTGGTCTTCGAGGAGAGAAATAGGTTTTGGGGTTTAGGGAAAAATCACAACTCTGACTCACACTTCTTTCCTCATTCTGCTCAAACAGCATGTTTTGTCCCTGTGAGAACAAAGCTCATGAACATACATGCCCTGACTGCTCACAAAACCAAAGAAGGCTGGAGCAGCACAGGAATGCTGCAAAATGTTTGTGCCTGCCTGCAAACCAAAACAAATTTGGCAAGTGTAATTTTTACTCTGCTAGCCTTGACAGCATTCTATTACATTAAGTCAAAACTACAAAGAGACTCTTACTGCACTTAGACCATCAAGGCATGCAGCAGAACCAGGAAGGATCTAATGTTCAAACTGCCTTCACTTTAAAATGACTATTTGGTACAAAATGCTTTTCAAATGCTTTTCTTTATTTGTCAAAATGCTACATATTTATGCTGTCTGGCAAAATTATCATTTGTATTCATTTGTCAGTATTTATCCCACTGTTTACATCCTGGCAAAGAGTCAAATGCTATAATTCAAGTCAAAGTCATTTAGTGCTCCTAAATAATAAAATGAAGGAAAACCTTTGCTACCTCTTGATATTGTTTGCCATCCCTTGTAGCATAACTTTCAAACTACCTTTTTTTACATTCTGTGGGAGTATTATATTTTGAAAAATGCCCTGCTATGAAGGGGACATTATGTATCCTTCTACCTTTTAAAATCTAGTAATATACAACATTTTCCTGACATGCAATGCATTAAAGAAAGCTAGCCTACACAAACCTGATCATCACATTTCAAAGAAATTGATTTGCACAATGTATCACTATTAGTGTTTCCATAGAAGCTGTCAGTCTGCCTGTTAAAGGTCTTTAAGCATTTCTATCATTTTTCCATATAATAGACTTTCAGAGCTTTAATGTACACTAATGACAAAAGTGTACAACATGTAATGAAATATTAAGACATTCATAATCCCAACATTAAAGAAAAATTATTCTAAAACAGGGCTACTTGGTATCAACTGAAATCTAAAAATTACAGTCTGTTAGGTATAATGATTTCATTACAATATTCAAACACTGCCTCCAAAGCTAATTTTCTTTCCGAAGTACCCATGCATAGAAAGCACAGCAATAAGACATCCCCTGCTATGCCTTCCTGAATAGTAGATTAACTGCAGTACTAGAATGATGTCAATTTGTTTCAAAATATTGCAGCTAAGCTTTTTGAATGGATGAGCAATTACTAACAGAGGGTGCAATTATAATGGAGTCGCAGGGAATGCTTTGATATGTTTTTTCTCTTATATACAAGGAACAACAAGAAAATGCAATGAAAAGGTAATAAGACAGATGGGTTTGGCGGCACCTTGGCAGCTGTCACTAAGAAATTAAGTGCATTAGTTCAGTAGAGTCCATTCTTCAAGAGATTTTCCTAGAGATGGAAGGTTGACAATTAACATCCTGTCAGAGAGTAACTAAAAGTGTACCCTATGTTGCCAGCATAACACTCACTTGAGTCAGAATGGATTTTAATTTGAGATCTTTGTAACACTGAAAGACAGTCATTTCTGTATGTTTTGACTTAAAGATTTACCAAATTTTCGGTCTGCTTACTCTGGTTCCTAACCTTGGCTGTAGATATGTGCAATGAAAACATAAGCATATTCATTTGCAACCTTCCCCCCTCCGCCCCAACTTCCCAACTCACTCTTTTCTCTGAATGAAATTTCTGCAAAGTGCTTTTTGCCATTTGTCACATTAAGTTGGTTTAATGCTATTACTACATTTAAACGGGAGCTGCCTGGAGCCAGCTGGGCTGCCTAGATAGTTTTGGGAAGAAGAAAATTAAGTTTTAAGAGCAATGGGCCAAATTTGCCTTTCAATTATACTGGTGCAACCTTATTACATGCAAAATCGATGACACAATATGGTCCCGTGTTTTTATAATAATAATAATAATAATAATAATAAAAAGAAAAGAAAAGTCCCTGGAATAGTGTCAAAAGTCTCACTCTGATCAATGTAGTTTTTAAGTTACCAAAGACTGCATCAAACACATCCATCAGATCAAATACTCATAGATTTCTTTATAAAATGTGTGTTTTTTTATAAAGCATCATGAATCAAACATCTCAGACAGTTTCTTCTCCATATGCCTGGAGAGTTAAGAATATTCTATTGAACCCATCAGTATAAATGTCCTGAAAACAAGAGAAAACAGCTACCACCTTGCCTCCTATGACTGTGCAATTTTTTTTAAATAAAAAACAAGATTACATTGATTTACAGTTACTTTTAGATTACAATTTTCACAGCTTTATCAAGATGGAAAAGTTACAAAGTTCCTAATCAAATGGCCACTCCATCATTAACTGTACAAGGAAGCAGATAAGCACTTTTGGAGATTTTTTTTTTTTTAAAGCACTGGAATTTCTATTCAATTCTTGAACAATATTGTCACTCCTCACATTCTAATCTCACTCAATGTATCTACATAAACAGTGCCCATCACCACAGTGTCAGAGCTCTACTATTACAGCTACAATAAAATTTTCAAGGGATCGCCATTATATATGCCATTACACTGAAGTCAAGCAGTTGCCTTCAATAATTAAGATTTATTTGCAGGATTAAGATTTAGGTGCTGATTTTCTGGAATGCAATGGAGTTTTCTCTCCTTGTGTTACTATTAATTTATTTGTGTTGGATGTTATGTAGGAGCTCCAGTCATGGACCAGGACCCTGTTCTACAAAGTACTGAACAAATACAGAACAAAAAGACATCCCTGTCCCTAAAAGTTTACAATCTTTGTTTCTCTTTCCAATTCTATGTTAGAACTTACAGTCCCATTTTTTATTTTGGAGAAGCGAACAACTGATTTGATATCATGATGGTTGGGGGCTGGAATATAGGGCATCATAGCTGGGCTTTTTTAAATTCCATTCCATTGTTCAGGCCCAAATCTTCATTCTGTCACACCAGTTTTATATCAGCGTAACAAAGTGAGAAGTTACATCCCGTCTTTCCTGCCCATCTTTCAAATACATACGCACAAGAAGATAATGAAGTCTAGAAAATAGGCCATCACATCAGAATAATATTTTCACAGCAAAAAGCAGTACACTTATTTATATATAGTGTCCAATGGTAACTGTATACCGGACACATCACTTTGCAGGTGGTAAAAGACCACTAAACACAAACACACAAAGTTATAATACTGAGCACTTAAACAATGCTTTACAGCTTCAAAGTGCTTTGCAAACATTACATCATTTATTAATCTCATAACACCAGCTTTGCAAAGTAGGCTGGTATTGCACTCATTTTACAGATGGAAAAACCAAGGCCGAAAGACTGAGGCAAAATCTTGCAGTTCTTATTCAGGCAAAACTTCCTTGCATAGGATTTTTCCTAAATAATAATTATGGGATTTGATTCTAAGAACAAAGGGGGAAATTTTCAAAAGAAGAAATGGCAGTTAGGCGCTAACACCCATTAACTTTCACTGGCATTTGGTTTACCTAACTGCCATGTGAGCCTATGGCCTTGTCTACACTACGAGAGTAGTTCGATTTTACTTAAATCGAATATTTGGAATCGATATTGCAAAGTCGAACGTGTGTGTCCACACTAAGGACAGTAATTCGACTTTGTGAGTCCACACTAACGGGGAAAGCGTCGACATTGGAAGCGGTGCACTGTGGGCAGCTATCCCACAGTTCCCGCAGTCCCCGCTACCCATTGGAATTCTGGGTCGAGCCACCAATGCCTTCTGGGTAAAAAAATGTGTCGAGGGTGCTTTTGGGTAACTGTCGTCATCCATCCATCACTCACTCCCGCCCTCCCTCCCTCCCTGAAAGCGCCGGCGGGAAATCATTTCGCGCACTTTTCAAGTCATTGACAGCGCGGACGCCACAGCACTGTGAGCATGGAGCCCGCTGCAACCATCGCTGCAGTTGTGGCCGCTCTCAACGCCTCGCAGCTTATCATACAGGTTGCCCTGAGGCAGATGCAGAAAAGTCAGGCGAGGAGGCTACGTCAACGCGGTGATGGCCTGAAGTGTGAGAGTAGCACAGACCTCTCAGAAAGCAGGGGACCCAGCGCCGAGGACATCACGGTGGCAATGGGTCATGTTGATGCCGTGGAACGGCGATTCTGGGCACGGGAAACAAGCACTGAGTGGTGGGACCGCATAGTGCTGCAGGTCTGGGATGAATCACAGTGGCTGCGAAACTTCCGCATGCGGAAGGGAACTTTCCTTGAACTTTGTGAGTTGCTGTCCCCTGCCCTGAAGCGCAATGACACCCGGATGCGACCAGCCCTGACTGTCCATAAGCGAGTGGCCATAGCCCTCTGGAAGCTTGCAACGCCTGACAGCTACCGGTCAGTCGCGAGCCAGTTTGGGGTGGGCAAATCTACCGTGGGGGTTGTTGTGATGCAAGTAGCCAAGGCAATCGTTGATGTACTGCTGCCAAAGGTAGTGACCCTGGGAAACGTGGAGGCGATCATAGATGGCTTCGCAGCGATGGGATTCCCAAACTGCGGTGGGGCCATAGATGGAACTCACATCCCTATCCTGGCACCGGACCACCAGGCCAGCCAGTACATTAACAGAAAGGGCTACTTTTCCATGGTGCTGCAAGCACTGGTGGACCACAGGGGACGTTTTACCAACATCTACGTGGGATGGCCGGGCAAGGTTCATGACGCTCGTGTTTTCAGGAACTCTGGTCTGTTTAGACGGCTGCAGCAAGGTATTTACTTCCCGGACCACAAAATAACTGTTGGGGATGTGCAGATGCCTATAGTCATCCTCGGGGACCCAGCCTACCCGCTAATGCCCTGGCTCATGAAGCCCTATACAGGTGCCCTGGACACTGAAAAAGAACTCTTCAACTACCGGCTGAGCAAGTGCAGAATGGTGGTGGAGTGTGCTTTTGGACGTCTCAAGGGGAGATGGAGAAGCTTGATGACTCGCTGTGATCTCAGCGAAACCAATATCCCCATTGTTATAGCAGCTTGCTGTGTGCTCCACAATCTCTGTGAGAGCAAGGGGGAGACCTTTATGGCGGGGTGGGAGGTTGAGGAAATTAGCCTGGCTGCTGATTACTCACAGCCAGACAGCCGGGCGATTAGAAGAGACCAGCGGGAAGCGCTGTGCATCCGGGAGGCTTTGAAAGCAAAGTTCCTGAGTGAGCAGGGTAACCTGTGACTTTCTAATTTTGTGTACAGAGAAGCCTTCACCCCACTTCCAACACACGTTTCAAAATAAAAATAGTTCTACTTTGTTAAAGCACACCGTTTTCTGTAATACTGTTTTCGCGGGAATTTTTTAAAACTGGGACGCAGACTGTGGTGCGGAGCGGGTGTAGTGTAGTCGCGCGAATGCAGCTTCTAAACTGAAGGACTGACAGGCTCCGGTGCGGTGGGATGGTTCTTTCAACGGAGCCTGTCACCCCTCCTGATAGGGACTGTGTGTATGGGGGTACTATGTGACTTTGTGGCGGGGGGGGACGCTTACAGATCCCCTGCTGTGTGGCTCTGTGATCCTGCCTAAGGACCGCCGCTTCAGATCTCTAACTGCCCTCCCGTGCCACAAAGTCACAGAGCAACCCACCTCCCACCACATAACATGAAAAGAACCTCCCAGACTAACCAGGGTAAGTAGTCACTGCATCACTGCACTATGTATGTGCCCTGCTGCTGTGCCTGCCCCCGACTATGTACCCTGCCAAAGGTGACTGTCCTGTCCAATTACCAACCCCCTTTCCCCCCCTCCTCCAAAAGAACATGATGGAAACAGTAGTTAACAGAAACATATTTTTTATTAACAACTACACAGGGGACTGGGAAGTGAAACTTGGACGGGGGCTTGTGTCAGGCGGGAAGGAAAGAACTTGTCAAACTTTGGGGACTGAGAGCCTTCTGCTGCTCGAGCTCTCTGCAGGGGTGCAGTGAGAGTTAGCAGGGACTCTGCCGCCTCTCCTTCTGTGCACTTTGGGTGAAGGGAGTATGGGACTTGGTGGCGGGGGAGGGCGGTTAGAGATGGACTGCAGCGGGGCTCTGTCCTCCTGCCTCCGTTCCTGCAGAACATCCACAAGGCGCCGGAGCGTGTCCGTTTGCTCCCTCAGTAGTCCAAGCAGGGTTTGAGTCGCCTGCTGGTCTTCCTGACGCCACCTCTCCTCCCGATCCATGTTGGCTTGGTGCATTTGGGACAAGTTCTCCCGCCACTGGGTCTGCTGTGCTGCCTGTGCTCTGGAGCAGGCTATAAGCTCGGAGAACATGTCCTCCCGTGTCCTCTTCTTCTTATGCCTAATCCTCCCTAGCCTCTGGGAGTGTGATGACAGGCTAGGTTGTGAGACAGTCGCAGATGGGGCTGTGGGAATGGGAAAAAGGGAGTGAATTCCTCAGAAACATAAATGTAGTTGTGAACAAAGAACATAGTCTTTCTCTGTGAACAGGACCATGCACAGCACCTATCACATGCGCACTCAGCACAAGGTCGAATTCTCGGCCTTCGCATTCACTGTCTGTGGTTTTGCAGAGCACTTTTGAGAACCCTGTCAGGACAACGGAATTTCTGTTGCAGGCAGACATGGTAAGCCGTAGATTCGTGGCAGCTTAAAACTTTAATATTAGCAATGGCCTCATTTCACATTGAAATCAATGTCGGTCCCTGCTGCCAGCAATCCGGCAAGCAGGAAGTTTGCTCCTGTCCCACACCCTCGCGGCTGTCCCCGGGAACGATCCCTTTCGGCTGACCCTTTCCCGCCTCCACCGCGTGGCTGCAAACCAGCCAACACTAATAACATTCCCCTACCTCATTCAAAGCAGGTCTTCATGAGCGACATCACCCTCATGAGGATCTCTGAGAGCGACAGACAGAGAATGCTCCGGGAAAGCCTCCAAAGACCAGGGCCGTATGCCGCCATGCTGTGCCAAGCAATGATTCCGGAGTACTTGCTAGTCTCGTGGCGCGGCAACGTGTCCTACTACGGAGGACCCAATAAGGCCGCTCTCCCCAAGAACCTAATGCAGCGGATTTCAAATTACCTGCAGGAGAGCTTCCTTGAGATGTCCCAGGAGGATTTCTGCTCCATCCCCGGACATATAGACCGCATCTTACTGTAGCTGCAGTAGCAGGGACTACACAGTAGAGCGGCTTGGGCAGGACAATCATGCAAAACCGGACATTGCTAGATTTTTTTGAAATACTTGCACTGCCCATGACTGAACCGTTAAGTTATTCAAAGTAATCATGAGAAACCCATTTTTTACATTGTTAATAATCATGTTCTGTTACAAATAAATGTTTAGATGTTTACAACACTTACTGGATGATCCTTCACCAGATTCTGTGTCCGGGGTAACGGCTGGGGAGGGTTGGTAGGGGATCTCTGTAAGGGTGATGAAGAGATCCTGGCTGTCGGGGAAATCAGCGTTGTGAGCGCTGTCGACTGCCTCGTCCTCCTCATCTCCTTCCTCATCTTCCCCGTCCGCTAACATGTCCGAGGATCCGGCCGTGGACACTATCCCATCCTCAGAGTCCACAGTCAGTGGTGGGGTAGTGGTGGCGGCCGCACCGAGGATGGAATGCAGTGCCTCGTAGAAACGGGATGTCTGGGGATGGGATCCGGAGCGTCCGTTTGCCTCTTTGGTCTTCTGGTAGCCTTGCCTCAGCTCCTTGATTTTCACGCGGCACTGCGTTACATCCCGGCTGTATCCTCTCTCTGCCATGTCTTTAGAGATCTTCTCATAGATCTTTGCATTCCGTCTTTTGGATCGCAGCTCGGAAAGCACGGACTCATCGCCCCACACAGCGATGAGATCCAAGACTTCCCGATCAGTCCATGCTGGGGCCCTCTTTCTATTCTGAGCTTGCACTGCCATCAGTGCTGGAGAGCTCTGCATCGTTGCCAGTGCTGCTGAGCTCGCCACGATGTCCAGACAGGAAATGAGATTCAAACTGGCCAGACAGGAAAAGGAATTCAAATTCAAATTTTCCCGGGGCTTTTCCTGTGTGGCTGGTCAGAGCATCCGAGCTCGTACTGCTGTCCAGAGCGTCAACAGAGTGGTGCACTGTGGGATAGCTCCCGGAGCTATTAACGTCGATTTCCATCCACACCTAGCCTAATTCGACATGGCCATGTCGAATTTAGCGCTACTCCCCTCGTCGGGGAGGAGTACAGAAGTCGAATTAAAGAGACCTCTATGTCGAACTAAATACCTTCGCGGTGTGGACGGGTGCAGGGTTAATTCGATGTAACGGCGCTAACTTCGACATAAACGCCTAGTGTAGACCAGGCCTTTGAAAATCTCCTCCCAAATGCCTGTACAAACCCTGAGTAAATGAACTTTGTGCAGACGACTTCTGTAGGATTTGGAAGGGTCACACTCCTCCCGCCACAGCCAGCAAATAGTTCATAGAGCAGTCAGAGAGCCACTCCACAGCTTTTATTATGGCTTATAAGCTTCAGTGTCAGTGAAAGCCTCAATGAATTCACTACAGGTGAGGGGTTGGCCAATAGATTCAAGTAGCACATGGAATCACTGGCCACACTTTGACCCTTCCCTCTCAGCCCATGCCTAAGGACCCCTCTGCATGATGATGATGCAGTGTGGTATCCCCCTCTCCGAGGCCTCCTTGTCATCCGCACATACACACACTTAGACTGTGTTGGTTCTGCTGCTTTTGGGACCATGTGCACCTATCCAAAGTGAGCAGCATTTTCTCAAAGAGGACTTGTCCAAGGTTACAAAAGTTGTAAGTGCTAGAGCCAAGATTAGTACTCACGGGTTCCTGACTATAATTTTACATGACCAATGAAACGATGAGTGAACTCAAAATAAATCTTTAAAGAGATGAACTCATTCAGACATATGTCTTGCATCACTTCTTTTCTTACTCTTATTTTACAACAGTCTAACTCATGCATATGCACCACCTTTTGAAGTGGAGGGCTATATATATACACTATGAATGATTTTGCCCTTTGCTTTGTGTACATACCGTGAAAGATTCTGTACTAACCTGCAGATCCAAAGAAGTAGAGCAAAGAGAGTAACTCCTGCCAGAGATGAATTATATACATTTGAGTACTCAAACAAAGTCTGGTTGTCACTGAACAGGAATGTAATTCATTGACTGGAGCATGTTCAGAGACTGGAGATATTTCATGTTTTATGCAACTCTAAGAATATAAAGCAGTTTACATTTGAAACACATGAGGGAAAGCTGATTGTTATCCTAGGAGTTCTGATTTGCTTACCTCTTTAACCACATTTTTTTCCCTCATGCTGAATATACCACTGACAATATTCTCCATTAAAATAAACAAGACACACCACCCACTTATTTTATATTCTAAGTAAAAGGGAACAATTGTGATCGCTCATGTACCATAATGTGGTAACTGGGAAAATATGAGCCTATGAATGGCAACCACTGTAATCAGCAGTATACAGACATTAATATTTAAATCATTCATTTCCAGGCTTTAAAATAGATTATGGTAATACACAAAAGCTGCATGTCTGGTGAGGCCACCCCAGCCTGAGGGGGTTGTCTCAGGCAAGCAAAAGGTGGCTGGGATGATAGGTAGGTACAGTTACGGAGGGAAATGAATGAGAAACACATCTAAGTTCATATAGGACTTTGCTAAACTGAGAGCCAGCCTGGGCTGTTTACTCATTCCAAATATAGGGCCTTGAAAGAGTCCAGTATTATTATTATTTTTCATCACTACCTCCCATGGCCAGGAGTGGGTAATTTGGGTGCCCGCTGCTTTCCTTCAGTGTGGAAGCCATTTCTCAGGCCCTCTCTGGAATCGAAACCAGATTCCCCATTACCCGTGATCATCATGGTAGGCACAGGAAGTACCATCGAAAGTTGATAGGGTAGACCCTTGAATGCAAACATTTGAATGCATTGACACCACCGCGGGGGCATGCTTTGCTCACCTTTATTACCTGTAAACAATGGTTATAACCCTGAACAAATATTTGTTATATTTCAATGCTACAGAAGAGTAGGTGACAGTACAGTACAGGACTTTTTACACAAACATCATTTTGACCTCTAGGCTGCTGGTGTTTTATACACATAAGACTATGCATGTTGATCATTGCCATACACGCTTCACTTTTTGTACTGTAAGACATCACTTGGCCAATGCAAATATTTGGAGAAATGATCAACTGGGGATTAGTTGTGCCCTAGGTTACGAAAACTGTGCTAGGTCAAAGGCTCTTGAGGGCCCCATTCCAGAGCAGAACAAGTTGAACCAGGAAGGTCTGGGGCAAAGCACTCTTCAGCTGTCCTTACTGCTGCTAGTTATCTCAGCCCCCTCCGTTGCACTGCTGGGACTACTTGCTTATGAATCCTACCTAGTGCCTGTCGATATCAGGATTATGTGCATATATATATATATATATATATATATATATATATATATATATATATATGATAAAAATTCTTGACTGTGACTCCTGCCTAGCACCTCTGCATATCAAGATTATGTGCATTTACATATGGTTGAAGCATTTGAAGGTTCCTGGCCAGCTGACAATGCAACCTTTAGTGCTGAAGAGATTGTGCATTATTGCTCCCCACCATTTTTAGTGATGCCTGCACTTTGCTGGAAGTTGTCTGCCTTAAAAGTGCTGCTTCACCTAGGGAACTAGATCATCATCACATAGTAGGCATAAAACAACCATTTCCCTTTGTTTCCTTCAGTCAGATCACACCTTGTGTTGTTTTTGGCTCATTTTCTCCTGATCATTGAGTGCAGCTGTGTTTAATGAGCTCAGTCATAAATAAATCAATCAAATATATCATATAAGTATGTCAGTTGCAGTTTAAAGGCTTAAAGTTTGGTTCTGATCAGGAAAAAAAAAGATTCTTAAAATGGCACCCTGACACTGCAAATATCTGCTGCCTTTGGCTGACACCACTCATTGGTTCCTGAGCCAGGTAAAGCCCAGAAGGACACACAGATCCTGACTCAACAACAGGCCAAATGCATTCAGAGGAAAAAACAAAAAACAACCAGGTCTGCGCTGAAAGCTCGGAAGCAACCCTGTCATAAATACAGCTATATTGTTGCAAGTTGCAGAACCACACAGGAATCAGAAGACATTGACATTATTAGTGACAATCATTCCCAGCTCCCAAGAGCATAACCAGGTGGTATGGAATCAAAGACTGGTCTTACTGGAACAAACTGGAGTTTTGCTATTCACTTGAGCGGGACCAGGATTTCACCCAAGGAATCTGGGCCTGATTCTCTTCTGACTTACACCACTATCAGTCAGGGGAAACTCCACTGAAGTGAACAATCCCAATTCTCTGTGGCTTAACAGCATTTTTGTGCCTCTCTCTGGCACTTCAAAAAGGCCATATAGTCATCTGCTGCTACAGCTTGGGAATTTCCCTCTATTCCAACACTACCCACCCCCCCACACACACACACACTCACACACCCCTTCACAGCACCTGCTGCTGAGCTCTGGTTATACTCATACTACTAGAATGGCCCTGTGTCAGTCTAAGAAAGGGCAGCATAGCTCAGCTGGAACAGAGAATAAAGCCAGTAGAGATAAAACTACTGGCTTTGAGATCAGAATCAGGCCTATTGCTCGCAGAAAGGAAGTACCGGTAATATACAATGTTTTAGGAATTCCATCACAACTGGAGAGCAGAAAAGCCTCTCCATGCAGTTGTTTTGATTGTATTAGTCAACTCCAAATACTTGGGGAGGTGGGCCTTTATATATCTGCATTTCTAATACTACCACCAGAGTAATCTAGGCAAGTTTTATTAAATTAGTCCAGTGATCTTTTAACACCTGAAAATATTCTTACTGCATAGAGTTAAAACAGCTGCAGAAGGGCAAGCTGCATTTGATTTTGTATAATGTGCCATCAACAACAATGCCAGCAAAGTTCTGATTCTGGAATTTTTATTGCCAGTAATAAGGTAAAAAGCAGAAAGAAAATAGTAGAGTTTGGAAAATCAACAACAACACTTTGTCAAGTTGATTATGTGTTAATTTGAATTTTAATTGCTAGCAATTTGAAAAATCTTGTTTGGATCTGTAAACACATTTCATGATTAAAGGAGAATCAGTATAGATTACCACAATACCATTTTAATAGTCAGTCACTTTTTTGACCTAACTTTAATGTTCTTTATTGATAATAGTTCTGTGAAGTAAGCCAGGAAAATTTAGTGTGAATTATATCAAGATGTGCCTATATATTATTATGAGCTCATTGAGACCTTGTTATGGGTTGAGTTAAAACCTCACTGAGGTTAACAGGTGTGAATTAACAAGCTGATAAATTTAAGCCCGCACCTAAAACAAAAGGAATATGTGAGCCCACCCAGGAGCTTTTGCTGAGTATTGTTTTCAGTAAGTTTATGTGGGTGGGTGTTACGGAAAACAGAAAATACAGAAACCGAGACTGAGAACCAGGAAGAAAGCCAAGCAGCAGCCAGTGAGCATGGTGCAAACCTGAAGAAGCCTAGAGAGAGGTCTGGGTTGATATCCTGGATGAATCCAGCTTGGGCCTTTATGCTAACAAACTGCCTTTTTGGGGGTGGGGGTGGTCCCTCTTGAGTTCAGAGAAGCAGAAGTTCATCCATTTCTTGTCAATAAACAAGATTCAATCAAAGAAAATACCAGAGTCTTTCATCTATTTCTACTCTAGCTGGAACATTTCCAGGGTCCCAAACGTTAATTAGCTGTCAGAGCCAAAAAGGGGACAAAAATATAGTAAAAGCACTCTCGGATAGTAAAATTTTTTGTAATTTTTCCTTGTGTGGAGGGAGAGAAGATTTATAGCTTTATATGAATAGTAACATTTTCATGATGTTTTACAAAGGAAATCAATTCTTCAGGAATTCTATTGGCAACTCAAACAGACTGGTTCTGAGCTAATAGATGCAAGCTATAAGATGACACTGACTAAGGACAACTCAAATTTACTGAATGTGACAGAAGGCTGCTTTCATTGTCAAAACTAAATGAAACTAGAAAAAATGAGACAAGTATAAAAAGTGAAAAGTAAATTAGGGGCTGATCCTGCATATCCTTATATCTGAGTAGTCATTACACAAATACTGCAAAGTCAAAGTCAAAACTGTGCACATGAATAAGGGCCTGCAGGACTTGTCTCATAGATTTTGAACAATCTACTGTGTAACACAATGTTTTTTAAAAATAAAAAGCAAATTCTAATGTTTTACTAGTAACATAAATAAAGATTTTTGGGATGTGATTTTTTGAGAATACAGTGTTCATTTAACATATTGAAAACTGTTAATTTTATATGGCTTGCTGTGATTTTGTATTTCTCTTGTGGGCATACATTTTTGCAACTAAATGCAATTTCTATACAGAATTAAAAAATAAATGATGGCTGCTCACAGGCATTAACTAGATGATTTATTAAAATCACTTTTAATTGTTCCTAATGATTAACAGAAAGTTCATCTGCAAGTCTGGAAATGAGCCTGAAGAATAGAAAAATCTGTGCAAAATTATCCCAACTATGACTTTTCATTGCTGTTGCAGATCTACTAAGTGTAAGACAACTTTATACATGATTGGGGCACAATCGTGTAATATTCTATAGTTTCAGTTCAGCAAAGCACTTATGCATATGGTAAAAATCCATTGACTTCAGTGGGCCTACTTACATGTTTAAGTGCTTTGCTGAATGAAAGTCTAGAAGAGCAGGGGTAGGCAACCTATGACACGCATGCCAACGGCGGCACGCGAGCTGATTTTCAGTGGCACTCACACTGCCCGGGTCCTAGCCACCTGTCTGGGGGGCTCTGCATTTTAATTTAATTTTAAATGAAGCTTCTTATACATTTTAAAAATCTTATTTACTTTACATACAACAATAGTTTAGTTATATATTATAGACTTATAGAAAGAGACCTTCTAAAAACATTAAAATGATTACTGGCACGCGAAACCTTAAATTCGAGTGAATAAATGAAGACTTGGCACACCACTTCTGAAAGGTTGCTGACCCCTGGTCTAGAGACACACAACTGAGAATGAGGCTACCTGGATGGACTATTTCTTCTACTCCCACAAACTTCCTGTGAGAATTTAGTCTAATTCTCAGTCTCTGTGCCTAAATATTCCTTTTTGTAAAATGGGTATAATAATGATGCCTCCCTATCATATTGGGACTTCATGAGGATTAATTCAGTAATACCTGCAAACCACAGGCACATTCAGGGCATTATATTTACAGAATTTCCTCAAAGTAGCTTAATATTTCAGCTTCATTTCGACTCTTAAATTATGTCTTGATGGGAATACAAAGCAATATTTATGTTCACACTGTATAAGCAAAAGGAAATTCCAAAAATCAAATTCTGAAAGCCAAAATAGCAATTTTATTATGCTATTACCTTGATTATCCAAACATTGGCCCAAAATAACCTTTTATCAAAATCATGAGTATGCTTTATTAGACTGGGCAAAATTCTGAATTTCTTTACCAGTCAGACCTTAGGTCAAGTTCTAACTGACTTCAGCAGGAGTCTTGCCTGATTAAGGCACCTACAAATGGATCTACTGAATTTTCCCTGGATCATCTGAAACTTTAGTTATACTATGCAGTCAATATCCCTGTGCTCTTTAGGTAATCAAGGTTGTATTGTTATTATACAGAGAAAGGACATTATATCACTTCCACACAGAAATGTTGCTATTTTCAATATTTTGGAAATAAATAAATACCAACACTAGTATTACTCTCACCAATGTTTGTGGATTTTTCCATATCAAATGTGCTACTTTAACGCCAACCTTATGAATTTAAAAGCAGCTTGCTCGGTAGAATTACTCTATTTTCCTTATTCTCTCTCATCAGTCTCCCACATTATACTGCTTTTATCATTTTATCTGATTTCTTCTTTTTCATGGAATAATCTTTACAATGGTTATCTTATTATTCTGTACCGCACATTCACACTGCAGCACTCAAAACTCCACCCATAATTTTGGGTATATAGCCACTCAAAGTCAAGTCTCCATTTGTTTCCAAGGTAACACAGAGGCACTCACTTAAGCCAATTGCTGGAATCAAAAGCAAAATCAATATAAACGGGTATGTGTCTGCTTTGCCACCAGTGAATATTTGTTGAAAATTAACACAGATACTGAATACAATGATAGTATTGAAATAATAATGGACAATAAACACAATACCTTATAATAAACAACATGAATAATGGTTGGAAGTGCTAAGATACTACATTTATATTCACTAGTCTACTCCTGTAGAAAGTACATAATTTACCTTGTAATGAATCAGATTGTGAAATATGTTGCCTCCCCTAACATTATCAATTTAGGATAAAAGTGAGTCCTACTTTCATCAACTTGCATGCACTGACATTATATCACATATGTTTAGTATATACTACATATCATATATTATTTTAAACATTTTTTCATCTATTTATGGCCATGTCCAGGAAATGCATCCCGCCCACCCCTTCCACTCTCAGTCACTGACTAATATTAAACAGCACAAAAAATAGGTAGGAAAAGATAAAAGTCTTGAGCCTAAATTTGATCATGTCACATGTAAGTGGAAAATGTGGGTTGCTGGGTAGTTATTCCATATTAAAGAAAGCCTTCCCTAAAAGATGACATATTGAAGCAGCATACTCATGGAAAATTTGTGAAGAGAAACAATATGTTATTTGGGACTCTAAGGAAGGCCGGAATCTATTCATAACCACTGGGACAGAAAGACCTATTCTGAGAAACTAACTACTGCATATTTCAGACTAAGAAAACTGCTCTGTACCAGAAATGTGGTCGTTGTCTAGTGCAAATTTCACTGTCTAATTGGAGAAAATATGATATTTGTGCATCTTTGATGTTCTTCATCTATATCCTTCCACATCTACAACTACATACCACTTCCCCCAAAAGACTTCACTTTGACTATTTTGCCAACAACTCAAGCTCCCCATCTCACTCAGTACACTGTAAAATCTGTCCAATCTCTCTGATATTAACTTCAATAGTGGGAATGTCTTCCACATTATAGGTTGTAGGGACGCACATACTCAATCCAGTTCAGTGTCCATCTCTCATCATACAATAACAATACTGAAATATAATAAACATAAATAAGGACTTTAAAATAAATACTATGACTAATAGTTTGAATTGCTAAATCACCCTGGCAAGATTTACACATTCCATGTACACAGAAAGCTTTACAGACATAGGCAATACAATAAATACCAGGTTAGTCTGATTAGTGAAACAAGAGCTGTCTCCTGCCAGATGGCCTGGCATCTGTATTTTTTTGTTTGTTTTAAGAACATGAGGAATTTACAGCTTGAATGACACTGTCAACTCCCTCCACCTTTCTCTGTATCCCACATTCACCACTTTTATATGGGCAGGATATATTTTGTAGAAAGTATGCCTCGTGAGGGATCATTTGAAAAGTCACAATCTACTGAATTTCATATATGCCACAGACTGATTGACCTTCATCCCAGGAGAGGTATAATCCTCAAAGAGAGGAGGAGAGTATAAAATAAAAAACTATGGCTTCCTCATTACCTCTCCCTGCTCAGAACATCAATGGACACTGGACTAAGGAGAGTGGTCCCAGACTGAAAGGAAATCCATCCTGGGAACTAAAAACTGAAGTGCATGCAGCAGCTTCTGAGGTGAGAAAGCTGTTTACTTCAAATCTTATTTAGCTTATTTAGCTTGGTAAAGTTCAGGAATTAGATTGCAGTTTTAACTTTTATTTCTTTTGGAATTTTGACTTTTATTCCTTAAACACTTAAAATCTATCCTTAGTTAATGAACTTGTTTAATTGTTTATCTAATCCAGTGTGTTTTTGGTTGAAGTGTCTGGGGAATCTCAGGTTAACAAAGGCTGTTGTATATTTATTACCCTTTGATTGAATGACAAATTTTTAATGAGTTTACCTTCTTTGGGGGCAGGAAGAAGACTTGAACTGTGCACAATACAATGCACATTTCTCAGGTGCAAGGCTGGGACTAAGGGATATGAACAGATACAGTGGCAACACCTGTATCAGTGTCTGGGACAGCATTCATGTAACTTCGCTGGGTGTGCCTTTACATGCTAATGGCTGTGAGCAGAACCTGGAGAGACTGCTTTTCACTAGCAGAGTAGCTTAAGAGACACCCAGGGCTGGAGAATTAAGGGGACACTGCTGCTCAAAAGTCCAGTTTGCACTTTGGGGTATGTCAAACTCATAATCTCAGAAAAAACTGTCAAGCTATTTCTCTGCGTAGATTCATTGCTTCCCATTTAGAACGTATTTTTCTCTTAACTGACGGTTAACTTGTCTAATCTAGAATACTGTGATGCATGTCCAGAAATAAATATCCTGCAAAATAAATGACTCAAATTCAACCCATAAAGACATATGGGAAGATAATCTTTGTGTTTTTTGTGTATTTACATATATATATATATATATATATATATATATATATATATATATATATGGGTACTGGTCAACAAGTCCCCATCTATGCTGGTCAACAAGTCCCCCTCTATGCTGTATTCTGATCATTCAAAGATCAAAAGAACATTCTAGCATTTAAATGAATTGTAAACACAGGATACCGCTGTAGTCATCTCTCTTTGAAATGTACAGCAAATCATCGGTGAATGGTGGAGAAACAGGCAATTGTCTTATGTTAATTCGTATAGCTAAGTTCCGGTGATGGACCCACTTCAAAGACGCACTGATTACCTGTTGTTCCCCAAGGGACTCCAACTTATCAAAGAAGACCTGAAATTGTATAAAAGATCCTTGGGTCCCAATCCTGTTTATCTCAGATCTGTCTGAGGTTTCATGCAGGAGAAACCTAAGCCACAAGGACTGAGATCCCAGTTCTGACTGGACCACCCTGAAATAGGATATTGGACTATAACCTATGAACTAAATTCTAAAGGAACTCTTTTCAACTACAAAGCTCACCATCTCTGCTATGTATCTGAGCCTCAAGAATTGAACTTATGCCTGTATGTATATTGATCTTCTAACCATACTCTCTCCCTTTTTTTTTTTAATAAATTTTAGTTTAGTTAATAAGAATTGGCTGCAGCGTGTATTTGGGTAAGATCTGGACTATTCATTAACCTGGGAGGTAATGTGTCCGATCTTTTGGGATTGGTAGACCCTTTTCTTTTCTATGATGAAATAGAAATAGGCTATATTACTTTAAGGAAACTGTGCTGTTGGTTTCTGGACAACCAGTGAGGTAATAAAGAAGCTGTTTTATGCTGCCTTGGTAAATCTAACTATTGAAAATATCCACCAGCATTGGAGATTATCTGCCCCATTTTTTGCAATTCACCCTAACTGAGTTACCTCAGCAGGCCCCCATTGGGACCCCAGTCACAAATACAAACATAGAAATGGAAAGCCACCAGAAAAAATAAGAGTAATGTTAGCTAGTCAGGAAAATCTAAATTCTATTCCCAGCTTTCAGAGGGGTAGCCGTGTTAGTCTGAATCTGTAAAAAGCAACAGAGGGTCCTGTGGCACCTTTGAGACTAACAGAAGTACTGGGAGCATAAGCTTTCGTGGGTAAGAACCTCACTTCTTCAGATGCAAGAGACTTGCATCTGAAGAAGTGAGGTTCTTACCCACGAAAGCTTATGCTCCCAGTACTTCTGTTAGTCTCAAAGGTGCCACAGGACCCTCTGTTGCCTATTCCCAGCTTTGTCACTGACCTGATGTGTCATTTTTGGACAAACAATGTAAGAACATAAGAACAGCTGTACTGGGTCAGACTAAAAGTCCATCTAGCCCAGTATCCTGTCTTCCAACCATGGCCAATGCCAGGTGCCCCAGAGGGAATGAACAGAACAGGTAATCATCAAGTGATCCATCCCCTGTCACCCATTCCCAGCATCTAGCCATCCTTCATAATCCTTCTTTTCCTGTCTCTGCATGTGAGAGTGTGGGATTTTATTTTGGCCAGACAAATCCAGTGCCACCTAAAAATATCCAGGAAAGAACTGGGTGAAGGATGTGGGCAAGTTACTGATTGCTGAAAGAATGGTAAGTAGGGAGAGTCACCAGCTCTCGGACAAAGAACAGCTGAACATCTGGCAGAGCCAGTACTAAAATACAGGCAAAACTAGGGCAGTAGAAAAGGTAGTTCCTGTGCAAATCACAGTGCTGAACACCAAACATATTTGAAAGAATACTGAATTTTTTCCAAGAGTCAATTTTTGCCAAATTTTCCTCCTTTTCTGATCAGCTATAGAGTTTAACCCCTGACAAGTGAGGAAGGCTGGCTCTAGATGTGACAGACTGTGGCAGGTTTAAACTCTGCTTTAAACCTGTGACAGACTGTGGCAGGTTTAAAGCAGAGTTGGCTCCCAGCAGAACGTTAAGTAAATGTACAGCAATACACATAGTACAGTTCGCCCTTAGTCTTCATTCCCTTTGCTGGTCTTCAGATTCCCTGTTGAGCTCCTCTTCCCACTTTGTGGGGAAGCAGAAGAATATTAGAGTCAAGACTGTCTGTCTATTCATCCACCCCTTAGGTGGAGAACCTGATCTAGGGAATTTACATGGGTAGCTCCGCACAGAAGAATAAGGCTCCAGCAGAAAGAGTTAAACTGGCAACTCCTCCCAGAAACTTCCACCTGCAGCAAGGAGAATCCAGTGGTGCCTTCCTTCAGATCCTGCTGTATCCTGAATGGCATGTCCCCTGAGAAAAAAAACTTGGCTTAACTAAATAGGCTTCCCCAGCAAAATTCTTTGCTACCAGCCCATTTGTCTCCAAAAGAGATGGTGTAGTTGCAAACATTTGGTGTCAAAGGACCTCCTTACAGAAAAGTTTAAGTTTCCAGTAAGGAGCAAGAATAGGTTCTTTTGGTGGGCCAGAGACTGTGCAATGAAAAAGGGGACAGTATATAGATTTGGGGTGTGTGGGGAAGGACTTGAGCAGTACATGTGGATGCTTGGAAGATAACAAAAGGTACGGCACCAGTGGGTGGTGGATGGAATTCAAGATTCAGATGGATTAGTTGGTTCATAGAGGATGCATCGGGAATGTTTGGAGAAATAGGTAGACACGTACATGCTATGGGAAGAGTCAGGGGTTGCTGTGTCTTCTGATGTTAACTTGAGGGGAACTAGAATATGTGAGAAATTACTGGGAATATAAAGTAAAAGCAGGCAGTATGATCGGGAGATATTAATGTAATGTCCCTCAGGAAAGTTGGAGAGGAGTGTGAACATATTTCATAGAATTTGCATAGAGGACCAGCATTGGGATAAGTTGTGTTCTTAGGTCAGGAGGCAAGTATTCATGGTCCCATTGGAATCTCAAACTCACCTTGATCTCAGAGGGATCTGGGATTCTAATTGACCCACTGCATAGCCATGCAAGCCTTCCCTTTCCTCATTTTATAAAAAGCTATGCAATGTCCAGACAGGATTTTGCAGATGTTGCAAGGCGAAGCTGAAAAAAACCCTAGCTGGGCATTGAACTTTGTTCATGAGACATCAAATTCTTCAAGGGAGTCATAATTCAAATCTGTCCTGTGAAGAAAATCAGCCAGAGGATGCTATGAGATGCTCCACTAAGTTCACAAAGGATCTGGGAGCTTCTGAAATGGCAAAGCAGATCTAGATAACCAAAGCCCACTAGAAGTGCAAGCTTTGCACAATTTCCTCCAGGCCTTGGCATAATAAGCCAAGATGTATGCAGTCATTTGGGGTGGCAAATATAGAGGCAGAACATACTTGGGGGGAGGGAGGAGAGCAATTCTTTCACCGTGGAAAGTGGCTTCGGGGTTGGAACTAGTGGACTTTTTCAACTGCAAAATTTCATTCTCACGAGAATATCTGAGTTTTTGCGTGTGAATGATTGCAAATTGGAAGTCACTGCTTTCACATAGATGCAATAGAAACCCATAAGTGCTGGCAGACTCATCTACTTTCATTCATACACTGATCAAGGCATGCTAGATGGAGATATGCCTAAAGTGCAGACAAATAGCTAAAAATTCCTCACCTGTAAGTGGTATTTTTTAAAAAGTTATTTGTTTATGAACACTACACCTGGCTGTCTCATTCATTATATTAATTCCTCCTCTTCACACCTTTAGTTGAACAGTAGTCAAGTGAAAACATGAGGGAAAATACTTGGTGGTCTATTGATCAAAAAAAAAAGTCACTCTCTGCTGGTATTGAGCACTCACTGTTATTGTTTAATTTTGCTTTGGAATAAAACAATTATTTTACTTTTTAGGATTTCATATTTTTGCTGCCTGAGATTAGGAAGATAAACAATGTCATATTCTAATTTGTACCTTCCAGGGTACTGCAGCTCCACTTTCCACTTTGCTTCCAGGAAAAAAGACTCATTAAATGAACTGTGCAAATCTATTTAAAATACAGTTTCTGATTAGGAAAATAAACATAGCCAACTTCATTAGGTTAATTTTCCAAACACTTCCAGTTAAACTACTGACTGGACAGCACATAAAAGCAGTATTTCCAGAATAAATGAAAATAAAGAATTTATGTAGGTGCTGGTTACAGTTTCATATTCAGGGCTGAATTAAGGTTTCCAATTTAAAGTTAGGATTTAATCGCTGTTTCTGAGGCTTTACACATGAATTCATTAATTAAATGATGGATGTAATTAGTTCAAAATGTGTCCATAAGAAATTTAGCAGGGTGCATCAAACCTTTTTTTTTGTCATGAGCAACCTCAATTCAGGTATTATTCCTCCGTCTATACAACAGTTGGAAGAGAGATCACAAGTAGTTTGTGTGGTTTCTAAAATAATATTTAGAATTAATGGTCATAGTATATTATGTAAATGCTATGCCCTCACACATTAAAAATTAAGGTAAAAGGAAACAAACATTATATGGCTACACAAAAATTACCTGTGCCAGAACGTTTCTACTGAACATTCTCCATTGTGGAAATCCTCTAATGTAATAGCAGATACCAAAGACATTTAATCAAGGGACACAAAATGTCATTAGGACTTTATGAACCATCATTTTCTATCTGGTGGATATGGACTGAATGGAAACCAAAACAGACAAGCTATCCTTTGTGGTTTGTAAAAACCTACCATATTTTTTGTAAGATATAACCTCTGCAGCAATTGACAATCTTCTTCTGCAAAATGATACCATATAAAGAATTGATGAGGAGTTCACTGCTCCTTACATACTATATTCCCCGTGCCAAATATAACTGCAAATTAGAAATTAAATCTGACCTCACATCAATGTAAATCTGGACTAATTACATAGACGTCAATGGAGTTAAGTTAGCATAAAGCTGGTGTGCGATTAGAATTAGGCCCAAAGGCTTTTTAAATACAGGTAGCTGGCTAAACTATGTTATGCTGGAGCAAATATCAAATCATCTTTGGGCTAATAACATTGTACCAGGTACTCCACCTTACATCAAGTCTTCACATTTCCATAGTTTGTCTTAAAAACACAACTCTGGCTGTGAAAGCACAAGTAGTAATATCAATTAGACCCAATTCCTTCAAACACTTATGCAGATGCATAATGCACTGAAGTGAATGGGAATTCTCAGGTGTTAAACTTAAGCATGTGCATGTTTGTCAGATTGGGGCTTAGTTAGCATGGATTGTTTTAAGTTTTTATGTCCTGTGTCTTGTGTAATACGGAGTGTAATACCAGTTTAATATCCAATACTTCATCAATATTGGGGACCATTGTCCTAAATCAGCAAAGCATTTAATCATGTGATTAACTTTAAGCACCTGTTGAAGTCCATCCCTCTCATGTTTAATAGCTTTGCTGGATGTGGGTGGCATGGATTTATGCAAATATTTGCATTCTTTGCTTGGTAGGGATGGACTTAAACATATGATTAAATGTTTTACTGAATTGGGACCTATCTCCTGTTTACCCAGTGACTAATCTAGACAGGGCTCTCCCATCTCTGACTTTTATGACTTAAATATATTCTTTCCATTAAAAAGAAAGTTCATGTGTGGAAGGTGCTGCTTGGCAACACTGAACATTCATCAATTTAAGCTACTTTACTCATAAAACAGCTGCAGTATCCAGCATACTAAAGCTTTTTTCTTGTCACCCTTGTCAAAGTTGCCTGAATATATGTGTGTGTGGATATGAGTGAGTGAGTATATGTATTCCTGCAGAGCTCTGAAGCCTATTATATAAACAACATCCTCGATGTTTATTTCCAAGTAAATATTGTAACAATTTATGTTGCTCAAATCCCCCTCAAAGGTAGTTCTCTTAGTTTTTAAATATCTACACAAATTTAGTAAAAAAGAATTGTTTGTTAGCACAACATTGATATTTCTGTCATAGCATCAGAAGCTTATAGTCTATTGCAATTTCTAGCCTACAGCTTAGTAACAGCAGGAAAGAAGTCACTGGTTGGTAAAATATTGTACAAGCCTAGAAAGCCTTTCTTAAATCAAAATCCAAAAGCTGGCAACAAAATGTCTGCAGAGTGTTTGCTATGTAGTCTGATGGGGGGGAAAGTCCTGCATTGTTAATATTCCAAAATGAATATTTTTGTAGACTTCCTCTCAATAATTAAATAGTTCACACTTTTTAATTAAAAAATGAAATACACATTTCTAGTCACACAATAACAAACATTCTACATGGCTCAAGAAAAAAAAATCACTTTACTGTCAACATTGATCTGACATGCTCGGACACAAAAGAGTGATGACACAAAATGTCAGGAAAAAGGAAAGGAAAAAGGAAGCTAGGTGCTTTCATTAGGCTGCAAGAGTTCAGAATATTCAAACAACACATTTAAATTCATATTTTTAACTTGGTTCTGCTCTCTTTCCCTGTAGCTGTTTTGGTCTGTGATATCTGTTTACATTTCTTACCTGAGACTATTATAATAGTTTCTATTATCAGAATGTTCCTCTGGCGAGGACATTAACATGTCTACTTATCTATCTTGGGTTTTTAAACTTCATCTATCTCCATGGTATCTCTGCACCTACCATACTATGTGAGCGACTGTGACAGGGCAGGGTTCCCCTCACGCTGGATTCAGTCCTTACACATTCCCATAGCAAGATCAATACCATGTGCTTTCTTTACATTGTTCTATACAAATGCTTGTTCTCCACAGCATAAGGATTTTACCTCCTCCCCAGACCCAGGAAAGCTACCTCAACACCCTGAAATCCTGTGCTTTTCTAGCCTTTCCTCTCCCTATCTCTTCCTGTTCCTCTTTAACTGTCCTCAGCCAATGAGCTGAATTACCTTGATAATAATTAATGGAGATATCCCATCTCCTAGAACTGGAAGGGACCTTGAAAGGTCATTGAGTCCAGCCCCCTGCCTTCACTAGCAGGACCAAGTACTGATTTTGCCCCAGATCCCCAAGTGGCCCCCTCAAGGATTGAGCTCACAACCCTGGGTTTAGCAGGCCAATGCTCAAACCACTGAGCTATCCCTCCTCTGCCTCCAGTGATAACTGGTTTAATCACCTGGTACTTAATTATCTCATCAGTCTAGCCCATCCCATGTGGGGATGCTTACAAAGTGCACAGAGAGGTGAATCACCTTAGGCAACTCACACTGTTACAG
This sequence comes from Trachemys scripta elegans, assembly GCF_013100865.1. Classification (NCBI taxonomy): domain Eukaryota; kingdom Metazoa; phylum Chordata; order Testudines; family Emydidae; genus Trachemys; species Trachemys scripta. Next base: position 242,875,412 of record NC_048298.1, on the reverse strand, counting down.
TGACCCAGAACTAGAGGAGTGTGTGGGAGAAAGGCAGAGTCTTTTCCCAAATGTTTCTCTTGCTGGTGCTCCTGCAAAAATAGTGAGCTGCCAAATATGAGCAAGGCTCCACCCACAGCTCTGGTGAAATCCTGGCCCCGCTGAAGTCAATTGGAAAACTCCCATTGACTTCAACAGGGCCAAGATTTGGGTGATTGATAAGGACACTAGTAGCTGCTGAAGGGAGGAAGGGACCAGACAATGAGAAGAAAAGCACTGAATATGGAATCAAGTCTGGAGAAAGCTGACATGAGAATAGTATTTGTCTGTGTGTATGGAGAAAACTGAAGTGCAGTAGCTAAGAAGGAAATCAGGTAGGGATGAGATGACTCACATCTTCAATCCTACTTTATATGTAATACATAGGAAGACTAATAATATGTAAACAAACAGCTAAAAATAGTAATCACCCACTGTAAGCAAAATAAAACATTCACTGTCTTATTTCTCTTGCCTGTTTTATTCACAGATATAAACACACATTGATCTAAACACCCAAACTGCACACACTTCTAACCTGCGTAATTGTATAATCTTATCATTCTAACCCTTGTCTTTCCACATGCCAGTTCCTGTCTACTGAATGTCACACCTAAAATTTAGAATATTAGATTTATTTTTAGAAAGAGAATGTTTCTTTCTTTATCCTCTAGGAAGCAGTAACACTTTTGGGAGACATAAAATAATAAAAATAATATTAGTGTATTACCATACTTATCTTCACTGTTTCTACAAGTATCCCTTGCCAATGACCTGTCTTGCCAGTTAGCTGCATAATATGTTTGTTTTGGGCTGTGGTACTCTCTTGACCTGTCTGGTTCTTTAAACCCCCAGATTGCCCATTTGTTCAGTTCCACAGTCCTTCCATGGCTTGATTCCACTTCAGTCCCTACCTGTTTATCTCCTTAGAAATTTGTCTACCATGTGTGGCATCTCTAGACATTTTGATGTCCCTTGATTGTTCAATTTGCTCTGGGTTGTGGCACTGTGTCTTGATTTGAGCTGTTCATTCATCACTTTGGGATGTTTTGCATACTCCCATTATTGCCACTGACTCTAGTGATTAAAAAACCTTAAAGAATGGGGACCCACCCTGGGAATACAAGAGTCAAGCATGAGAATGCTGTATTGATAGTATTTTTAAAGCAATACACTCTCACTGTCCCAGTTTAAAAAATGTAGCATGTTCACAATTGAAAACATGCACCAACATTCTCTATCTTTATGTTTTAATCCTTATACTTAAGTTCTTACCTCCCCCACTCCCAGATTGCTCCATTCCGCAAGTAAGTTAGAGCGGCACAGTAAATACTTTCCATAATATCCATTGGCTATAGTCAGTTAGATGAAATTTGATTTTTGTACAGGAGCTCTGAGAGTTGATTCAATAGTTTGCTCTCTTCTTCCACGAAAGGGCCATTTTAAACATCACCTTTCCATAAAACCGTTAAACATTTCTAATCTCCAAAAGCTTTTATGGCACATGCTGATTCAGTGAGGCACAAATCTGTACTTTATAAATACATGAACTTCCTTCTCTTTAGTTTCTGCTTTCATTTACATCATATGGGGGGAGAGGGATAGCTCAGTGGTTTGAGCATTGGCCTGCTAAACCCAGGGTTGTGAGTTCAATCCTTGAGGGGGCCACTTGGGAATCTGGGGCAAAATCAGTACTTGGTCCTGCTAGTGAAGGCAGGGGGCTGGACTCAATGACCTTTCAAGGTCCCTTCCAGTTCTAGGAGATGGGATATCTCCATTATTATTTATTATTATTATATTTGATCATAAAAATGCTTTAAAAATAAAGCTGCAGTAGAAGCTGTAGCTTATTCAATATTTCAGCCCCTGCATATCACGGTTATCTCAGAGATACTAGGCATAAAAACAAATCAGAGGAAAAATTATCTCAATTCTGCTGCTACAATTCAATGAAACCATTCACTTAATACTACGGCTGCTGTAGTTTTCTAAGGTAACCCTTCTCACAAGATCTGTGTGTTGAAATGTATCCACTCTTCAAACATGACGATTTATTTCAATAAAATTATACGTCAGATTTCGAAATCGTTTTCTCATCCAGAGAGAATTTTTGAAATTTCAATTTTTTTCACTTCTTGAATTAGGACAAAAAGTCAATCTCAAAAATTTTAAATAATGGAAAATCCAGTGGGGGAGGAGGGAAATGGATCAGGTGAAAACATTTTTTTACTATAGACTAATGTAAGTTACAAAACAAAGTCATTTTGACCTAAAAAAAAGGACATTTCCCTTTTAGAAATGGTCAAAATGAGACAGACAATTTTTCATTTTTTTCTAAATGGGAAATTAGTCAAAAATGACGCTTTTCAGCAGGTAGTTTCAATTTTCACCAAGTGAGATATTCTATGAAAAAAGATTTAATGAAAAAAATTCCAACCATTTCTGGCACATAACCCACTATTGTTTGGATCCCCTGAACGTGTACAGCAAAAGGAGAGAGGAAGGGTGGAAATGATAGGAAGAGAGACTATGACATGCTTAAAAGAAATTTTATTCCATTGCTGCTGTGACAGGTTAATAACTCTAAGTAACACAGGTCAATTCATTTAAAGCTATTTTCTGGCACTCTTTCCTTTGTCATGTACGAGTGTTTACATTTTAGATGAATTAACGTTTGACTGATAGACAAGACTGCTAATGGAATTCATCTTTATTAATGTAAAAGCTCAACACCACTTAAGACCATGAAATGAGGTACCATCATTTCCTCTGATGAAAAAGGAGGCCAGTAGAGTGGTAGGAACAATACACTTTAAATGAGTTTACTGGAAGCTAATGTCATCTCACTGCTAGGAGAGAGGCAAGACTCACGGAGATAAGCCTTCCTCATGAGCACAAAATTGCAAACAGAGAATGAAGTTGTGCAAATAAGTGCACTGGAACAGAGGCCTGTAAGTTACGTATGACTCTAACAGACATGCAACCCAGCTAGTGCACATCTAGAAAGAAGATGCACCCCACAGCAGTCCTTAGAATCAGTGGACTGTGAGAACTACTGAGGTTTCATGGCTGAATCCTTTGTTGTACTGAGTAAGTCCTCGTGCAGGGGGAAGGAGAAATATTTTCAGCTCCCCAATCCTCCCACTGATCTTCACATTTCCTATCCCCAGAATAATTTTAGAGTAACCTCATTGCTTCTCTAAGCTATGCCCCGGGGCAATCTATTTACACCCCCACCCCGAATCCCTAGTATTCCCCTTCCACCGAGAGGGTATGGAGCACAGCCAGCTATGTCAGCTAAGGATTCTCCCAGACTGGCAGAATCTTTCAGATGGCCAGAGCAGGACAGAGGGCACTTAGTTTAAAAATTCCTCTTCAATCTTTTTTCTTTCATGGTCCAGTGATTAGAGCTGCCTAGAGCTTGGGAGAGCTAGGTTCAATTCCAGGTTCTACCATAAACTTTCACCTTAATCTCTAACTCTCGATGAATGTGGGATACTCATATACTTTGGTATTGGGGCCATTTAGATAGCATGGGTCAGGATCTGTCATCATTCCTTGGTGTCTCATCTTTATTACAGAGATCAGCTGTTGGTAGAAATCTATAAAAGTATCTGCTCAGAAACCCTGCCACCACTGCAAGGAACAATCACGAACCCAGTAATCAACAGTAGTGGGAGGCATTTCAGCAGCCACTACTGTCCTTGAATTAAAAAGGAAGCATGAAGGTGCAGGACACACAAGTACGGAACAGATGACTATGTAAATATATGAAAAGACCTTGGGGAATAATAAGCCCTGGGCAAGGGCCAAGAGATAGCTGGTAAGGTGATAGGCTCACAGTCTGCTAAAAGGCAGTAGAGATTAAAAAAGACAGCAGAGATTTTGGGGAAGGGACTAGAACTGGTTGAAAATCTTCTGATAGAACACGTTTCTGTCAGAAAATGCTGATATGACAGAAATGTGTCGATTCTAGCAAAAGTTTGGATGGAAACCAGGCAGGCAGGCTGTCTGCCTCCCTGGGATCTCCAATGCCCCCACAACCTGCCTGGCTGGCTGCCTTGCACCCCAGCTAGTGGACAACCTGGGTACCTGGGAATCACCGCAGCCCAAGCGGCAGGCTGCCCGTGATACAGGGCTCTAAGGCTCCCTAAACTGCCTCAATTTCCAGATTCCAGGCTGGCTAGCTCCATGGCTTCCCGGGGGGAGAATTTTTAGTCAATTGTTCAACTTCAGAATGAATCTCCTCCCCGCCAAAAATGTTTTTTTTTCCACAGGACTGAAATTCAGTTTCCTGGCCTGCTGTAGTGGGGACCTTCCCACATGTACAGCACTATGTGGCAGGGAGTCATGCAAGGAGCAGAGGGAGAAAACAAAAGCACAGAAGAGCAGAACACATAAAAGACATGATAAGGAGTAAGCAAGCAGTAATATAAGCCATGGAGTGGGTCAGGAGGATTAAAAATAGGAGCAGGGCCTTCAAGTGACATGGTGGAAAATATGTTGAGACTGAGTGTAAATAGAGAAGAAGAAGGGGTAGGGGAGGAAGAAATAGTATATGCTCTCTGTCCTTTAGTGTGATGAATCCCAGTTCTGAGCTGAAAGGGGAAGTATAGATGCTTGTGTGATGTCCTGTCCATTTAAATGTTTTGGGAGCTCTGTACTCTCCTCCTCCTCAGTGCAAAATCTCACTTTCCTACTAGTTTCAGTTTTGCAGCCAGAACATTAAAGCCATGACAGGAGATAGCGGTCTTTCCATAAGCTTCCTCTGGATCTATCTCCTTCTCTGTTGGCAGGGCTGCCAAGAGCGGGTTCGGGCCCCGGTGAAAAAAAATTTCCGGGCTCCCCAGCAAGGGCGGACTGGCTAAACAGGGCCGACAAGAGGGGGGGAAGCTGGGGAAGCCGAGCCCCATTCTAGACCGCAGGGCCCTGGTAAGGCGACGAGGGGCGAGAGAATCCAGGCCCTGGGACCCCTTCTGGACGGCCGGGCCCCGGTAATTTGTACCGGCTTCTCCCCCCCCCCCCCCCCCGTCGGCCCTGTCTGTTGGCTCCGGTAATATAACAATGGGCAACACACGCACATCCAGCAAAATTCCAAGATGCTAATCTCCTTTCCACAGATCACCAAAGAGGGTGCTACCATTTCCTGCTTTTAAAAAGTTTAAAGGTGTTCCAGTGTCTTGCCAGGGGCATGTGTGATCTGAGCAGCTGAGGCAGCTTGCAGTGGTCAGGACCAGCCTTGTGCCCACCTAATTTGTAACTCGCACCATTTTTTCAAGTCCACTGTGTAAGTTTAATGTTTGCCCACTAGCCTGGGACGGTCAGTCCGAACAATAGGATCTATTCCTGGCCTTGCTACTAAGTCACTCTGACAACTTGGTCAAGCACTTTACTCTCTCTGTGCCTCAGTTTACCAATCTGCAAAATAGTTATAGTTCGCTACCTCACTGGGTGGAATTCAGGGAGTGGTTGCTTGTTAAGTGCTTTGATATTTTCAAATGAAAGGTATTATAGAAGTGCAAAGTATTCTCTTTTCTCTAGTCTTTCAATTACAGTATTTTAGCTGTTTACTTGTAGCAACAGTAGTGAGCATCTAACTGTCAGACAAAAGTATTGTTGCTGTTGTTTTTTTAAAGGAACTTTTGCTGCGCAATCATCTTGCCACTCTACCTGAAAAAGTCTGAACGTTCCTTTTTCAGAAACTCACTAATGCTCTTCAGGCAGGACATTAGAGTGATGGGAAGCCATCATGCTACAATCAGAAGCTATATATACTGCTTTAATAAAAAGCTCCCAAGCCCAACTGGGCCAGAATCAAAGAACTCATTTCAACTCCTAAACTCTTATTTCCCAAACTTAATGTGCCATGACACCACCATAAGAATACAAGGCTGGCCCAATTATAAATGGCTTTTGCAGAAGATGCATTAATCACCTCTTTATTACTCTTATACTTGTCTCCACCACCTAGTATATTCCTAACTTTTTCCAATGAACTCACTCTAGAGATGCAATTCTGCATAAAAAAGATGTGTGCTATTTTTCACAGATGTAAATCCATGTGTGTTTTCTCTTTAAGTGATTAGACTACTAAATTGCATTCTTTTCTTCAGGGCATTGGTTGGTGTAATACGGTTTTAATTTTTGCCTTGTGAAGAAACCTATCACTTTCAGGAAAGATAGGTAAACAATTACATTTCTTCTAAGAACCACCAACTAAAGATATGAACTTTTTTCTAGAAATTTTAAACCTGCATGTTTTTTTTTTATTTTTATTTGAACAATAGAGCAGATAGATAGTAATGGGAAGTGTTTTGTCCTCTAGTCAGAATCTACTTAATGCTATGTAGCCTGCCACTCCAATGTTTATTCATTGTGCCAGGCACTCAGCAGGTGATAAAGATCTTAAAGTGTCCAAGGAAACAAAAGGGGCATTTGAATTACCATTTCATATTATTTCTCATTTTCTGCTTAGTCTTAAAAAGCAGATAGCACTTTTAATAAAACAGAGTCTTATCTGTCTTTTTTGAAAAGATTCCTTACAAGTATCCGAAGAAGTGGGCTATAGCCCATGAAACCTTATGCTCTAATAAATTTGTTAGTCTCTAAGGTGCCACAAGTACTCCTGTTCTTTTTGCGGATACAGACTAACACGGCTGCTACTCTGAAACCTTAGAAGTAATTAAAACTAAAGTTCTCCTCTTTCACTATTTGTACTCTAAGTTGTAGCTACTAGTCTATAGGTCTTGCTAATAACAGTGAGCTGTAACTGTAGATACGTCCACTGCACCACAAAATATAAACATGTCATCTCCATATGACATGTTTCTGATCCTTTTCATGCTTAGTAACTGACATTCAGAATCAGATCTTTTCATTTAATTAACCATTAAAGACAGAGCACAAAATGCTGACAAGAGTTTAGCAGCCATAATACACATCACAAGAAAGGTGAGCTGAGCTTTTTCAAACTCCATCCCAATATTTTTTGCTCCTTTGCACTGAAAAACTGTTCTCATGCTTTTGTTTTTATAAGCATTTATTTCCACCTATTGGAGGAAAGAAACATGGTGACTGGATAGCTCAGGGGATTTGTAATGGAAGAAACTATTTGTAATGGATCACTTTTCATCTCCAGTGACTGGGAGCGGATGTCATTGAATGGCTATCCAGTGGCCCAATGAGACAGCTTTCTAGATCCACAGCAACTCCCATGGAGAGAAAGAAATCATGACGAATTGAGCAATCACAATCTAACCAATTCCAAACTATCCTTCACTTTTTTTTCTTTTCTTTTTTTTGGCATCTCTTTGCACAGCTCTGTTCTAGGCAAAGCAGGACTCCAACTACATGCTGCTGACTGAAGTCCAGCCTAGTAGACCAAATGTCCATTTCACAAAAAAGAGTTTAAAAAAGGACAATAATTGATTGCCTTTATGTAGGTCCATTGCACAGTTTCATTTTAGTTCAGTTCCTCAAGTGTATGAAGATGAGCTAAACTGAAGTTCATGTGAGCCGCTGAGCTCCTATCAATGACTGGAAGCAGTAAAATGTGCTAGATTGTTGCAACTAATATTTGAGTCTGCAGCTCTGAGCAGCTGGGATCTGAAGCCAGAACTGTGCAATGAAATACTGAGAGCTATGCAGAGAATCTTGACTAGACTGTTGCCTTTGATTGTTCCACTCTGGAACTTTTCCGTACTTCAATAAAAAGTTATGCATTTACTGAGGTACTTCAGAGGGGTTCTTTGTAACTTTTCAAAACAAGTCTCACAAGAGAGATTGAGGAAGAAAAATGTGCTGCTCTCATATCCTTGCAGAAGGAGGTTAAGGCAGCAGTTCCCAAACTTTCAAGTAAGGGGGCCCATTAAGTACATTTGTGTCTTTTGGGGGGATGTACTCTTACCACTGCTCTCCCCTCCCCACAGCCTCAGCCCAAGCCTTCTGCTCACCCCTCCTCCCAGGCACCTTGCTGTTATTCTCTCAGCCCCGCCCGCTCCTGCAGCCTCAGCCGGCCCCTCTCCCCCTGCAGCCAGGCCATGATCACTACCAGGCTACTGACTGGCCACTTGCTGATTCCAGCCACTTCTTCTGTGCTGCTGCTGCTACCCAGCTCCTGCTCCCTTCTGCCCAGGGGAAGTGAGAGTGTAGAAGGTGAGGGGAAGAGTAGGGAAGTGCCTCTGTCTGGGGCACACACAACTCACCCAGAACCTTCCCACAACCATAGGTGCCGACTATGTGGGTGCTCCAGGGCTGGAGCGCCCATGGGGGAAAATTAGCGGGTGCTCCGCACTCACCAACAGCCAAGCACCCTCTGCCTTGTCTCCTCCGCCCCTCCCAAGCGCACTGCATCCCTGCTACTCCCCCTCCCTCCTTCCCAGCGCTTCCCTCCCCCCCCCCCCCCCCCCCCCCCCCCCCGCTGCCTAACAGCTGTTTGGCGGTGCTTAAGACTTTACAGGAGGGAGCGGGAGGAACGGGGACATGGTGCACTCAGGGGAGGAGGCGGGGCAGGGGCAGAGACTTTGGGGAAGGAGTGGAATGGGGTCAGGTGAGGGCAGTGCAGGGGCGGGGCCAGGGGCGGGGAGGGGTCCAGCACTAACCGGGCAGGGGGGAAGTCGGTGCCTTTGCCCACAACCAAGTGGGAAACATTGTGCTAGGGCAGCGGCTGTCAACCTTTCCAGACTGCTGTACACCTTTCAGGAGTCTGATTTGTCTTGTGTACCCCCAAGTTTCACCTCACTTTAAAAACTACAGTAACACCTCGCTTAATGTTGTAGTTATGTTCTTGAAAAAATGCTACTTTAAGTGAAACGATGTTAAGTGAATCCAATTTCCCCATAAGAATTACTGTAAATGTGTGGGGGAGGGGAGGGTTAGGAATTTTTTTCGCCAGACAAAAGACTATGTGTGTATATATATATATATACATACACACACACACACATACACAGTATAAGTTTTAAACAAACAGTTTAATATTATACACAGCAATGATGATTGTGAGGTGAGATTGCTGAGGTGGGAAAGTAAGAGGGTGGGATATTTCCCAGGGAATGCCTTGCTGCTAAATGCTGAACTAGCACTCGACTGAGCCCTCAAGGGTTAACACATTGTTGTTAATGTAGCCTCACACTCCACAAGGCAGCACGAATGGAGGGAGGGGAGACAGCATGGCAGAGAGACAGAGACAGAAACCGTGTGTGAGAGAGAGACACGTGCATTGCCCCTTTAAGTACGCTGACCCCATTCTAAGTACACTGCCCTTTTAAGTAGATCAGCAAGTTGAGACAGCAGCTGCTGCCAGCAAGTGCCCTCCAACCTGAGCCCTATCATGTCCCCCTTCCCCCACTCCTGCCTCCCGCTGCTCTGTGGAGATGAGGTATAGGAGCTGGGGAGCAGGGGTTGGGAGATACCCTGACATAGCAACCCTGTTCCCCCTACCTCTGCACAGTAAGCAGGAGGCTCCCGGGAGCAGCTCCAAGGCAGAGGGCAGGAGCAGCACATGGCAGTGCGGGGAGGGACAGCTGAACTGCCCAGCAATTGATAGCCTGCTGGGTGGCTGCCACACAGGGAACTTAGGGGAGCTAATAGGGAGGCTGCCGGCCCACCCTGGTTCCAAGCCCCCACCAGCTAGCTCCAATGGGCTGCTCTTCCTGAAAGCAGTGGACAAAGCAGGATGCTGCCAAATGGTGTTAGAAGGGAGCATTGCTCAACTTTAAACAAGCACGTTCTATAATTGATCAGCAATGTAACAATGAAACAACGTTAACCAGGACAACTTTAAGTGAGGAGTTACTGTACTTGCTTACAAAAATCAGACATAAAAATACAAGTGTCACAGCACACTATTACTGAAAAATTGCTTATTTTCTCATTTTGTCTGTATAAAATTTTAGTTTGTACTGACTTCGATAGTAGAAAAGAGGAGACTAAGGGGGAATATGATAAAGGTATATAAAATCATGAGTGGTGTGGAGAAAGTGAATAAGGAAAAGGTATTTACTTGTTTTCATAATATAAGAACTTGGGGCCACCAAATGAAATTAATGTGCAGCAGGTTTAAAACAAATAAAAGGAAGTTCTTCACACAGCGCATAGTCAACCTGTGGAACTCCTTGCCTGAGGAGGTTGTGGAGGCTAGGACTATAACAGGGGTTTAAAAGAGAACTAGATAAATCATGGAGATTAAGTCCATTAATGGCTATTAGCCAGGATGGGTAAGGAATGGTGTCCCTAGCCTCTGTTTGTCAGATGTAGAGATGGATGGCAGGAGAGAGACCACTTGATCATTACCTGTTAGGTTCACTCCCTCTGGGGCACCTGGCATTGACCGCGGTCAGTAGACAGGATACTGGGCTGGATGGACCTTTGGTCTGACCCAATACGGCCATTCTTATGTTCTTAGTGCTTTTTATGTAACCTGTTGTAAAACTAGGCAAATATCTAAATGAATTGATGTACTCCATGGAAGACTTCTGAGTACCCCCAGGGGTACACGTACCCCTGATTGAGAACCACTGCATTAGAGAACAGAATGGGGAGGATCATGCTATTATTTACCCTGAGGATTTATTTGGATAACCCAAAGACTTCAGTTTCTTTAGCTGTATTTCCGGCATCTTTCACAAGTCATTTCAATAATAAATGCATTTCTATAGTGTCTTCAGCACATACACTCTTGCCTCTAAAGCAGCAGTCCCCAATTTGGGGGCGCAAACCCACCTAGGAGGGGCAGATGAACTTTTTGGGGGGGGGGGGGGGGGATGTGTGGCTGGGCCGAGGCCAGCCCCAATGTGGGGGCAGGGAGAAAGTGTCCTGCTCCACTCCCAGACACAGATCCACTCCACTCCCTGCTCTGGCCCCAGACCAGCTCTGCCCTCATTCCCTCTCCACCCTGAGACCAGCTCTGACCCCAGCCACAGCTCCACTCTGCCCCCTTATCTGCCCCCAGCCTGGCTCCGTCCCCATTCCTTCTCCCCCCAGACCAGCTCCGACCCCAGCCACAGCTCAACTCTGCCCCCAGTCTGGCTCTGCCATCATTCACTCTCCAGCTCTAGCCCGCTCTGCCTCTAGCCCCAGCTCCTCTCGTATCCCCAGCTCTGCCTTCAGCCCAAGCTCCGCTGCTGAGGAAGCCTTGGCTGTGCAGTATTGGAGGAAGAGGGTAAGGACAGATTCTGTTACTGGTAAGAGGGTGCGCAACTGAAAAAGTTTGAGCACCACTGCTCTAAAGTATCCTAAAACCAGTATTATTTAAAGAGTAAAACTCAAAAGGTTAATTTCTGAGGAATCATTAATCCTCATAAGTTGTGAAGTAGGTAATTAGTTGAGGTTCATTAAACCACATAAAATACAACAACATCCCAGAAAGAGACTAGTTGGAATATTTTACAGTTTTATGGAAATGATTAACAATGAGGGGAAACTTGTCTGTTTATTGTGGATTATTGACATGGATATGAAAACATTGGTCATCAGCAAAAAAGGTATGTTTTCCCAATTCAAAGGTCTTTTCATAATACAGCATTAAGATTAAACAGGGTTTGTTTAATTAATGGTATTGTACTTCCAGACATCCCTGACAAACCTCATTTACCATTTAGAGTACAAGCAATTTGGGGTACTGTGTGTCTGTACATTGCTCAACACAATGAACAGCTAGTGCCAATTACAGCTGGAACCTCTAGAGTCTAGAAGTCTACAAACTTTTTTGATCGCGCACCCCTATCAGTAAAACTTTTTTGAGCACGCACTCCCTGTCGCGCCGAAACAAAAAACAAAACAAAAAAAAGGCTCCCGCCCGAACTGTCAAAGCAAAAAAAAAAAAAAAAAATTCCCCCCCCCCCCCCCGACAAAACCCCCCCCCCCCCCCCAAAAAACAAAAAAACGTTCCTCCTGCCATGCACCCCCAAGGATCCTCATGCGCACCCCACTTTGGAGACTACAGCTGTAGACACTACTGTAATACAACCCCAACATATACACAAACACATATGTTGTGGTGTGATATGTAAAATATAGCTTTCAGCAAGCAGCCTGCTTTTAGGGTATCCACATTATTTGTGAGTAGAGCTGGGCAATATTTTTCAAATGCAAATCACATTTCACAAATTCATGTCAAATTCACCAATTGTTTTAGTTAGGAAAAAAAATCCAAGGAAGTCAAAACGAAACATTTTGACATTTTCTAAGTGAGAGGTTTTAATTTTTCAATTTAAAATGCCTTTTGAATTATGTTTTATTTGATCCTAAAATATTTGTTTTCAGTTTTTTCATCTCACCAAATGATTTTAAAATTTGTTTCGGGTCAACCCAATTTTTTTTTCCATTTTGGCCAGCAACCAAAAAAGAAAAATCAGTTAATTGCACAGCTCCACTCATGAGTGGCAAAGGCATGAGTAAATTATGTAGTCAGCCCCTACAGAGTGCTGGTGAAAACCTTTTACCCTCACCCCACAATAATGTTTTCTCTACATGCCATTCAATGTCACGTTAAAGTACTTAGATAAATGTTGAGTCTTAACTTTTTATTGGAACTTTATTTCATATCCATCTCTCTCTAAAGCAGGTTGGCTTAATTACCAATGTATGTAACTATGCAAGGGTCACAGGGAGAAAAATTTTAACACACCTCTAATAATGCACTCAAACTTGTTTTTTTTTTTTTAATACTCATAAAAATGTCACTATAAATGTACTACCTCAGAAATCTATAGGGCTAGGATTAATTGTTGGGCCCCATTGGGAAGCCGGGAATGTCAAAAATTCTCATTTCTAGATCTGCAGAGCCATCTCATATCAGAGGTGTCATTGTTATATACAAAAGAGCTATTACAGCTTCAGGATTAAATTATACCTGTTGTGAGGCTCAGGGTAGAAAGGTTTAATATTGGTGGAAATTCCATGTTTTGCAGAAGTATGAGGCAACATTTACCTGGCACTGACTTTTACAAACAATGGTGGTTGTTTCAAGCTTTTTCAGGTGTTTGGAATGTAAAAATAATTCCCAGGGAGATGGATCAGTCCCTTTTGATCACCTCACTTGCCCTGTGCCCATTAATTCAGGTAACTAGCCCTATGGGTAATTCATTTTTGTATACCACTGCACTGGAGATTTTACATTATATATATATATAATAGTTAAGTACAGTATTAGAGAAGCTCTCAGAGCAGATTAAATACTCTTCCCCTGACGTTCATGTTTTCTTTTTCTAAAACACTGATTTACCTTCAAAATTTTACTGTCATGAAGTCATCATGTAAGTTTAATTTCCCAATCGGTCTGAATTACAACAAGAATGTTATAGTTTTATTATGTTCAAACAAACCCAAAATTGATGACTAACCATATGACCTCACGACCTTGAAAGTCCTCAATGTTACACAAATGAATGGCTAATGACTTTCATCCACAAAGGAACAAAACCCATAAAGCTATGTATCCCCGTAAGTCTGCATCAGTGTTGTTACCTCATGTGCATTTCCAGCAGCTTCATAGGATATGAAGGTGTCCCTTGGCACAAGCAGATGTCATCCTCTGCTGTGCCAAGATGTGTGCACATATGGTGTCCCTGATATCCTTTGCCCACTGGGAACCAGAATCAGTGTGCAAGTGGGTAGGATCCAGCTGCCTGAACAGACTTGTCTTGATCCCACTCAGGATAGAAGCATGCGCCTTTACCTTCACAAATGTTACGTAGTATGCAGTAGTCAACAATTATACAAACAGCATTTGCCCCATTGGCATCCAGATGGATATACAGGCAGTGCCAATGAGCTTTAAGCTTACCAAACATGCAATCCATGACCATTCTGCAGCTACTTAGCTTGTAATTGAATTCCCTTAGTCCAGGGTCATAGATGTCAGAGTACGGTTTTCTGACCCATAGCTGGAGCAAGGTCTCTAAAATAATAGTTGGCATACGCATCCCATACAGAGCCATATCATTTTGAGGGAATAAAGTCACTTCTTCCCCCTTTAAATACAACCCTGATCCCCTCAGCACCCTGACATCATGAACCATTCTAATATTTCCCACATTTGTATTCAGAAATCTGCCTCTGTGGTCTGCTAAGCCTTGAAGAACAAGTGGAAAGAAAGCTATTCAGTTCACATACTCACTTGCCCATTGTGGTGGGCAAAGTTTTGGGACATGAATGCCATTGATAGCCCTTGCACAGAAACACATCTTTTGAATCCAGCTATTATTTCTGGACCTTTTCTTATAGCAGCTACCTGTAGATAAATTACTGTGTTAATTGCCTCACAAACCTGCGTCATGATGAACCAAGTGTGGGCTTTCCAACCCCAAAATGGTTTGCATTGGACCTACAGCTGCCTGGTGTAGTCAGCTTCCACAAGACAATAGCAACTTGCTTCTGAACTAGTATTGCTTCCCTGAATTAAATGTTCTGGCATTGAAGGGTTGGTGCAAGCTCCTCACACTGCTCCATGAAGGTCAGTTTCTTTATTTGGAAGTTCTGACTTCACTGCTGGTCCTCCCAGGTTTCCAAAATGATGTGATTCCACCAAACCATGCTTGTTTCCCTGCACCAGAAGTGATGGTCAACTGAAGGGCATAACATGACAATCCCGGAATTCACCATATCTGTACAATGTGAGCTAAATCAGTGGTCATTGACCAACATCTTCAAAGTGTCAGAAAATGCTGCCCAAATTCCACCCAGCATGTCACTAAGCACCCACTCCACTGCAGAACCATGTATCCCACAACAAGGAGCAGGACCAGATCATCCTCCAAGCGCTCCATCTCTTCCACACAGTTTTGCAGGGGATAACAGTGAAGGGTGACATGATCAGGCACTGCCATCAGCAAACAGATGAAGACAGGGGACAATACCAAAAATTCAGCAAATAGAGAGTCTCCTGGTGATGCACAGATCCCTGGGATACTGCCACAGAAATGGTAGCGCTAATGATGTGGGTATACGTGTGTATACTATGTTAAACCTATGTCCAACACAGCTTATGTGGACTCTTGGGCACTGCTATGGGGAACATCCATGAGCATTGTATGATCCACTACTCAGGTATGTGCACAAGTGTAGCCATATACAGAGTAAAAATAAGATTTATTACAAAACTATAAGTCTAGCAATGATTTCTGATTCCATCTTCAGCCAACTAAGTTCAGTACATTTAACTTGCCATAGAAAATCCTCCCCCCCCCCCTCCCCAAAAGTCTTTCTTGCTTTTGATATACCAGATTTCTACAGTAGGGTTGCATTTGACTTCAACAGCTGGAAGAGAGTCTGTTATTTCCAAAAGATTCACAATGGCTGCATCACTCTGAGTAAATAATTCACACTCGTGCAAACTTGCAGTGAAATGCATTAATTTTATCAAATCAGCCCCTAACAACAGTGCCATTTGTGTGCATCACCCCAGTACTTTTTCCATTTGATTTACATTTTAATAATAAAAAAAAAACATTACCAACCATGTGGCACCATGGTGCCAGTAATATGATTGTATGAGGAATATATGTTTTTCTGTACATACAAAGTAATCACCATGAGCAGTACAAGTCAATCCGTTACAGATTCTCCCAAAGCTAGATAAAACAAATGGATTCCCTCTGCATGTTTGAGCACCTAGCAAGAGCCACAGGATTTTAGAACCCAATCCTGTAATCGAATCTGTGTGGGTGGACTCAGGGATTACAGGATGAGGGCCTTAAAATCCCAAACCAACTGTTAGTACTGGAGTTGAACTCTGATAAAATATAACAAATCCTGGTGCATTGTACTACTAATAAACAGGCTTTGCAGCAAATGTTACAAAATTATGATAACATTTTCTGATTCTAATGCAAATATTGTCTCAAACTGCCTGGGTTCCCATTTAGAGGCTCTAAAACAACCACATTTTCAAAAGTGAAATTACTGTATATAATGATTCTTTCCCCGGGTTAGCCTTGACCTTTTTTCACTTGATGACTTTTTAAAGATGATGGACATTGGTCTGCAATTCAGAATGGAGGAGAAAGCATTTAGGAATCAAAAATATACATTAGGTTAATTCAGATGTGATGCTATCGTAAAGTGTGCAATTTAATTTTGATAATTCTGTCAAAACATTATTCAGTTGTAACTGTACCTTCCTAAATGTGGGATGATAATTTCCTTTACAGGAAATCACTCAGAAAGGTTTCTAAGGAAACAAGGCAAGCACACCAAACTAATATCAGGTTTTATATGACAGCAAATGCCACGCAAGGAGAGAGGGAAGAGAATTTTCAAGGGAAAGGTGCTGTAAATGTGAATGTAGAAAATCCGGCTTTAAACACACACTCTTAAAAGGATTTGGCTGCTTATTATTTCAAGTATCTCACTGGAATAAGCAAAAGTGCAGCAACATATCCTAACAATATTATTCAAGGTGTGTAAATACTATGGCGGTAGAGGACTTGTTTAAGGTAAATATAGTAATTAATGGGAGGAAATTAAGCAAAGGAAAACATAAGCTAAATTTTGTAAAAAAAAAAAAAAAAAAAAAAGATCTTGTTTAGGATGTGAAATAGTTCCCCAAGGGAAGTTGTGGGAGTTCCATTATTCATTGGTATTTTTATAAGTATTTGTGATTTGACCTTAGATAAATTCAGATTGGAAATAAGGCACACATTTTTCACAGTAATGGAAATTAACCCTTGAAACTATTTACCAAAGGCAATTTTTAAATCAAGATTGGATTTCTTTTCCTAAAATACATATATTCTCTAGTTCAAACAGGAATTAATTCAGGGATGTCTTATGGCCTGTGTTGTAGACTAAACTAGATCAGACTAGTCAATCACAATGACCCCATCTGCCTTTACACTTTAGTGATCTATTAATTTATCTATGAAATCATCATTTGTGCAATGGAACTTTTAGAAAATGGGGATAAAAATGGTGAAATAGTTTCCCTTTGGAAAAACCATGGTAATTCATTTATTTAAGCACGTTTCTCTGAGGCACACATTCACCATTTCCCCCATCCCCCCTCCCCCAAAAAAACCCTTAATAGTTTGGTAACAAGAAAAGGTGTCTTTAAATGGGACTCTCTCTTTCAGGTCAAAAATGGTTTTTTGCTTTTCACAAAAGTCTGATGAAAATATTAAAAGTGTAACTTTTCCCACAAATTCATAGAGCCTGATTCTGCATCAGCAATGATTGTTTTACACTCTTGAGTAACACCACTGGAAGTCAGTGGAGTTTCATGTCCATACCTGTAACCGAGAACACAATCAGGTGTGAAATATTTTGCCAGTTTCAGTGGTGGAGACAATTATTCACCTAATTTTTGCTGCAGGTTCTACTTCCAAGATGTCAGGTCTGTGTACTATTCACTAGGGAAGTACTAGCCATTATACTCCATAGTGTTGATTATGTGACCTTTTATTTCTTATCTGTTATGAACTTTCTTAATGCAAGTGTAAATATTGGCTATGTCCCCAAAAGGGATTAAACTAGAAGACCAGAGCACTCACAGATATGGTGGCTCTATGGGAACATGTTTATATGACTGGGATAGCTTAGGAGGTCTAAGGCACTGGTTTTAGGATCTAGGGTGGCTAGACTGTCAAGTCCCATGTCCCAAGGAGGAGGTAGTGTCAGCCATGTAATCTGAGTCTGGGACTATGACCCTATAAACCCAGGGCTAGAAACAGTGACTAGACTCTGTCCAGATCCAGTTTGCTTAGGAGCATGTGGGACCCAGTGATCAGGTCCATCCATAAGACTGGTGACTGTACTGAAAGGTAATGGCCAAGTTTGTAACAGTGACTAACGGATAGTCCATATCCTTCAAGAAAGATGTTGAGAAATTGGAGAGGGTTCAGAGAAGAGCCATGAAAACGATTAAAGGATTAGAAAACATGCCTTATAGTGATAGACTAAAGGAGCTCAATCTATTTAATGTAACAAAGAGAAAGTTATGGGGTGACTTGATTACAGTCTATAAGTATCTACATGGGGAAGAAATATTTAATAATGGGCTCTTCAGTTTAGCTAAAAAAGGTAGGACACAATCCTATGGCTGGAAGCTAGATAAATTCAGACTGTAAATAAGGTGCACATTTTTAACAGTTAGAGTATTAACCTTTGGAACAATTTACCAAGGGTCCTGGTGGTTTGTCCATCACTGATAATTTTTACATCAAGATGAAATGTTCTTCTAAAAGATATGCTTGGTGGATTTTGAGAAAGTTTTCTGTCCTGTGCTATACAGGTGGTTAAACTAGATGATCACAATGTTCCCTTCTGGCCTTGGAATCCATGAACCCAAATCATGTCTCCTACAATCTCTATGAATTAAGCAACCAGACACCTCGCCAACCTCACTTCAAGCTTCAAACCAACATGTTTCAGCCACAAAGTACCCTTCTAGACTCCAATTAGTACTGGATTCCTGTAATCCTTTTTAGGTGCTTGGCAGATTCACGTAATACTGTACCTGACAAAACACTTATCTCAAAATCTTAAACATCCTAGGGTGCATGAATCATGAAGCTGCCACACAAACAAGATCCTCCCTCATGACAGATTATATACTTCCTTTTATTTTCCACCATTTGTGTATCACTGTTACACTGTAAATCACTGGGATGTAAAATGTTATTTGCAGCTTCAGGTTGTTCTCAAACGGATTACTATATTATATACCGAAGAGATAAATACAAGTATTAAATGACTGTATGTTGAAAGACTTGCTTCATTTATGAAACCGGTTATCACATACCAAGAATTTGAACATCACAAAACAGTGAGGTTTCGTTATACTGCTTGGACACATTCCCTCATAAATCATGGATAGAGGAAGAAATGGGAGGTGGACTAGTAGGTGTTTTATCAGCAGCCAGCTATTTTGGGATTCATGGTCCGAGAAACCAGAGCTTACTCAGAAGTAGAATCTCTTTATAACATAGCTATTAGGGTGTATTTAATTACTCTCAAATACACCAATAGACTCTCTCCAGGAACTCATCTACACAGTGAGCAAAGGCCTTAAGTGCTCTGGAGCCAAGGAACTGGGACCTGTGATCTTGGGT
Organism: Trachemys scripta elegans; assembly: GCF_013100865.1. Lineage (NCBI taxonomy): Eukaryota > Metazoa > Chordata > Testudines > Emydidae > Trachemys > Trachemys scripta. The sequence goes on along the minus strand of NC_048298.1, from coordinate 242,856,345 downwards.
ATGTCTACACTGCAGCAGGGATCCTCCCAGCTCAAGTAGACGGAGTCGCATTAGCTCGATAGTAGCAGGGGTCATGTAGGCTTGGACAGCCAGCCCAAAGTACTGGCCCTGCTTGCTACGACATCCACACTGCTATTTTTAGCATGCATTCTCAAGAAGGGCTAGCGCAAGTCTGTCTATCTGGGCTGCGAGGCTTGTTCCCAGCTGCAGTGTAGACATACCATTAAATACCCCAGTATTGCCAAAGAGAACATGAACTTTTCGCTGGAACCTTGCCAAGACAGGATATTTTGTATGTACTTATCCCTTCTTGCTGGAAACAAAATCTGTTTCCCTTTCATAAAGGAAGACTTGAACTGAGAAGGAAACTTTGTTTGTTTCCTGTGCCACAAAAAAAAAAAAGAACTTCCCCCTTTGAACTTGCCAAAAGGGAATCCCTCAGTTTATCAGCCCCCCTGTAAGAAAGAGCGAGGACTGTTTATTTGAACCCTGCTGAGGAAGGAAATGAATTGCTTAGTTCCCTCCAAGAAACAATGCCCTAAATAATTGTTTCTAATCCTAAAGTAAAATCGAGATCTTCATATAAAGACATTTAATTTTTTCAAGAGGGAATGGGATTCTCTGTCTGACACACACACACACACACTATTTATTGTAGCATTTGCAATGAAGAGGAGGACCTGGCTTAGATCATAAACATAATACTATACATAACCAAGCCAGGGCATAAAGAATATAGAAAGAGGCAGGGAAGACAACTTAGACAACCCATCAGCAGTTTAACTACAAGGCAGAGGTCCAGAAGTCATCTATTGTCCAATTATCCATCACTGCCAAAATAGTGGTCTAAGGAGCTTGCCACTGAGCCAGATCCTGCTGCTGGAGAAATATGTTTCACAGCCAGGTAATCTGTTTCCTCAGATTGTTATATTAAAAGGAGTAGGAACAGAAAATAGAAGATGAAACCGACCGTGTAATGCAGTAGATGACATCAAGAGGATTCTGCCAGAAAGAGTTTTTGTGACTAGCAAGTTGGAGGAGTTTCAGTGATCAATAGAACTACATATTGTTTGAAATAAAAGAGTTAACTTTACAAAATAGAAATCCAATAACGTTAAACTATAAATAAGGTTGCAGATCAATAATGCTATGTACTGATGTTCTATTTATTCATAAGAAACTGCAGGCTTAATTTATATTAATTTCCGGGTGTACTTGGTAGGGGTTTTTACACTTCACATTCCTGGCAAACACTTGGATTACAGCAGGGAAACAAGAATGTTGTCAGGATTCTTTCATATTTTAATTCTTGGGAAACTTAGAGCAGAGCTGTGGGAATAATGGATTTTTTTGGTTTGCTGCCAATTCTGTATAAAAGTTTTTTTTAAATTGTGGCTGGTCAAACCAAAAATGAATTTATTCCCAAATTTTGGTGAATCAAAAAAGTAAAAGATTAATTTGATTTAAAATGAAATGAAATAAATGTTTGTTTGATTTTTTATTTTTAAAGTAAAATTAAAGAATTTTGAAACAACTTTGTTTCAAATGGGAAAAATAAACATTTTGTTTCAAAAATGTCAATGAAATTTAGATTTTTTTTTAAACTCAAAAATGACATTCACACAATGTTTTGGTGTCAGCAAAGCTGCATTTTTCTTTGAAAACATTTTCAATCAAAAATTTTTGCCCCGCTCTAAGGCATGAGAACAGATATTAAAAAAGTGCAAACAAAGTATCCAACTCCCCTCCCCCCCCCCCAAAAAAAAATCCATTACTTTCACCTCTCCTAAAGTTTCACATAAAATGGATGTGGATGTCAACCTGTTTCACCAGCAGTCATGTAGGAATTACTCAGCTCTCACTCACCTTGCTAAGCTACAGAGGTCATACCTTCCCAGAAATGAACAATTTATCTATGACATTAGATAACTTTTCTTTAACATTAGACATGCATGTTAAATCTATTTATTCTTCAAAAATACATTGGCCAAATTCTGCACTCCTTATGCAACTCAAACTCCCATCAATAGAAGTCTGAGGAGACTGAGGATGCAGCATCATGCTCACAGCTCCTATGGTGGACTCATGCAAGGGCTCTTCTATCACTCACAGTAGTACATGATTTCCCTGTCCAAATAAAATTAAACTGACCAGACTGACATACCACTGTTCAAAGTATCTAAGTTCAAACATTGTTGCATTTGAATTACTTTTACAATCATGTATCACTAGGAAAGAGTGGATCATCAAAACCACTGTAGCACATCAGCAAAAAAATCTAAAAGTACCTTAGTATTAATGAATCCCTTGATTGCTGGGCCTTTCTGCAGTTTCTCTGCTGCAGTCAAACATGATGGTGTCTGGGGAACTCCACCCAGCTAGCTACATCACATTTATTGGTGATCTAATGGCTTGCTTTAAGTATTGTGTCTAATAACTTTCCAGAAAAGGAGGTAAAAATGAACATGTTAGGAAAAAGTCAGTGACACTAGATGAATAGAAGAGTTGGGAGAGAGAGTTGGCTTAAATTAATTAATGGATTTTTTTTTTTTTTTTTTTTTTGCTGGCCAACAGATTTATAGGGGCGGGGGGAAGAAAGAGATTCTTAAGAAATCCTGACACTTGCATGTCTTTTTCCCGGGACTAAGAGTATACTGGGTAAAAAAAGATGTTTGAGTCTGTGACGGGTTGGATCACAGAAACCCCCTTGGGAATTGCCAACCGATGTGCCAAGACTACTTGTGCCCCTGCTTTTCCTGCCATCTTGGGAGAAGATGGGCACCCTGTCTTGTTGAGCCAGATATGCCTGTCTGCTCTAACAAAGACCCAGAGTCTGAATTACTTGCCCCAAAGCTGCAGACTTAACTGAAAGCAGCTTACAGAAGTCTTCCTGTCTTTAACACTCAGATGCCCTACTCCCAGTGGGGTCTAAACCCAAATAAATCTGTTTTACCCTGTATAAACTTTATACAGGGTAAACTCATAAATTGTTCACCCTGTATAACACTGATAGAGAGATATGCACAGTTGTTTGCTCCCCCAGATATTAATACATACTCTGAGTTAATTAATAAGTAAAAAGTTATTTTATTAAACACAGAAAGTAGTATTTAAGTGGTTCCAAATAGTAACAGACAGAACAAACAGAATTACCTAGTAAAATAAAATAGAACACGCAAATCTAAACCTAATACATTAATACAACTGAATACAGGTAAAATCTCACCCTTAGAGATGTTTCAATAAGTTTATTTTCTCAGACTGGACACCATCCTAGTCTGGGCGCAATCCTTTCCCCTGGTTCAGCTCTTGTTCCAGCTCAGGTGGTAGCTAGGGGATTCCTCATGAAGGCTTTTTATTTGTTCTGTTCCATCCACTTAAATATTTTTTGCATAAGGCGGGAATCCTTTTTCCCTCTGGGTTCTCACCCCTCCTCACTGGAAAAGCACCAGGTTAAAGATGGATTCCAGTTCAGGTGACATGATCACATGTCACTGTAAGACCCCAAGCCTTCATTCCTCCCAGCATGACTCACAGGAAGGCTTGCCTGCAAACAGAGCCATCCACAGTCAATTGTCTTGGTTGATGGGAGCCATCAAGATTCCAAACCAAATTGCCCACACTTTGCATACTTACAATAGGCCCTCAGAGTTATATTTCATATTTCTAGTTTTAGATACAAGAGTGATACATTTATAGAAATAGGATGAACACACTCAGTAGATTATAAGCTTTGTAATGATACCTTACAAGAGACCTTTTGCATAAAGCATATTCCAGTTACATTATATTCACTCATTAGCATATTTTTATAAAATCATATAGACTGCAACATCACAGAGTCACTCTAAGATTTGTTTTAAAAAATAAAGTGTTTGGAAGTAATTATATTTTCTTTCTGGGGAAAAGTAAATAAATAAAAGGTTATTTAAAATTTAAGGTTACAATCATGCAACCCAGAGAGAATTGGAGTCTAACAATGATTTATGTATATTTAAATATACTGTATTGTGCTGATTGCTGCTCTTAAACTGTATTTGCTTATGCAACAATACGGCATAACAAGAAGCTATTACTTACTGTGATATCCTCACTGCAATACAGAACTTTCTATGCAGCGGGTATGTTTGTGTGTTAGAAATCCAGCTTCTTATATCAGAGAGGGTAGTGTGAACTTTGACCCTGGGCAACTGACCTATTGGGAAGCTTAATTTGGTGAATGGGTAGCCACACTGTTGTAAGTATTGGCATTTGTGATTAGTTACATTAAAGAATGTGGTTTTATTATGCAGTTTTGTCTTAAAGGGTGGCATTGAGTTACTTGGCTGTTTATAGCACTTGTCAGATAACTTGGACCTTGACCTTGCAATGAAATGTGCCTAAGTAGACACCTGTGCCCATGCACATTTTTACTGACTTTAATGGCTGTAGATGAGTATCTCATTGCAGCACTTGGGGCTCTGTTTTTGTTTTCCTCCAAATAGAGAAGAAAATATTAAATCTTTGGATGGGAGATGCTCCTCCTATAAAAAGATGAGGTAAACAACTGCTGGGTGGGGCGGGGGTGCAGCCGCACAGCTGGGGTAGCATTTAGACATTGCAAGTGGTAATACAGGCCCAAAGAGAAACTTGACTACAGAAGTAAGCTCTAACTCCAGCTCAGGAGTTTTTAGGCCTTGATCCTGCCACTGACTCTACGCATGCAGACCCAGCTGCCTCCAAGGAGTCTCATTGAAGTTAGCAGTGTAAGGGTCCTCTCATGAATAGGCAAGAGCAGAATTGGGGCCTAAATTCCTTTTTTGGATGCACATAGCACTCATGAACAGGTTGTATTTGTTTTTGTATTTTGGCTCTTAATTCACTTTAACTGTTAAAATAAATAAGTACTTTAGTGCATCTCACAGAGCACATATGTGATATGCATCTTTCTTAACTAGCTTCCATTGCCAAATGGCCTCAACAGGTATCTCTATTGCATGTAGGGTCCGGTCCTGTGAGGTGGTGAGCATTCTGGCCTAATCCTGCAAAGTGCTTAAGCATTGGTCCAGAGTGCTCAGCAACTTCCAAGGATGGAGCTTATAAGGTTTTCAAAAATTATTGATGGGAGTGGCCTATAATCAGCACTTCTGAAAATCAGAAGTCTTGTTTAGGGGCTCCCATAGGGATTTAGGAGCATAACTGTAGAATCTCACTTCTGAATATCTTATCTATATAATCTGCCTGTTATACTGTGATGGGTCAGTACATGTACACATTTAAAATCCCTAATAAAGAGCGGGGGATAAGGGGGAGGAGGGAGACACAATGAGGGAGGGATGGGGGGGAAGGAAAAGGTACACAGAAAAAAAGAGAAAAGGTGCGGGGGGAGGAAATATCTAATACATTGCAGACTGCAAAATTCCCTGTTTTTGGTACCAAGATAGACAACATACAGAGCATAGGTCAAAGTCTCTACTGGTGTCAAAACTGCTAATTTACTTCAGTGGAACTGTAACTGTTTACAGAAACAGAATTTGGCTCATTATATATAAAGATAGGAACAAAAGATTTTTGTCCTCCAATTTAAACAGGGCTGAACCATTTAAACCAAACTTATTTAAAAAAAAAAGAGAGAGAGAGAGACTCCCAGATGAGAGCCTCTCTAAGAATTTTGTTGTTCTAAAGCCTTAGAAAAAAATCAGAACTTACAATGGAAACTGTGATAGACCATTAACTATAGCAGATGTGCTATAAAATAGCAGGAGAGCTGTCAGCAGGAATACAACTTTCTGAGGGTTTTACTTTTGCTGTTCTAGAACACTATTAAATAAAGATAATATAATACAGAGGACACACTACTACATTAATTTTATTTGACAGATTTCACTGTCACCTGGTTTCTTTCTATGCACCTTTTCTCATTTCTTCATCACTATTTCTCTCAACGGGTAAAAGTTCAAATAATTTGACAGATTGAACCAAGAGATCAGGTTTAGAACAATCAAGAAGAGATCCTTGTCAACTTTCTATGTTTTTGAGTGTCCTTCCTGTCTTGGGCCAGGAGGGTGGAGGTGAAAAAGAAGAGGGTGTTTGATCAGACCAGCAGTGTTAGACAGCTACTGGGTACTAGAAAGAGTGAGGAGAGAGGGAGAGAAGAAGAGGCATGCTCAGTTAAATGCAGCAGAGTCTTTCCTTCCTCCACCATTCCCAGAATGCATGTGAGGAACTCTGTAAACATGAGGAGCCCCTGTTCAGGCAAGTGGGGCAGAGGAGAAGGAGAGATTTCTCTGCCTCCATGTTGGCCATTCTATAGAAGGAAGGGAGCCCTGACTGCCTCTCACGCCCTCCCCTATCCACTTGCTGTAGGTGAAGCCCTACTAGGTGAACATCAATTAGTCTTGGTGCCCAACCCTCCCTGTTCTATAGGAAGGAAAAGTGTAAACTAAGGTCTTGGCTACACTGGCGAGTTACAGCACGTCCACACTGGCAAGGCACGTAGAGCGCTCTGACTCCGCAGTTACAGTGCTGCTGGTACTCTACCTCAGCAAGTGGAATAACGTTTGCTGCGTCCCTGCTGGAGCATCATAGCACCAGTGTGAACGAGGTGTTGAGTTACTGCGCTGTGATCAGCCTCCGGAAATGTCCCATAATCCCCTTAAGTCAAGTGGCCACTCTTGTCATTGTTGTGAAATCGGCTGCAGGAATGCGGAAATGCCCTTTGAAAGCTCCGTTTCAGAGAAGCCGGCTGCTTATCAGCTCTGAGAAAAAAGCAAATATTTACTGTTTATTTATTTGCTTTGAGTGAGTGAGAGAGAGATGGGGGAGGGAGGGGAGTCTGAACTTACAAGACTGCATGCTGACACACTCTCAGCACCCCAAAAACCCACTCTCTCTCCTCCCACATACACACAACACACTCCCTGTCACACTCCACCCCCCCATTTGAAAAGCACGTTGCAGTCACGTGCATGCTGGGATAGCTGCCCATAATGCACCGCTCCCAATGCCGCTGCAAGGGCCGCAAACGTGGCCATGCCAGTGCGCTTGAAGCTATCAGTGTGGACAGACTGCAGCCCTTTCCTTACTGCACTCTACAAAGGAGGGTTTCACTCACAGCGCTCTACATCTGCAAGTGTAGCCATGCCCAAAATGCTCAGTTTCCAAATCGCTGTGAGCCTCACCAGACAACTGGAATCATGAAGTGGGCAAAGTTGACAAGGTGTCTAAGGTTCCCCAGCTTTCCAACAGCAGCTTAGCAGCCTGGATTTAGGCTACTAAGGAGTAAGGACAGGATTTTAAAGCTATACATTTAATAAGGGGAGTTTGTAATTTTGTCTGAGAAAATGGTTGGGAACCTATTGACCTATAGCAGGGATCAGCAACCTTTGGCACGCAGACCACCGGGGTAAGCCCCCTGGTGGGCCAGGTCAGGCCAGTTCGTTTACCTGCTGCGTCCACAGGTTCATCCGATTGCGGCTCCCACTGGCCGCAGTTTGCCAGTTCAGGCCAATGGGGGCTGCGGGAAGTGGCGCAGGCTGAGGGATGTGCTGGCCGCCGCTTCCCGCTGTCCCCATTGGCCTGGAGCAGCGAACCGTGGCCAGTGGGAGCCGCGATTGGCCGAACCTGCGGACGTGGCCGGTAAACAAACCGGCCCAGCCCGCCAGGGGGCTTACCCTGGCAAGCTGCGTGCCAAAGGTTGCTGATCCCTGACCTATAGGAAGGCAAGATCTTAAGTTTTCACAGACTGAGATAACCAATGTGCATACCCTTATTCATCCGTGTGGGATGAGGGCACAGGAGTTGGAGGTGGGCTCAGTTCTTGGTGTTAGATTGAAGGGGGCCCATTCTGAATGTTGGTTATCTGGCATGAGGCCATCTATCATCATCCTGGACCCAAGTTAATGCCTGGTACTTTGTGGGGGAGCAAGTTTTCCCTCATGTTAGAGGGAAAGCTGTAGCCTGCCACTTAAAATCATCTCTGTGTTTGTGTTTGATTCTCCTTCATTTCCTAATCAATGACATTCTATCATATAAAATGCCTGCAAAGGTAAAATTTCAAAGTGCTCTTTTTGTTAAACTGATCTACTATTACATGCACTTCAGATACTTATAAACCCAATTCTAATGAAAATCAATCTTCAACAAACAAACCTTGGACAAATTCTCTCTCCTCTTACTCCTTTCCTATAACTGATGTCATTTTACTTGATAAAGGTTGGCCTCAGATCTGAGAATTGTTCCATGCAGGCAAATCAAACATCAGCACCAAGTTCCACCTTCATAGAACCATTAGCTGTAGTGGGGCTTATACCATTTCATAGCAACTGGTAATACATATTCTTCACAAAGTCCATGTTCTTTACAAAGTGTTCTCAACTAGTCCTTTTCCTGCACCACTGAAATCAATAGGTGTTTTCCTAGTGATTTCAATAGGAGCAGGCCCTTTCTGATTAAGCATCATTTAAACCATACTTTTTTCTCATTTCTATTCAGAGTAACCATAGAAGTTTGCATTGCTAATGTAGTCAACAATGCTACTTTAGACAGTAGGTTATTTCTAGAGATTGCAAAAAAAAAGTCAACCATTTCAATGAACAATCAGCAAAAAAAGTTGAATTTGGACTTTTCTACATGAACATTTAGTTTGTGGTAAGCATGTAATAGGCTTTCATCTAGTCCTGTTTTTAAAAGGGCCAGATCAAAGCAGATTAACAAAAACTGTTAATACATGTAAGCAGGCTTCACAGGGATAGTTAATCCCCGGCAGGCTAGTGTGGGTAGAGTCACACCCCAGCTTGCCGCAAGTGTTCAGGTAGACAAATGTGAAATTTTGATAGATGTTTTTGCGTGGTGTTTGACCACTATACAAAGATGACACAGCACACTATTACTGAAAAGTTGCTTACTTTCTCATTTTACCATCTAATTATAAAATAACTGGATTGGTATATAAATGTTGAACTCAGATTTCAGTGTATAGTATATAAAGCAGTATAAACAAGTCATTGTCTGTATGAAATTTTAGTTTGTATTGACTTTGCTAGTGCATTTTATGTAACCAGTTGTAAAACTAGGCAAATATTTAGATTAATTTACATACCCCCGGAAGACCTCTGTGTACCCCCAGGGATATGTGTACTCCTGGTTGAGAACTACTGCCTTAGAAGACAAGTACTATCTAAGAGCCTGATCCAAAGACTAACGAAGTCAGCTGAAAGACTCCTATTGATTTCAATAGGTTTTCTTCATACCTGTAAGAATGAAGAAAGGAATATTTGGAATCCAAGTCAATTTTTTTTTCTAGATAAATGGTAATGCTGTTTATTTCTGAGCATTACAAAATTAGAAGTGAGAGCATGCAATTTTGCTTCTGTTTTCAAAGCAAGAGCATGTCTTAAGACCTGCCATAATGCCTGCAGCATAATTTATGATAGAATGCAGCTTCCTTTGAGTAACTGGCATATGTGCCATGTCTCTAATCCACATAATTTCTGTGAGAACCAAAGACTAATTAGGGGGAGCTGGTCTGGTTTTTAGATTGTCCAGTTAATAGCCACCCAGGTCCTCAGCTTCTGGACCCACATTGCTTATTGAAAGAGATGTGACGATGTCTTTTTATCAATGTTATTAAAACACTAAAAACCAAATAAAACCAAGAAAACATATCACCAAAGCAAAGCTATTATTAATATTAAACTAAACAAAGCATTACATCTATTAAATCAAAATCAAATGAAACAAGTGAGACCCAATATTGGATTGAAGTTAAAATAATTAAATTACTCAAATCAAATATAAAAAATAATCAATCCTTATGCAAATGCTAAGGAGGTAGTTGTCTGTGTGACTATACATACCAATTTAAGAATTTGATCAAAGTCAATCAAATTGGTAATTTGAATTGTTAAATAGTTTAATATTGGAACCAAATTATCTGATATCTGGACCACAACCTCAGAGCCAATTATAAAGCTTCGTTTAATTCCTACATGGTGGTTAACCCTTTCGTCCCCTCTCCAAAAGATTTTGACAGAAGTTTGACAACTTTTATTTGCCAGAGGTTACAGATGACAATTTCAAACTTCCTAGGCCTTTTAAACATAGGAAACAGAGAAGATTTTAATGAATAATTTTATAAGACAATATTTAGGGCTATTCAAACATTGGGAACATTTCTTTCAGGAGCCTTCTCTTTTATGGGTGTTCACAGAGATATGATGGACACATTCACTCTATCACTGCCACATCCTAAAAATCAAAAATTAACGTCTCCCAGGTAATAAAAGCAAGAGCAAAAAATTGACAAAGGGAAAAATAAGATACTTAAGATAACAGGAGGGTTGTAAGCTCTTCTACTTTCACAGTCTTCTGAATTCTCATGGATTAGGAGGTGGAAGTGCAGTCAAGGAGCCAGACAGTGATGTCCTGCTGGCACTGTGCTTCTTGCTAGTGGGGCTCCTCTGGGCACTGGGAGAGGCTGGTAAGAGGTCGGAGTGGACTGTAGGTCATTGTTAGCAAACATCAATTTGTAAAAGTTTCACTTAAATAGGCAATTTAAAAATTTTGCATAACAGAGACTTACATCTGTGACGCCCCTCCTCCACAATACCAAAACTCTGGATTCATAAGATAATTTTTAAGGAAGCTGGCATGGCCTTATCTGGGTGAAAGGTCTTAAGGTGACATTGTGTCACCAGTGTATTGAAAGTTAAACATGAAAATCCTACAAAAGTAGCTAACTGGAAAAACCATAGAGATGCAACCAGTCACTCAACATTCATTCATCAGAAACATTGAAAATAAGTGAACTTATTAGTTCCTTTCTTCCTTCTTCTACCTCTCAATTCTAGAATGAAGCTAAAGCAAACTGCTTATCTTCTGAAAACTCCATCTTGATAGAGAAAAGTTGTTTTAAAGTAAATCAAATTGAAATCAACTTCACATAAAAATGTTTATAAAAAGAGTATGTATCACCATATATTCCTCTCACACTTAATAATGTTCTTAAATTACATATTATCATTCCCAGATTTAGGGACAGAACCTGCCAGTTTTACTTCCGCTGGGTAATACCTTATTTTGCAAATAGCCTGGATAAATTTCAACTGGTCTACTTGCTGAGTAACGTGCTATTCTAGGGTGCAGACTCTGGTCCTCAGATAAATAGATAAGATGAGACAAAGAGAAAATATAGTTAGAACTTGAATACTTCTAGTAATATTTAGTATTATGGTTCTCTGACCATTTCTCTTGAGAAATGTTATCATTTGGTATTAGAGATGCAGCAAAGTTCAAAACTATTTATAAATGTGATATTCTCCATTCATTATTCTAAGTATCACTATTCCTGTTTCTTATTTCTCTGCACAATTAGTCACAATATGAATTACCTGTACGAAAGTAATGCATACCTAATGATATGAGTCTCACGATCAGACTTTAAATAAAATTAAAAAGATACTTTTGTTCTGTTCAATTTCTTTTGGAGACCTGAGCCTCCTTCATATACATATATCATACTACAGTTTATTGGAATTGGTTTTTAGTGTTACATTACCTTGCCTAGCATGAATGCATGGGAAAATTGCTAATTCATTTTTCAGTAAAGCAGAACAAGGCACATGGGAGCTACATGTTTCCAAAAATTAACAAAAGTGTAAGTTCTCAGATATGTTTTCAGCCCATAAACCAACGGGGTGGAGAAAGAGAGGCAAAAACCAAAACCAAACCTGAAAACTGATCTCTTAATAGCTAAAATAATTTGAATTGTAAAATATATACACCCATAAGACTCTAAATAGAAGGCAAAAAATTAATCTGTAATACAGGTTAGGTTTACAAAAGTGCTTCAGTTGAGCTGAAGGAAGTCAGAGTACAGTAACCTCCCATCTTGAAGGAAAGAGATTGGATGCCCAACAATGACTATATTAATTTAAATACTGAATGTAGAACTTTTGCCTATTTCTTCACATTTAGTTTCCCTTTCATTTGTCAAACCTTTAGAATATGTTCAGTCCTTTAATAAAGCTAATCATAATACAGTAATTATATGAATCATGCTTTGATTCAAAGAAATCCAACAACTACTCATAGTTTGACAATGAAATGAATATACTTTAAAATGAGTGGTTTAACTTTTCTCTTCACTATTAGTTTACTTCAAGCCAGTTTCAATACAGCGATGCTGCAAGCTGTTTTGACAAAAAGCCAAAATGTCTTATGGTGGGCTGGTTCTCCCATATGTATGTGGGATAAGGCTTTCATAGAGTCCAAGATGAAAAGGGACCACTGTGACCATCTAGTCCAGGGATCAGCAACCTTTGGCACATGGCCTGCCAGGGTAAGCCCCCTGGCAGGCCGGGCCGGTTTGTTTACCTGCCGCGTCCGCTTGGCTGGCTGCGGTTCGCCGCTCCAGGCCAATGGGGACGGTGGGAAGCAGCGGCCAGCACATCCCTCGGCCCATGCCTCTTCCCACAGCCGCCATTGGCCTGGGTTTGCGAACCGGGCCACAGCCAAAGATTGCCGATCCCTGATCTAGTTTGACTTCTTGTATCACACAGGCCATAGAACTTCCCCAAAATAATAATAAAAACCATTCATTCAGACCAGAGACTTGAACCTAGGTTCCTACAAACCAGGTGAGGACCCTTACCACTTAGCTAATCTTGTACCTGAGAGCTAAGAATGTCTCAACCAGGTACAGTGGAGCCTGAAGAGGTGTCTCCATGGCATCTCTTTGACAACACATGGATACACATCCATGCTTCATTCATCTGTGACTAATTGCCCCACTTCAGTTTGGCACTGGAAGACGACACTAAAGGAGTGTTTGGTATTTTGAGTCAAGGGTTTTGGAAAGAGTGAATAGGGAAAAGCTGAGACATCCTGAGTAGTTTGAGGCTGGAGTCTTAAATTAAATCTCCACTTCCTGAGAGTGCTTGAAAAATAAAGAGAATGTTACAAATTCCCCAGAGTCTGAAAAGACAGGCAGATAATTTCTTCAGGGTGATCTGAGAGGTGGTTGGTAAGACCCTTGTAGAAAAGCTTTAGATAATGACATTCTGGTTAACAAAATACAACTAAAATTTTGAAGCATTTCTCCTACACTGTATACATAAATTGCCAAATCCCTTCTGCTACACACATACAGCCACTTTTACTCCAGTGGCTTCCACAAATCTGTGAACAAAATATTGTTCATAGTGTCAGGAAGCCACTTTTATGATTTCAGTTATATTGGTACAAATCTGGAACAACAACACAGAAGCCAGAGCATGTTGCACCAAAGCATGAAATTGTGTCCACTTTGGGAGATGCAAGACTCTGTGTAGAAGACTCCATTTTGAATCTAGTGGATGGTGTCACCCAACCTTTAAAAATCAGGCCTCTCTAAAGTGTCTCCACTTGGGTACCCAGAAATGGAGGCATCCAAGATCACTCACTTTTTAAATGTAGGCTGATATTTACAGCAGTTCAACAGATCAGAACTGATCTTAATATGACATTTTGGGATTCAGCCTGGACTAGTCAGGGGGGTTAGCCATCACCTGCCCTGTAACCCTGGGTGTCTCTGCTGTGCAGCTTTGGTTCAGGGTCCTGACACCAATAGCATGCTCACAGCACAATAGCCTCACCCTGGCTTTCACCAGCCTGGTTATGCCTTGCAGGGTGACCCCAACACCCTCCCAGTCCAGACTTCTCCCCAAAGATATATTCCTCCAGTGCTCAGCCCCTCTGACTGTAGCACCCACAAAACCTTACCAAGTCCTTTTAAAGTACACAGCAACTTATTAACTGAACTGGGGCTGACAAACCCTCCACCTCAATCAAAGCACTGAGTTGGTTTATGGGAAAAGTAAAACAAGTTTATTAACAAAGGACATAGGTTTAAGTGATACCAAATATAAAAAATAAGGATAGAAATGGTTACAAACAAGCAACCATAAAATATGCTTCTAAGACTAAAACTCAACTTAAACTAGAATCTTTTGTTCAAAAGAAGTTTGTCTCACCACTATCATTCTTCCAGCATGGCTGGCCCACCTTTAGCTGGGACCCAAAACATGGAGCTCAAAGCAACTTTTTAAATGAAGTAAAAACCCAAGTGACTTCTACCTCCTCAGATAACTTTACATACCGACCCACTCATCATACCCCTGTAAGTGATAGCCTAAGGGTGTGTCTACACTGTACAGTTAACTCAGTTGATTGGTACCTGTAGCTAACTTCTCAGGCTAGCCTAGCACAAGTATGAGCATTATCACACCGAAGCCCTACCCGTGTTTCTTTTCCTCACTGCTTCTGCACTTGCTAGTGTCTCTGGGGGATATCTCATGGTTTTCTGTACTGAGATGCTATAGGATTCTTTTCTAGAGAATTCTCCTGCAATTAACAGAACTTGTCTGTCCCTCAGGAGGGAACTGCGAGAAGGTATATGGGCAGGGCCACTCTACATGGCCAAGTGGGGCACTACAAGTGAGCCCACCTTACTTTCCCTCAACTGGGTATCAATCAACTAGTATAGATCAGGGCAATGAGAAGCCAAACCAAACTAATCAAAATAAGTATGCCTCCCAAAATCAAAATCCAAAGCAAAGTCTCTGGGCCTTTCAGAACAATCACCACCTCTTACAAACTAGACAACATCTAGTTCTGATTCTTCTACTCAGCTTCCTGTTCCTGTTTAAATCGGTCAGTCATAGGGCAAAACAGGGAATCTCCTTGATTACACCCAGGCTGTACTAATTGTGAGTTACTGGCTGATCCTTAAAGGGTAGCACACTTTTTCACAGAAGGGTATTGGAGGATTATCAGTACTTGAGTCCTGCATCCTCACTGCAAAGTGGGCAGGTTAAAAGTCTGAATTAAAGCACAGCTTGGGCTTTAACCTGTATCCACAGCCATGCAAGGAAGCAGGGGGTTCAAAGAACAAACGTGCTTGAAGGTTTTGTGTATGAATGGTGGGGGAGTTGTTACACCTCAATGGCCCCCTTCCCTTAGGGAGTTTTCCTGGAAGGTAAATTAGCACTGTATATTGCTAATGCTGTTGCAAGCATCGCAAAGCATTTTGGGGAGGGTTAAAGATGTGTGAGTGGAAAGTGAAAGGTTTTTTTGCAGGTACTAGAGGCCGAGAGGGGAGGAATGAGAAAAGCAGAGAACGGGTTAATTCAACACTGCAGCTAGCAAGCTCAGTCCGAAGATAAGAAGCTAACTCCAGCCAGCTTAAGGCCAGCTGCTACCTGCCAAGACAGAAGGGGGGGAAGTCCAACCTCCCCCCCCACCCCCGACAAGCTGTGAAAAAAGAAGAACTAAGTAAAACACAGAGCTGCAAAGATAACAGCGAGACCAGTGAAGGCCAAGATAGAAAAGAAAAGTCTCCGGAGCTGGGATGTTTTGGGAAAGGGAAAGAGACCACAGAAAGCGCTTTGGACTGGCACAAGGAGCACCAGGAACAGAGGTCGCGAAATGGAACACCCCCAAGGACCCCAGAACTTAAAACCCTCCTGAGAGCTGAAGCAATTTGGAGATTACAGTGGATTCCGCGAACGACCTGGGCCCAGGGCAAGAACTCCTGTCCACCCCTTCCCCTCTTCTTCTTACGGTACACCCAGGCCTGGCCAGCTTTGTGTAGTGCGTGTGTAAGTATGAAAGTGGGTTAGGGCTTGGGACTCTAATGCTTTCTTTCTTTCTTCCCCTAAGTGACATGGGAGCATTCTCAGCACTCTCTGCTGTATTTTATTAATAAAGCTTTAAAATTTAAACACTTGGTGTGTTACGTCATCTCCTCCCCAAACGATCCTGCGGCGTCAGCCTGATCACCTGATGCTCCAGGCAGATTGGTAACAAAAATCTGTCACAGAGTGGGACAAACCAGGCTAAAACTACAGCCTAGATATACTCTTGAGAGATGGACATCATGTCATTCTGTAAAAGTCAGTCAGCTTCAGACAGATCTCCAGAGTATTGACTCCATCCCTGAGAACAGTTCTTAATACTATTCCCACTGTTAGCTCAAGCACTCCAGCTGGACTTGACTACTGCTGTGCTACCTGGAAAGAGGTGTGATCTTTCAAAGAGCTAGTACCTAAGCCAGCATTTCTCAAATGCAGCCACCGTGGCCTCACGTGGCCACTAAGGACTTTTCTTGCAGCCACAGCCTCCTGGGCTGGTGGAGAAGGAGACAAATCAGTGGCCCCTCCCACTCCTTTGTGCTCCTGGATGCCCCACCCTGATGTTGGTTGCTGGGACGGCCAGCAGGGGTTGGGCCCTGCCCCCCCTCTGGAGACACCTGGGGCACAATGCTGGAGGAGCAGGTACCCAGTGAGTTCCCCACTTTCCCTGGGGTGGTGGGGCTCAGGCTTTGGGCTTCAGCCCTGGTCTGGCATGCTCTGGCCGTGGGGCTTCGGGCTCCAGTCCCAGGCTCCAGCTGCACGGCAGCAGGCCCCAGCGGCAGGGCTTCAGGCTCTAGCCCCCTGTTGCCTCCCCTGGCCCTCCATCCAGGGCTTAATTTGTCCCCAGGCTTTCCAGGGCTGAGTAAGTCTGCTGTGAAAAGTGATACTTGTATGTTTGTTAATATCACTTTTCACAGCAGACTTACTAGCTAGCAATAAATAAAAATTACAATGATTTGGACATGGATATGTGCATATTTATTTGTTTTTCCTAAAACTAATTAAGTATTTCAGGAAAAAGCATGAGAGTGGCCACGAGCAAGAGTTGGTGGCCTCAGAGACCAAAAATTTGTCCTGAGAACCCCATATACAGCTTTCCAGATCAAAGCCAACACCCTGAATTGCTCCAGGTCTCAAATACAGATTCAGTGTGGTTGGTGAAGAAGTTGTATAGTGTGCTTCATTTAGCTACTTCCATCAAGCAGATGGACAGCTGCACCAGCTGAAGCATCTACGTGCCAAGTTTCCAATTATCAGCTTGGTTAAAAAAAAAAGAGCCAGTCCTATTTAGTGCATAATGATAACAATGTGCCACTCCTGGCTTGTTAGTGGGAAAGCTACACAGATGAAAGTCTCAGTAGCTTGCATGGATACAATTCCATGCTTAGAAGTTTTCCTAAACTATTCAGATGGAGTGGTATCAAACCCACCAGCACTTCACTGTTCAAGTCAGTCAGTTATCTCAAGCATATAGTGTCAATGTGGAAGAGTGTGAGTGGTTGGTGGGTGTGGGAATTAGCTGATAGCACCTTTGGGCAGAAGTGGCTGTCATAATCTATGGCAGTTTTGTTGGCTGAAATCTGATAAATAGAAGTAGTGAGCCCAGATGAACATCACCTTTACAAAAAGAGAAGCCTCATTTCCATCATGAGCACCTGACCCATGAAAATGTGTAAATTGTAACGAGGGTGACATTAAAGGGCATTTGAACAGAGTGAAATCCAATAAAAATGACTCATGGCATTTTGCCAACATCTGCTGAAAAGGTATATGTTCAAATCTGGATTATTTCTGTAGTCATTAGCTAATGAATGAATGTACCAAATTTCAAGATTCATAATATAGCTCAACAGCAACATATAAATAAAGGCCCCAATCCTTCTAAAACTTATCCAACTCCTTAACTTCAGTGGGACTGCTCACAATGCATAAAGTTAAAAACATAGTCATTTCAAGGTCTTTGGAAGTCAGTAAGTGACCTGTAAAAGGATTCTTTATATATTAGGTGTGCATACCTATACGTATCTGCATGCATTCATACACACACACACACACACACACACACACAGCTGTACGTGATTGAAAACTGAACCTAAATTCTTTGGTAAGACCTCCTAGTTCATGTTGCATTCTGATACTGAAGTCTGTGGCAAACTGCAATTTTTGCAGTAGCTTCAAATAAATGTTGAATGGGGGGTTGTTTTACTGAAGATGAATAATCTACTCTGTACCACATTTTATATTTATATTGTATGTGTTGTCCTGACTGACAAGTAGCAAAAGCAGAGTAGGGGACTTCTAGAGTGTTGATTTCTTGATCATGGGTGACAGTGACTCTGAATGTTCTTTTCTAGTCTATTCATACAATGTACACAGCTCCTGGTCATTGGCATGCAGGGCAGCAAAGTTAAGCATACATAATTCCATCTTCCAAACTCACTACATTGGAATCAATGGAGTACACCAACGTAAAACTGAAGTAGTGCAGGGGATATCACACCCACATTTCTAATCATGTTTAGCAAGCAGCATCACTAATCTGTCTGATTTTATGATTGAGACAAGGTGGGTGAAGTAATCTCTTATTGGGCCTATCTATGAATGTTAATCTGCGCCTCATATATTATACCTCTCCTTTAGCTTTTTTCTACACTAGGGGAAAAAAAAAATCCCATCATTGCAAAAACAGGTTCAGTTAGAAAAGTATTTGAAATGTTGGGAAACCTAAAGTTTCAGCATTATGGCATCTAACCACCCTGGGAACAAATCTAATCAACAAGATGCTGAAAATGGTGTCAGCAGTTGGTAGGTTGACTGCACAAAGACTTCCAACTTTGCTAACAGTAGGACATTTAAGTGCTATTCAAAGCAGATGCTGGTATTTCTAACTTAAACTCCTGTCTAGTTGGAGATACAGTCTTCGGGATTCTCTATCCAGACAAAAAGATGCTCACACTTGACCACATATGAAAAGAATCACGGTCTGTAACACTAAAAAATTTCACAGGACAGCCAGACCCTTGGGTGGAGTACTTTTAATGATTGCACTCGGTATGTCTAAAATAGTTAGCCCACTAGGATTCCTGTCATTTCATTACTGGAATAAAATAGGAGCTTCATTTTGGACCAAGTCATGGCCTGGCTTCTCAGGCCAAGCAAGGGCATAAGGGGGCTTAAGGGTGTCAGCACCGGAGGAGAAGCAGGCTCTTTAGAGTAAATAAGGGTGCGTCTACACTGTGATAAAAAAAAACAGGGCACCAAGTCTCAGAGCCTGGATCAGCTGACTCTGGCTCACGGGATTTGGGCTGCAGGGCTACAAAACTGCAGTACAGATGTTCAGGCTCAGGCTGGAGCCTGGGCTCTGAGACCCTGCACCCCGACGGGGCCTCAGAGCCTGGGCTCCAGCCACAGCTTGAACATCTACACTGCAATTTTATAGCCCTACAGCCCCAGCCCAAGTCAACTGAGCTGGGCCAGTTGTGGGTCATTAATTGGAGTGCAGACATACCTTATGTGAAGATTGACTACTATTGTTGCACTACTGATTTTTGCTGACTGCAGAATACTGAAGAATAGCCAGGTGGAGTTTGGTCACCTGATAAGGCTTGGATATTGTCACCCAGAATGTGGATAAACCTGTTAATCTCCTCACATATGCATAATTGCATCCAACAAAGAGAAATAAATGTTAGTTGAATATTTGTGCATTGAACAATTTACCTAGTGATCATTTTAACAATGTTAGGTTTGAGAGTTAACATCACACTGCAAACATAAAGCAGCCATATGCACTATTGTTTACTAGAGCATATTGTTTCATGCAGTCCGTTCAGACTTTCAAAAGAAAACATTTTATGCTTGGTTCACATTTTGAGATTTATCTTCAAAACCATAAGGGCTAGAAACTTGTTTTTGTTTTTTTCAATGAAAGCTTAGATTCCGGAGTACAGTGTTTCTGGGTGCATTCTGCAGTAATTCTTCAGGCACAGAAAATACCGTGGGTGAAATCCCAGCCCCTATGAAGTTAATGGCAAAGCTCCCTTTGACTTCAGTAAATCCAGGATTTCTGTGGCTGGGGTTCTGTGTATAAATAATGGCACATTATATCTTAAATTTTCACATCTTATTTATTCAGTCAGTTAATATAACTCTGACCTTTTAATGAATCTGAAGATCATTCCAGCTTCTCTTTACAACTAATAAAGATATATTCATAAGGTTATATTGGATCAACTTCTGTTGGAGAGAGAGAAAAGCTTTCGATCTTACACAGAGCTCTGCTTCAGGTCTAACAAACAGAAGTTGGTACAATAAAAAACAGATATCACCTCATCCACCTTTTCTCTCTATTAATAATAAAGCAGTTTGCATTGTTGTTGCAGCCCTGCTTAGAACAGGAATAATACCCAGAGTCTTATGAGTATTTCTGTATCAGTCAAGACCTGAAGAAGAGGTCTGTGTAAGCTTGAAAGCTTGTGTCTCTCACCAACAGAAGGTGGCCCAGTAAAAGATATTACCTCCTTCACTGTGTCTCTAATATCCTGGGATCAACCTGGCTACAGCAACACTTATTAATATTCCTTTGTATACTTGTCTTGTGCTGTTATACAGTTTCAAACTATAAACCAGTATTTTCCAGCTTTTTTTAAAAATGAATGAATGACAACATTCTGTTTTCTTCAGGATGTTTCAGTTTTCTTAACTCTGCCACAGACACGTGCTCTCCCAGTTTCTTGTGAAATCTGCCTAAACCCGCCACAACTTTACTAAAAGAACCACATAGTCTTTACAAATCACCTTTAGAGATGTGAGGGCTGACCTAAAGTTCTTCCCCTTGAAGAACAGAAGATCTTATGATCCTGACACATTACAGCAGTCCAGGGCATAGATCTACCTGTAATGACACAGCAAAAAGACTAGGAAAAAATAAATATGCATGAAACTTGCATTAAAGACACCCCAAAGCAGCTAAGCTCAGTGCAATGCCAGCCCCATTCCAGTGTAGTCAACTCTCCTAATATCTGGTGGTTTTCTGAAAGCCCCAACTCCTGGAGTCATGTTATTAGGAGCAAATCTCAGTTTCTCTTTTTTTTTTTTTTTTTTTTTAAAAGTACATTTCTACAGAGGTGCCAACTTTCCCTGGCACTGGTGGGTGCTCACTCACCCCCCGCCCCGACTCCATTCTTTCCCCACCCCTGCCCCCATTCCAATCCCTTCCCCAAAGTCCCTGCCCCAACTCCGCCCCCTCCCTGCCCCTATTGAAGCCCTTCCCTAAATCCCTGC
This sequence comes from Trachemys scripta elegans, assembly GCF_013100865.1. Lineage (NCBI taxonomy): Eukaryota > Metazoa > Chordata > Testudines > Emydidae > Trachemys > Trachemys scripta. Next base: position 242,835,412 of record NC_048298.1, on the reverse strand, counting down.
CCCAGACCCGCCTCTTCCCTGAGCATGCTGTGTTCCCTCTCCTCCCCGCTTCCTCCCAGCCGTGTGAAACAGCTGTTTCACAACGCAAGTGCTGGGAGCCAGGGGGAAAAAGCGGGCACGCGGCATGCTCAAGGGAGGAGGCGGAGTGGAGGCGGGCTGGGCAGGGAGCTGCTGAGCACCCACCAATTTTTCCCCATGGGTGCTCCAGCCCTGGAGCACCTACGGAGTCGGCGCCTATGCATTTCTAGTCCTTGTACTTGCTAAGAAATGCTGGAAAATTTGAAGCCTGAAACCTCAAAAACCAGAAAACAAATAGGGGAAAAAAAATGAATTATTTTTAAATCTCATTATTTTGGGAGCCTAACTCACAGTTTTTGAGCACAAAGAGTTGGCAATAGAATCATAGGACTGGAAGAGACCTTGAGAGGTCATCTAGTCCAGTCCTCTGCACTCATGTCAGAATATTATCTAGACCATTCCTGATAGGTGTTTGTCTAACCTGCTCTTAAGAAATCTCCAGTGATGGAGATTTCACAACCTCCCTAGGTAATTTATTCCAGTGCTTAACTACCCTGACAGTTAGAAAGTTTTTCCTAATGTCCAACCTAAACCTCCCTTGCTGCAATTTAAACCCATTGCTTCTTGTCCTAGCCTCAGAAGTTAAGAAAAACAATTTCTCTCCCTCCTTGTAATTTTAACGTCAGCTGCGTACAGAACGCCGGTACCAGCAGCCACTTCTTACCAGTACGCCGTACCGGCCCATACCGGCTCACTTTCACCCTGACAATACAGCAGTTGAGGCCTAATCAGAGCAGAGTGGAAGAATTACTTCTTGTCTTGCTTACAACACTCCTGCTAATACATCTTAGACTGATGTTCGCTTTTTTTGCAACAGCATTACACTGTTGACTCATATTTAGCTTGTGGTCCACTAAGACCCCCAGATCCCTGTCCACAGTACTCCTTCCTAGGCACTCATTTGCCATTTTGTATGTGTGCAACTGATTGCTCCTTCTTAAATGGAGTACTTTGCATTTGTCCTTATTGAATTTCATCCTATTTACTTCAGACCATTTCTCCAGTGTGTCCAGTTCATTTTGAATTTTAATCCTATCCTCCAAAGCACTTGCAACCCCTCCGATCTTGGTATCGTCCGCAAACTTTATAAGTGTACTCTCTATGCCATTATCTAAATCATTGTGGAAGATACTGAACAGAACCGGACCCAGAACTGATCCCTGTGGGACCCCACTCGTTATGTCCTTCCAGCATGACTGGGACCCACTGATAACTTCTCTCTGGGAATGGTTTTCCAACCAGTTTTGCACCCACCTTATAGTAGCTCCATCTAGGTTGCATTTCTCTAGTTTCTTTACGAGAAGGTCATATGAGACGGTGTCAAAAGCTTTACTAAAGTCAAAATATACCACGTCTACCACTTCCCCCTATCCACAAGGCTTGTTACCCTGTCAAAGAAAGCTATCAGGTTGGTTTGACATGATTTATTCTTGACAAATCCATGCTGACAGTTACTTATCACTTTATTATCTTCTAAATGTTTGCAAATTGATTATTTGCTCCATTATCTTTCCAGGTACAGAAGTTAAGATAACTGGTCTGTAATTCCCTGGGTTGTCTTTATTTCCCTTTTATTCCCCTTATTATAGATGGGCACTATATTTGCCCTTTTCCAGTCTTCTGGAATCTCTCCTGCCATTCTGTTCTCCTCCAACTATTTTTGGAAAGCAAATACAACCCCAGTATCTCCAATGCTACATCCATGACACGAGGTAGACGGACAGGAAAATTCCTCAAGCTCAGAGCTGGAGCAAGAGGACAGACTCCCAACCTGTGTTTATATGGCTACCAGGACAAGCTAATAGGAATAACCTACTTCCTTCACTTGCCATTGTGATGAACAATAACTAGATAGAAAACCTCAAACTCACTGTTTCAGCCTGGTCCCCTTCTTTATGAGCTCCTCCTTCATCCACAGAAAATATATATTTGGGTTTCCCTGTTGTAATGATGGTTTATGACTGGGACTCCCCCTCCTTCATGAGCCATTGGGACACAGGGGATCAAAGAAGCTTCTGCTTCCTTTATTTCCCTCCTTCCTTACCTTCCTAAGCCCCAGGCAATCCCCGATGAAGATTTGGCCTAGTCTTTCATCTACCAAGTACAATAAAAGTATCTCTTAACATCTCCCACTATCTCTGAATTGTGTGAATAGTAAAAATGATGATGATTTTGGAGCCAAAATTGTACTCAATGCTGTAATGCTTAGAAATAATTTTGAAATTACACTAGGCTACATTGTCTCAGTGATGTAGAAAGTTCCACTGAAATACAGACCACTGTTAAAGATAAATTTGTTAAATGCAGCCTCCAAGCTAATCCATGTCAATGCATTGGAACAAAAACTATTTGTTACCATTTGCTAATGAGAAACAGCACATATATCTAGCGTGAATCAGCTCATTAGATCCTCTGATCCTTGTTTCTGCATGGAAAGTAATTTGAAGCTGCATCGCTTTTGTTTTTCAGTAAATCCAATGGCTTGGGATGTCCCCCCCATTGTAATATTTTTCTGGTTTTTACATCGGGGGAAAAAAAGAATGCAGCCCCTTCTCCCTTCAAGTTCAGTCCAGCCAGGTTGAAGGAGGGCTGTGTAAGGCCTCCAGAGGAGCAAAACTAATGAAGTTCTACTGCACAGAACACCTCAGAGAACCTGTGCAGAGAAACTCCCATTCTCCATGTTTATCCTTCCTGAAGGGCCATCTTTTTCTCCACGGTGCACAAGGATTTGGGGAAATCAAGCAACAGGGAGGTGGCCAGGGCATCTGTGACACTGAAGACCTACAGACCAAATTCCCCCATGGATGCAAAACAGAAGGGCTGCGGTTGCTACTGCTGTCCTGAGGTCTAAGCCGTGGTAAAGGAGTGTCTCTCCTAGTGTTCTGCAGCTTGGGAAGGAAACTTTCAATGTCTTCAAATCCAGAGAATCCCTGAATAAAACTCATTTATTCAGATACATAAATGAGTTGCAGGCTAATGGACTGTAAACATGTTGGCTGCCCCCGTGCACCTTCACATAGCTGAAGTGCCTCTGCACTGCTCTTCTCTTTGTTCTCCCTGACACAGACTCCACACACTTGCTCATCCTGTCACCACCCTGTGACACAGGGACTTATTTGTGGTTCACTACTCCGTATCAGCAACTCTTGCCAGGCCTGACATCCTTACTACACCTAACACACTGTTGTCACCATTTATATGCCAACTTTGGGGTATATCATCGTTGGAAAACTGATAACTCACTGATCATTAATATTCTTGCATGATGCATGTATGGTGTGTATATGAAGGATTACGGATATATGATAAAATTATATCTTAAAATGTGTTTTGCAAACAATGCAGACGCCCAGTGTGTCCTAGATAAAAGGACATGTTTGTTTGTCTGACCAGTCTGATCATCAGGCAGAGACAATGAAGGCACATTTACATAACAGGTAAACAAAGACATCAACCTAGCGAGAGGCACATATAGCCTCTTCTAGCGGTCTGCACTTCAATAGATAAGTAATTGAATCAATGGATTGTATACACTATTACTATATTGTAAAAGTATATCGAGTATAGTATGAAAGCCTGTGACACAATGGTGATTAACATCATTTTGAAATCTAAGTATTAAGAGTACATAAGGAAGTATGGCTACTTAATGATATTATGCTTTAAAATCTGTTACCAAACAGAGAAGAGAAAGGACAGGAAAAACAGTACCAGGTCATCCTGCATCTTGAGAAAGGGTCAATGAACTCTGAGAAGAATAAGGGGACACAAAGACTTTAGGTTATCTTTTACATAAATGTACCTTCATTGTCTTGGCCTGACAACCAGGCTGGCCAGAGACACAAATACACATTCCTTTGTCTGGGGCAAACTGTGCCTATGCCAAACATACATAATTCTAGCACATATCCATAACTTTTTGTACACACCCCATATATACACCCATCACACACAAATTTTATTAATTAGTGAGTTATTAGTTTTCCAATGATATCTTACATGTTACCTTCTGGGTATATACATCATGACAATAGTGAGTATAGTGTGTTAGATATAGTGAATATGTCAGGCCTGACACAAGCTGCTGATACACAGTAGTGGTGAACCAGAAATGGGCCTCTGTGTCACACACACTTACTGGAGTCTGGGTTTATTCAGACAAAACAAACTCAGAAGTAAAACTCAAGGTCCCAAAATCTGGCTCCAGGCATGGTTCTTAGCTCAGAGTCTGGGTGAGCAAAAGGATTTCTTCACAGAGACTTTTGTCAGTTCCAAGGAAGTAACCCATTCCAGTTTGAGATCAGCTTGCAGCTACTCTGCTCAAAGCTGATTTCCTCACCGATTTCCCAGAGTCAGCTCCTTCTTAAAGACCTGCTTCAGTTCTCTTATGACGAACCAGCTGCTTGCGGTTCCCTCCAGGTGTCTCTAGTTGGCTCATTTAGCAAACTTGCTCCAGACTGCAGGCAGCTCCTTCACTTCCTCTGCTCTCTCACAGGGCCCAATATTTTTTGACCCACTTTCACTGAGCGGGACTAGTGACTTCAATTACAGTTGCAAGTGTTCAGTATCTCTCATGGTGAAGTCCTAATTGCATAATTATTTTGTGGAACACTGTGATGCTTCCCAGGGGTATCCAGAGTTGGGAGGAATCATGCTACTACCTGGCCTTAGCCTCTGGCATCGCAACCACTTCTTCCAGGCCTCCATAGTCCTTGCTCTCTCTGTACAGCTTAGCGATAGGCACACAGCAACCACTGAATCCTCCAAGTGCAGGAGCGGCTCCACGCACCAGTGCGCCAAGCGCGTGCCTGGGGTGGCAAGCCGCAGGGGGTGGCCTGCCGGTCGCCATGAGGGCGGCAGTCAGGCAGCCTTCGGTGGCGTGCCTGAGGGAGGTCCGCCGGTCCCATGGTTTCGGCGGCAGGTACGCCAAAGGCGCAGGACCGGCAGACCTCCCGCAGGCATGCCGCCGAAAGCCACCTGACTGCTGTGCTTGGGGCGGCAAAATACATAGAGCCGCCCCTGTCCAAGTGTCCCTCTGGAGTGACCAGCCCCTGTTCCATGTGAACACTCACAGAACTCTCATATTTGCTACTCCCAAAGGAGTAGTACACACCAGCTTACAAGGTTCAACATAAGCAGTATACAGAGTCTTCCATTTTCAGCTACAGTGATGCTTTTAAATATGACAGAATGTAAAGTCATATCATGTTCTGTTAACTGACTGGTTACCCTGTACTAGCCCAGCATAACAGAGTGGTGCATATTAGGGACCAGTTCTGTCATCCATACCCAACTAAAACTCCTACTGATGTCAAAGGGTGTTTTGTCCGAGCATGGGCTATGGGATTTGGCCCTAGAGATGGAAATGGCCTGTCAACAATCCTTGCCTGAAAAAAATAAACAAGACTACAGTAGATGGCTGTACTTACTAAGCAAGCTTTTCTTCCTTTTAGAGATAATAGGTCTAAGAAACAAATTCCAAAGAGATAAAGCAAAACCTAACATTTTAATAGATCCATATTACATCTTAGAGATTGAAATAAACGTATCTGATCCCCAATAGCTGTGACACTACTAGAAGTCTATGGCATATTTGATTCCCAAAGTTAACAGGCAACTGTAGTTCGTAATATGCCCTCTACATAATACCTTTTTATTTAGCTTCATTAAAGCTACCTAGGTTTTTAACTTAAGATTTTGTGTAGATTTGCTCCCTAAGAGATGTCAAGAGCTCAATTCCGTGGATAGAATATTACAGGTATTAGACACAAGAAGCCTCATGCTGTAGAAGGCCTATATTTACTGTAACGGCCTGTCAAATTTTCTATTTAAGAATGTTTTGAGAGCTTTATAACCTTTCTATTTTAATGTGAATTGGTTGTTCTCAGTGCAAAACAGTTTATCCACTTCTCAAGCAGAAACACATGGAAATGTAACCATATTCAGGATTTAAAAACTAGTAAAAATAGCTGGGTTTTGAAAGTGACAAGTTTTCAAAAACAGCTAATTCTCATGGAGGTGATTAATTTGCTCTCATGCACACATTCAGCTCATCTTATTTTTAATGGTAGTTGTGTATGCACTCTGGAAAAATAATTTTGAAAAGTAGCTTTTTGTATCAAGTTTTGAATAACTTAATGGGTGAGATTTAACTCTCTTCCCCCATTTTCCCATAAAACCTGTGTAGTCTAAGTTTGTGAAAGACACTCCACAGAGTAAGCAGTGAGGGGAACATGGAAGCCGGCTCCATCATGAGTAAGATATTTTGAATAAGGACCTCTGGCCCAAAATATGTAGATAAAGATCAGGAGCTATGAAGAAGCTGAGTTCAGCACAGCTCAGGGACAAGACTGCTATCTTTGCGGCCCCTGATCTTGCAACACCAGCAAAACTGAGAATATTGCAAGGACTGCTATATCTTACTCTGTCTTCCTATAGCCCCAGTGGACCATTTCAGTGGCCAGGAATTGCCAGTCAAGTTAGACAGGAGCAATTTGTGGGAAATGCTGGAATTTCAAAAATATTTGAAACCATTTTTAAAAATTTCTTATAAAACAAGATTCCAAAATAAATTTGGTTCTGATTTTGACCTTTTTAAACTTATACATACATGTATATTTCAGAATTTTGTTTTGATAAGTCATTTTGAAATGAAAATCAAAATATTCCATTCCAAATTTGTCAAAAAAGGACTTTTTGACATTAGCAAAAAGCTTCGTTTAGGGTTTTTGCTAAACATAATGTAGTTAAAATCAACATACAGAGTGTGCTGAGACCCTGAAATGGATGGTCCTTTGATGGTATGGATTATGAGGTAAAAGTTACTTTGCTGACATATTTTAAAACACAGACTTCTGTATGGTAAAATACAACATCAAAGCATTGGTGCCCGGTGCTGTGCATCATCCAAATATGACAGTATTTTGGAAGCTGTTTAGTAATAGTAGTTGCTGGGGTTTTATAATACAGCATATCCAGTAGAGACAGATGGTAAGTGATAGGCTGTCTCACTAAGGAAAAAGAAGAAAAACACATGAATAAAGCCCTGCAAATCCCCAGATATCTGCTTTATATCTGCAGACCATTTTTGCGGATCGGATGTGATACAAATGTATCCACGCAGGACTCTACACATTAACTGATTTTGTGGGAAGAGAAGGAAAATTAGTTCAGAAATACAGACATTTTACTGTTAGGAGGCTGAGTTGGCCTTCCAAAAGTAGTACTTTAGGAAGAAGAATGAGTTTCATTTAATCCAAACAGTTATCAACTATCACTATACATAGCAGTGGGCACAAGCACGCCCTATCATGCCAGTCATCAAGCCATATCAAACCTTTTACCAGCATTTCTGCCAATCTGCCTATCTTACTAAAAAGATACCAGATGCACTGTGTAACATACTGGCTAAGTCTCTATCCATGTACTACCAACCTCAATTAGATAGAATATTATATAAGACAAGTTAAAGTGTGTGTGTGATGTCAGTTTCTAGTAACTGGTTTACAAGCCTTAATACCACTGACAGCTGATGAAGATTTAGCTCAAGTATCTTGGGCTTGTGCTTTTGGAGTAGAACCCACACTGCCTGCTGTGACATGTAGCTGGAAGTTGTGCTGTCTATATGCATGTGTCTCTGGATGTTGCACCTCTTGTCAGTCAGTGAAAGGAAGAACTGTGTAAACCCAGAGTGCTTCTTCTCACAGATTGACAGGGGTGCTGCACTCAACAAAGATAGTAGATCAGTGACAGAGTATAGACTATTGGTATTAGGGGCAATGACATGACCTCAGGCTATCTTCATCATTTAAGATGTTGTATTTGAAAATATATGGAGGTTAGTATGGATTTCTGGACTGTTCAGCATGGTGGTTGGTAGCTGTTGTAAAAATATCTAAAATTATTATTTGAGACTTTTAAAAACATCATTCAAAACTTTCAAATTTCTGCCCCTAACATTAGCCACCTAATCCATATTTAGGTTTCTCAATAAATGTGGCCTGATTTTCAGAAGTGAGTACATTCAGTTCTCATTAACTACGTGGGTTTGAATACATTAAAAAAGTTATTTTTTTCCCCTTAGCATAAGAACTCTGCCCGTAGACAGACACATGAGGCTTCATACAAGTCAACATAAGTCATTCATATGTGCCCAAGAGCAGAATTTGGCCCTTAATCTTTAATCAACATTATACCCTAGGGCCAGATCCTCAGCTTGGTATAAACTGACATAAATCCACTGATGTCAATGGTGGCTGCAGGTGCTCACCACCTCTGACTTCCACAGAGGTGCACTGGTTCAAAATCAAGCTGAGGATCTGCTGCTCAGTATTTTTGCTGGAAATGTGCTTTTCAGAAGTAGCATGGGCCAAATCTAGCTCTAAATGAAGCAGGAGCAGCTCCTCAGCAATCCATGGAGCTGCACTTGCTTACACCAGGGCAAGAGCTTCCCCTATTTGTATAAAATTATCTTTAGAACATTTGTCAACTTGAAGACAGTGACTTAGAAAACTATTGTTTCATCTGCTATGGAATCTGAGAACTTTTTAGACTGCAAAGGGCAGTTTTATTACCATCATACTCTATTCTTTTAGATGTCTAGAAATGTTGTTTGAATGGGAACACCTGGATTTAAAGTGGTCTGTTTCATTCTGTTTCCTTTAGGATATTGTGACAAAGTTCCTCCTCTACCTTGGTGGGTCCTGCGCTTATTGGCGGATTTGCTTGCTTCACAGATTCACCCTGTGGGTCAGGAAACAGTCCAGAGACCTTCCCCTCTGGTAGAAGCTATAGTCCAGGTCAATTCCTCCTGTGTTTGATCAGGAGTTGGGAGGTATGGGGGGAACCCAGGCCCGCCCTCTACTCCGGGTTCCAGCCCAGGGCCCTGTGGACTGCAGCAGTTTAGAGTGCCTCCTGGTACAGTTGCACAACACCTACAACTCCCTGGGCTACTTCCCCATGGCCTCCTCCCAACACCTTCTTTGTCCTCACCACCGGACCTTCCTCCTGATGTCTGATAATGCTTGTACTTCTCCGTCCTCCAGCAGTACGCATACTCACTCTCAGCTTCTTGCACACCTCTTGCTCCCAGTTCCTCACGCACACTTCCTCTCCCCTGGCTTGACTGGAGTGAGCCCTTTTATAGCATCAGAGGGGCCTTAATTAGAGTCAGGTGCTTAACCGCCTCACCTGACTCTTACCAGGTTAATTGGAGTCAGGTGGTCTATTAGCCCCTGCTCTGGTCACTCAGGGAACAGAAAACTACTTATCCAGTGGCCAGTATATCTCCCTTCTGCTACTCTGCTGTTCCCAACTGGTCTGGGTCTATCACAATATGGACAGTATATTTTAAGAAGAGGGGATAGTTTTATTATTAAGGCTTTTCCTGGAGGGTAGATCTCCAGAGAAAGAGCTTGATTGTACCCTTTGAGGCCACACAAGGAGGAGATTGTATGCTAGAAATCCCTCGTCCACTTTACTTTCTTACATTCTCCTCCCCATTTACCTCTGTTCAATCAAATTGGGGAGCACAGGCATTGCTCCATGACAGTAACTCTGTAGGTGCACATGACTTGGATGGGGGCTGAGAATGGAAGAGAAAGGAGACAATAATCCCGCTCCCTCTGCAACACCACTATTAGTGAGTGGAGTGTACATTGTACCCCTCTAACATGTGTCATAGCTGCAACAGACACATTCATTACTGAAAGCCCCAGGAGACGGTATTACAGAGCGAGGTAAAATTTTCCATAGATCTCTTGCTTTGGTGTACATACATACATTTTATAAGTTTCAAACTTTTTCATCTTTAGTGGTTTAAAGCATTCTGCACAGTGCACACATTGAGATCAGGCACTGAAATGAGAATTAACTAAAGACAAACTAATCTGTGCTGCTGTGATGCTTCATGGGAGGTGTATTTTATGTGCCTCATGCCTATTATCCTTTATGATGATTCATTATAGTATCCCCTCTCGATGAACTGATGCAATGCAACATGGGAGTTATATGGCCATGAAGCATCATGGGAAATGTACTCATGGCTCATAAAGGAGAGTAGGGCATGAGGCACATAAAATACAACTCTCATGAAGCATCACAGATTACAGACACAACCCAGAAGCTCAGGGAGACGCAGATTATTTCAGTTCATATAATATTTTGATTCAGGAATGTTGAAATGTCCCATTCCAATCAAAAATTCAAAACAAAATGTTTTAGCATTTCCCAATGGAAACGTTTTGGTCTTTCTGTTCTGTGAAAAATGTCAGTATTTTGACATTTTGTCCCAATTTGGTATGAAAAATATTTTTGAAATACTGGAATATCCACCCCTCCCCTCCCCTGACAGAATTTTTGTGCTATAGTAATTTTACATCACAAAATCTCAAGGAGAAAGAAAACCCAGACAGAGTAAAGCACTGATAGATTGAACACAAAGGAGTTTAGCCTGAGTGGGTGTTCAGTACTGATGATGAGTAGGCTGCTTGATTACTTGTCAGCGTAAAGTAAAGAAAACCCATTAAATAAACTACAGATATCTTAGGGCTGGTCTTCACTATGGGCAGATTGACACTGCTGCAATCAATGCAGCAGGGATCGATTTAGCAGATTTAATGAAGACCCACTAAATTGATGGCAGAGTATTCTCCGATTGACCCCCATACTCCAGCTCTCCGAGAAGAGTAAGGGAAGTCGACTGGAGTGCGTCTCCCATCTACACAGTGCAGTGAAGACACCGGGGTTAGTCGACCTAAATTACATCTACTCCAGCTACGTAATTCACATAGCTAGAGTAGCATAACTTAGGTCAACTTACCCCCGTAGTGAAGACCAACCCTTAGCCTCTAACTTAAAGATAAAACCTAGTACACCCTGGCCACCAGTCGCAGAGTAAAAAAGTCCTATTTAAGTATGGAAGTAGAATACCAAAAGCAGGTTCATCTGAGTGGAAGGCTGCCCAGTTTATTTCCCTAATGGCCAAGTGGTGAATATATGCACTTGGCACTGGTAACTTAAGGCCATCCTCAAGGATAAACTATGGCGGGTAACATATAAAAAGGGGATTAAGAGGGCTAAAAGGAATATGATGAGTGAATAGCCAAAGCTATAAAAAACTTCTAAAATATATCAGAAATATGAACTTGCAAGAGAATTGGTGGCTCCCTTAGGCCTGGTCTACACTAGGAGGTTATGTCGAATTTAGCAGCGTTAAATCGAATTAACCCTGCACCGTCCACACACCAAAGCGATTTAGTTCGACATAGAGGTCTCTTAAATTCGATTTCTGTACTCCTCCCCAACAAGGGGAGTAGCGCTAAATTCGACATGGCCAGGTCGAATTAGGGTAGGTGTGGATGGAATTCGACGCTAATAGCTCCGGCAGCTATCCCACACTGCACCATTATGTTGACGCTCTGGACAGCAGTCCGAGCTCGGATGCTCTGACCAGCCACACAGGAAAAGCCCCAGGAAAATTTGAATTCCTTTTCCTGTCTGGCCAGTTTGAATCTCCTGTTTGGACATCATGGCGAGCTCAGCAGCACTGGCAACGATGCAGAGCTCTCCAGCAGAGGTGACCATGCAATCTCAGAATAGAAAGAGGGCCCCAGCATGGACCGATCGGGAAGTCTTGGATCTGATCGCTGTGTGGGGCGATGAGTCCGTGCTTTTGGAGCTGTGCTCCAAGAAACGGAATGCGAAGATCTACGAGAAGATCTCAAAAACCATGACAGAGAGAGGATACAGCCGGGATGCAACGCAGTGCCACGTGAAAATCAAGGAGCTGAGACAAGGGTACCAGAAGACCAAAGAGTCAAACGGATGCTCCGGATCCCAGCCCCAGACATGCCGTTTCTACGAGGCACTGCATTCCATTCTAGGTGCGGCCGCCACCACTACCCCACCACTGACCGTGGACTCTGAGGATGGGATATTGTCGACGGCCGCTTCCTCGGAGATGTTAGCGGACGGGGAAGATGAGGAAGGAGATGAGGAGGACGAGGCAGTCAACAGCACTTACAACGCTGATTTCCCCAACAGCCAAGATCTCTTCATCACCCTAACAGAGATCCCCTACCAACCCTCCCCACGCGTTAACCCGGACCCTGAATCAGGGGAAGGATCAGTCGGTAAGTGTTTTAAACATGTAAACATTTATTTTGAACAGAACAGGAACATTAATAATGGGTTTTTCTTGATTGGTTTGCCCTAGGCGCTTAACGTTTTAGTCCTTGGCAGTGCAACTACTGCAAAAGAATCTAACAATGTCCGGTTTATCATGATTACTTTGCCCTAGGCGCTCTAATTTTTAGTCCTTGCCAGCGCAGCTACTGGAAAATAAGGTCTATATGTCTGGGGATAGAGCTGAAATCCTCATGGGACATCTCCACGAAGCTCTCCTGGAGGTAATTGGAAAGCCTTGGCATGAGGTTCCTGGGGAGAGCAGCCTTATTGTGTCCTCCGTGGTAGGAAACTTTTCTGCGCCAGGCTATCATCAAGTACTCTGGGATCAATGCCTTGCAGAGCATGGTGGCATACGGCCCTGGTTTTTGCTGGCTTTCAGGCAGCATGCAGTCTTGCTCTGTTTCAGAAATCCTCAGCAGAGTGATGTCGCTCATGGTGACCTGCTTTGAATTAGGGGAATGTTAGTATTGGGACTGCTTGCCAGCTACTTTACATAACTGTAACCGGCGGTTTACAGCCACACGGTGGAGATGGGAGAGGGGCAGCATACAGGGATCTTTCCCGGGGACAGCCGCGAGGGGGTGCGATGGGGCAGAGTTCATGCTTGCCAGATTGCCGGCAGCAGGAACTGGCCAACGCTAGGAGCATTGCTTTGAACGTGAAAGGAGTGCACTTCTATAATTTAAGTGTTAAGCAGCCAAAAGTCTACGGCTTACCATGTCAGCCTGCTACCCGAATTCCGCTGTCCTGTCCCGCTTGTCTGATCTCCACTGCAAGACCCCAGGCACTAAATGCGAAGGCCGAAAATTCGACCTTGCCCTGACTGTGCATGTGATAGGTGCTGTGCATGGTCTTGTTCACAGAGAAAGACTATGTTCATTGTTCACAAAAATTTATCTTTGTGAGGAATTCATTCCCTTTTTCCCATCCCACAGCTGCGACTGTCTCCCGACCTACCCCGGCATCCCCCTCCCAGAGACTGGCGCAGATTAGGTGGAGAAAGAAAAGGACACGGGACGACATGTTCTCAGAACTTATGGGCTGCTCCTGCGCTGGGGTGGCTCAGCAGACCCAGTGGAGGGAGAACATTTCGCAATACCAGCGATCACACAGCGAACGGTAGGACAGGTGGCGCCAGGAAGACCAGCAGGCGACTCAAACACTGCTTGGACTAATGAGGGAGCAAACGGACATGCTCCGGTGCCTTGTGGATGTTCTGCAGGACCGGAGGCAGGAGGACAGAGCCCCGCTGCAGTCTATCTCTAACCGCCTTCCCCCGCCATAAAGTCCCATACCTCCCTCACCCAAAGTCCCAAGAAGGAGGGGTGGCAGGGGTCGTGAAAACTGTCACTCCACCCCTGCAGACTGCTCAAGTATCAGACGGCTCTCATTCCCAAAGTTTTGATAAGTCCTTTCCTTCACTCCAAAAGCACCTCACCCAAGCCCCCGTCCCAGTGTCATCCCCTAATTGTGTAGTTGCTAATAAAGAATACGTTTCTGTTCATTACTGTTTCCGTCATGTTCTTTTAGAGGAGAGTGTGTTTGAAGGGGGGTAGGGGGCTGGTAATTGGAGAGGACAGTCACCTTTACCAGGGTACAGACACGGGGTCAGGTTCAGCAGAAGGTCACACACACATTGCAGTCACTAGGCACCCTGGTCAGTCTGGGAGGTGGTTTTCACGTTCTGTGTGTGTGTGGGAGGCTATGTGACTTCGTGGCGGGGGAGGGTGGTTAGAGATCTTATGCAGCAGTCCTTAACCTGGATCACAGAGCCACGCAGCAGGGGATCTGTAACCATCCTCCCCCGCCACAAAGTCACATAGCCCCCACACACAGAGTCCCGAAAAGTAATAAAGAAAACGGTGTTCATTAACAAAGTTCCATTTATTTTATTTTTAAACGTGTATTGGAAGGGGGGGAACGGCATGAACGGGGTATGTAACTGGAGAGGATAGTCAACATTAACTGAGTAAAGAAATGGGGGCAGGTTCAGCTTCTCTTTAAACAAACTTAATAGTCACAGGTTACCCTGCTCACTGAGGAACCTAGCTGTCAAAGCCTCCCGGATGCACAGCGCGTCCCGCTGTGCTCTTCTAATCGCACGGCTGTCTGGCTGGGCGTAATCAGCAGCAAGGCTATTTGCCTCAACCTCCCACCCCGCCATAAAGGTCTCCTCCTTGCTCTCACAGAGATTGTGGAGCACACAGCAAGCTGCAATAACAATGGGGATATTGGTTTCGATGAGATCTGAGCGAGTCAGTAAGCTTCTCCATCTTCACTTGAGACATCCAAAAGCACACTCCACCACCATTCTGCACTTGCTCAGCCGGTAGTTGAAGAGGTTTTTTTCAGTGTCCGGGGCACCTGTATAGGACTTCATGAGCCAGGGCATTAGCGGGTAGGCTGGGTCCCCGAGGATCACTATAGGCATCTCCACATCCCCAACAGTTATTTTCTGGTCCGGGAAATAAATACCTTCCTACAGCCATCTAAACAGACCAGAGTTCCTGAAAACATGAGCGTCATGAACCTTGCCCGGCCATCCAATGTTGATGTTTGTAAAATGTCCCCTATGGTCCACCAGTGCTTGCAGCACCATTGAAAAGTAGCCCTTTCGGTTAATGTACTGGCTGGCCTGGTGGTCCGGTCCAAGGATAGGGATGTGAGTTCCATCTATAGCCCCACCGCAGTTTGGGAATCCCATCACGGCGAAGCCATCTATGATGACCTGCACGTTTCCAAGGGTCACTACCTTTGACAGCAGTAGCTCAACGATTGTGTTGGCTACTTGCATCACAGCAACCTCCATGGTAGATTTGCCCACGCCAAAGTGGTTCGCGACTGACTGGTAGCTGTCTGGCGTTGCAAGCTTCCAGAGGGCTATGGCCACTCGCTTCTGGACAGTCAGGGCTGCTCGCATCCGGGTGTCCTTGCGCTTCAGGGCAGGGGACAGCAACTCACAAAGTTCCAGGGAAGTTCCCTTCTGCATACGAAAGTTTCGCAGCCACTGTGATTCATCCCAGACCTGCAGCACTATGCGGTCCCACCAGTCCGTGCTTGTTTCCCCGGCCCAGAATCGCCGTTCCACAGCATCAACATGACCCATTGCCACCACGATGTTCACGGCGCGGGGTCCCGTGCTTTGTGAGAAGTCTGTGCCCCTCTCAGACTTAATGTCCTCACCATGCTGCCGTAGCCTCCTCGCCCAATTTCTCAGCATCTGCCTCTGGAAAAGGTGGATGATAAGGTGCGAGGTGTTGACAATGGCCAAAACTGCAGTGATGGTCGCAGCGGGCTCCATGCTCTCAGTGCTGTGGCGT
Organism: Trachemys scripta elegans; assembly: GCF_013100865.1. NCBI lineage: Eukaryota > Metazoa > Chordata > Testudines > Emydidae > Trachemys > Trachemys scripta. Next base: position 242,819,828 of record NC_048298.1, on the reverse strand, counting down.
CCGCGCTGTCATTCAGCAGAAAAGTGCGCGAACTGATTTCCCGCCGGCGCTTTCAGGGAGGGAGGGCGGGAGTGACGGTTGGATGACGACAATTACCCAAAACCACCCTCGACACATTTTTTGCCCCAGCAGGCATTGGGGGCTCGACCCAGAATTCCAGTGGGCAGCCAGGATAACTGCCCACAGTGCACCACTTCCAATGTCGACGCTTGCCCCGTTAGTGTGGACTCACAAAGTCAAATTACTGTCCTTAGTGTGGATACACACGTTCGACTTTGTAATATCGGTTCCACAAATTCGATTTAAGTAAAATTGAACTACTCTCATAGTGTAGACATACCCTTAGAGTAACTCCAGGGAGTAAAAGGAACATAAGGATATTGAGCAGAATCAAAATGATTTATTTACATTGCTTTTCACCACAGAGACTGCTGGAGAGATACCTGTTCTTTTCAAGTAATAAATTTAAGGTACATTGAAAGATTCAAGTGTCAGAAGAGGAACGTACTGATAAATTAAAGATCAACGCATCCCTAAGACAGGATGCCATTTATCCAAGAATTCTAAAGCAATTTAAGAACAAGAACAAAACAAAACCATTTAGTTTCTCATTAAAATCAGTTACCATCCTGAGGCCTGAAAGAGAACAACTGTTGTATTTATCTTTTAAACAAGTGCTGTGTTCGGGAAGGTGGGATCCTGACTTGCAAACCAGTAAGCTGTATATCAGTACCAGATAAACTGGTTGAAGCAATAATTGAAAATAGAATTCTGAAACACCTAGATGAACATGATAAGACAGAAACAAAGCAGTATGGCTTGTGTCCCTCACTAACATATTTGAATTCTTTGAACATATCATAGAATCATAGGACTGGAAGGGACATAGAGAGGTCATCCAGTCTAGTGCCCTGCACTCATGGCAGGTCTAAGTTTTATCTAGACCATCCCTGACACATGTTTGTCTAACCTGCTCTTAAAAATCTCCAATGATGGAGATTCCACAATATCCCTAGGCAATTTATTCCAGTGCGAAACTACCCTGACAGTTAGGAAGTTTTTCCTAATCTCCAACCCAAACCACCCTTGCTGCAATTTAAGCCCATTGCTTCTTATCCTATCCTTAGAGGTTAAGGGGAACATTTTTTCTCCCTCCTTTTAATGGCCTTTTATGTACTTGGAAACTGTTATCATTTTCCCTTTCAGTCTTCTCTTCTGCAGAAGAAACAAAACCCATTTTTTCTCATAGGTCATGTTTTCTAGACCTTTAATCATTTTTGTTTCTCTTCTCTGGACTTTCTCTAATTTGTCTACATCTATCCTGAAATGTGGTGCCTGGAGTTGAGGCCTAATTAACGCGGAATAGAATAGAAGAATTACTTTTTGTGTCTTGCTTACAACACTTCTGCTAATACATCCAAGAATGCTGTTTTTGCTTTTTTTGCAGCAGTGGGAATGGGATGGAAAAGAATACTGATGATATTACAGTCTCATTATATAAATCAATAATATGTCCTCACCTGTAATACAGCATTTAGCTGTAGGCAAACTATTTTAAGAAACAGAGGAGGTTCAGAAATCAGTGACAGACCACATGCCACAATCTTCTCTCTGCCCCCCAGAGATGATTATCTTCAATCAACCCTTATATCAATCTATCCTCACCTAGAACAACACACTACTGCCCTGACATCCATAACTAATAGTGATAGGAGAGGGTTAAAGGGTTGTAGGGAGAAGGGAAGGTTGAAGTTGTTAGAGAACTCTGTAATGAACAGTGTTAGTCAAATATATATACTAAATGTTAGAGAAGTGAACATTATGAATGGTATTATATGAAAATATAAAATAATTTTTGCTTTTTGTAGGTCTCTGCAGATGCAGCATTTCAGAATTTAGATGGAACAGCTTCAGGGTTGTGTAAACCATGAAACTGGTTTGTGCATCTTATATGTAAAACTTCTGATCTGTGCAAATAGCATGGTAAAGCAGAGTGTCAAGAGGGACCTGTTAGCTCCAGGTGCAGCCCCCCATCTCCAACAAGACAAGCTAACAAGCAAAAACTCAAGGACAAACAAAAGACCAGCAAGAGGAATACCAACTATTGTAAGATAACAACTGGATGGAGTCAAGGGACGTAACAGAAGTAGACAGATAAAAATACGTTTTAGCAGTATAAGCACAAATGCATTTGTTCAGGTTAGTTATTGTGATTTAATCATGTGATTGTTTTATTTAGGGGTTTAGAATAGATAGGTACACAAATGAGGTAACCTGTAAGCTGAGACTGTGCAAAGTTATGGAACAGGATAAAAGATAGGTGATTGACACTAAGCGAGAGTGGAGAAGACACAGGGGCAAACCTAACAGAGACCAGATATTTTAAAAGAGTTACCTTGTCCCCTAGGAAAGCAACTTAATCGTTTACTTTTCTCACCTTTGTTTTTGCATGTATATGCAATTCATAAATGATAACAGCATTGTCTTAAAATGTGCACAATAAAGGCTAAAAGAAACTGTTTAAGCCTAACTTGAAGTGGATCTCTTTTTTCATCCAACAAGGTGAATGGTAGTTTTAATAATGGGAAGTAGTTTTGTGTATGGGTGAAGAAGAAGAGGGTGTGTACTGTGAAGTCATTTACCTGGCCATTTCCTTGCTTTTGCTGTGTGACAGACCCAGGCCAGTGGGGTACAGGAGTCTGGTAGAGGGCAAATATACTGGTCACTGGATGAGTAGTTTTCTGTTCCCTGAGTGACCAGAGCAGGGGCAGCACTAGAGTAATCAGGAACCTGCTAGAACCAGTTAAGGCAGGCAGGCTAATTAGGACAACTGGAGCCAATTAAGAAGAAGTTGCTAGAATCAAGGCAGGCTAATCAGGGCACCTGGGTTTTAAAAAGGAGCTCACTTCAGTTTGTGGTGTGAGTGTGAGGAGCTGGGAGCAAGAGGTGTGAGGAGCTGAGAGGGTGTTCTGCTGGAGGGCTGAGGAGCACAGGTGTTATCAGACACCAGGAGGAAGGTCCTGTGGTGAGAATAAGGAAGGTGTTTGGAGGAGGCCATGGGGAAGTAGCCCAGGAAGTTGTAGCTGTCATGCAGCTGTTACAGGAGGTACTATAGACAGTTGCAGTCCACAGGGCCCTGGGCTGGAACCCAGAGTAGAGGGTGGGACTGGGTTCCCCTGAAACCTCCCAATTGACCTGGACTGTGGGTTCTTCCAGAGGGGAAGGTCTCTGGGCTGTTCCCCAACCCACATGGTGAATCTCTGAGGCAAGAAAATCCACCAATAAGTGCAGGACCCACCAAGATAGGAGGAATTTTGTCACAGCTGGTTTGTGTCAAGTCCTTCATATGAGGAGCAATGCTAATAGCTTCACAACAAAGATTTTTGTACATTAATTTCCTCGGGTTTTAGAGTTCCTAAGCCAGGGGCTGGTGTTGTGCAACTGCTAAGTATATGTGTACACTGCAATAAAATGTGTGATTTGCAGCTAGGGTAGACAGACATGTGCTAGCTTCAATCTAGTTAGCACGCTTAAAATAGCAATGAAGATACAGCTATTCAGAGTGGGCTGTACAAGCACACCAGGGACCCAGGGTACATACATTGCTAGCCCACGCTGATGATGCCACATCTTCTCTTCTATTTTTAGTGTGCTAGTTAAGTTAAATCTAGCACAGGTAAGCCCACCCAAGCTGCAAAACACACCTTCAATTGCATTGCAAACATAAGGTAAGTGTAGCTGCTAATTGAGAAGGCTTTATGCACCAGCAGCTACGTCACATGAACCCTATGTGACAGGAGCTGAAGCTGCCCATAAACTCTTGTGGCAGCAGCTGCCTATAAGACCCTTTTCAGATATGCACAGAAGCCACAAATAAATTCTTCTCCATTATGCATAGAAGCTGCACACAAATCCATTTGTGTCAACAGCTGTCCATGAGTGGCACCAAGTGTGTGTGCAGTGACACAAACAGCAAAGAAGGTTTATGCACAGCTGCACATAAACTTTCTCTAACAGCTGGTGCATAAACTTTTGCTTATGGTCTATAATGGACAAAAATAACCCACAATCCAATGTCCTTTAAATTACCATAAAGGATACACCTCTCTACCAAATTTTGTGTAGGTTACAATAGGTTTTTTTCAGATACCCATCAACAATGGATTATAAGGCAACCAAAGAACAATTCCAGCCAGAGCCACATTAAGAATTACAAAGAGAAACAAAACCAAAACTTCAAAGGGCCTACAAACCAGCTCTGTGTGAATTTTCTCACTGAAAGACAACGGGCTTTTAGAGAAAAACGGGGATTTATATTCCATTTTAAGTTCATTTTCAAATGTTACCCTAACAATAGAGTCCCTACCACAGCTCCTCCATAATGAGCACACTCAGTTATAAAATAATATAAAGAGAAAAGAGATGTCCCCAAGCATGAATGTTTATACACCAACCACTGCCTAGTGTGAGTTAGGAAGAAACCTTCTCCATCAGCAAAGTGTTTCACAACTGTCTGGTACACAGTTTATTTCACCTCCCTCCATCCACTGCCAGAGACAGGATACTGAACTGGATGGCTCACTGGGCTGGTCCAGTATGTCAATTCCTATATTTCTGCATATGGCAAATACATAAGTTAATACATCAGAGGTTTCTACTGTTCAGCTTGCTAATCGTAGGTGTGGGATCTCAGCATATACCATTTTAATGATTACCTGAGAGAGATCAAACAAATGCATTACTCATTTTCCTGTATACTCTTAATGAGGCACAGGTATTTATTCTATAATTGTATTTATGAAAATTATATATCTGCATTTTTGTTTATATGCTGTTTCAATTGCCTTTTTCCAACTGGCAAAATGATTTTGGGCCTCTGATATCCCCACCAGCAATTCCTGTTAGCTTACTAGCATCTGTTAGTGAGGTAAATGCTGATCACCTGCAGGTCTCCCCCTGATGTTTCAATCAATCAAACATGCTGATATCACTTCAACAAATGATTTGTTTCTCTCTTTTTACTAAGCCAATGGATCACTTTTCTTGTCTCATTTTGTCCCTAATTCAAGTCACGGGTGTGGCCAAGGTAACACAACTTTTCAGCCGCTACTAAGGATTAAAAAGATTAACCCGCTAGATACTCTGGAATGTCTAGACAATTGAGAGTTTGTTGTCTTAATTTCTAGGATGAGGAAGGAGTACAAATAACCCATTATTCTTCCAAAAAGTGTGGTAAGCTTTGTGATGGGTTCAGTCACAGATAGCCCCTTTGGACCGGCATCTGACGTACTGAAGTTACGCCCATTTTCTCTGCCAGCTTTGGACTCCAGAACCCTGCCTTGTTGAGCCAGACTGCAACAGACCCAAGTCTGGTTCACGCCCCCAAAGTTGCAGACTTTAATCAAAAACTGCTCAGCAGGTCACCTTTCTCCAGCACCCAGACACCCAGTTTCTAATAGGATCCAAACGCCAAATAAATCTATTGTACTCTATATAAATCTAATACAGGATAAATTCATAAATTGTCCATCCTCTATAACACTGATAGAGAGAGATGCACAGCTGTTTGCTCCCCCAGATATTAATCACTTACTCTGGGTTAATTAATAAACAAAAGTGATTTTATTTAGTATAAAAAGTAGGATTTAAGTGGTTTCAAGTAATAACAGACAGAACAAAGTAAGTTACCAAGCAAAATGAAACAAACATGCAAGTCTAAGCCTAATACATTAAGAAACTGTTTACAGGTAAATCTTACCCTCAGAGATGTTCCAATAAGCTTCTTTCACAGACTAGACTTGTTCTTAGTCTGGGCCCAATCCTTTCCCTGGTACAGTCCTTGTTAGTTCCAGCAGGCATCTTAGGTGAAAAACTGGGGCTCTCTCATGACTGGGACCTCCTTTGTTCTCTTCCAGACCCTTTTATAGCTTTGGCACAAGGTGGGAATCTCTTGTCTCTCTGGATCCCCACCCTTCCTTCTAAATGGAAAAGCAGCAGGTTTAAGATGGATTCCACCATTCTTCCTGGGCCGACTTACACAAACACAGGAAGGCTTGCAAATAAACAGAGCCATTTACAACCAATTGTCCTAGTCAATGGGAGCCATCAAGATTCTAAACCATCATCAATGGCCCACACTTTGCATAATTACAATAGGACCTCATATCTCTAGACATGGTATATTTCACTGATGTTTATTTTTTTGAACCCTGCAACTGCCAAAGAGAATTTATATAAGTTCTCAATGTTCAAATGAAGCAGCATTAAGTTTCCATTATTAAAAAATTCAATATGCAATAGTATACAAGAATTATTCAAAATAGTGCAGCTTGCAATAACAATGTTTCAGTGTTTTAGACCCTTCCCAAGTTATAAAGCAGTATTTCTTTAATCCCTGAAGTCCTCTGAGAAAGCGGCTTTAATATATGAAGAAACAGGACTTAATCTGTAGCTATAGCTACAGTGTTGTCCTCTCTGCTGAAAATCTAAGTAAACTGAAATCTTTACAGATAAATTGAAAATGGTATCATTTTAAAAAGAAAATAGTTCACTTAGGTTTTCCTTAGTATCTGGTTATCAGCTCCTTGGCCACCTAGAATCTAGACTGAGCAGTGCCCTATAATCTTTTTCCTTAGTAGGAAGACAAGAAAATAAGTAGGAAGGTATGGGAGTATTTTATGAAAGAAGATCAGAGATCTTGTATTCTTGCTCACTTATTTTTCTCAATATAAGCTCTGTTTCCACTGTTGCTTTGATATTTTCTGTAGTTCTAAAATTCAGAGCAGCGACTTCCTAAACTTCATTTATCTATAGATTGAAAACTCTATTTGGTGATGTTCAAATACTGGGAAAGTATGACTATATGTTGTGCTCTCTGCAGGTGAAATTCACACAAGAGTACAGGCACCACAGAAGGCCCTCAGTGCAGCATAACTGCTTTGGTTCTGCTGCATGGAGGATTGGGAGCTGCCAAGAAGATATGTAGGATTCCACACCTCCGCTGTGTTCTACCTCCATATAGGCCCAGCAGAAGGAGACTTGGAGCAGACTGAAAGAACTGCAGCATAGGCACTGGGTCCATGACTGCATGGATCCAGGCATCACAAATCCATACCCTGCAGTTTACAACCCCTTTTCCAGCCCAGGGATTGTAGCAGCCCTAAAGAAGCTGCTGAGCTGATTTGGATATTGCGTGAAGGTTGGGAGTAGATTTCATTCAGGTATTGAAGTGAGTAATTCCCCACATAAAGCCCATGCACTCAGGTTTTGTGTGGCATGTGAACCTCTGTGTATGGATTACACTCTGTGCGGAGTGAAATTGTGACATTTTAACTGTTATAGTTTACATTAAGGCTTGTGTGGGGAGGAGATTGGGGGTCCCAACAAGCCTCTTGACACTTGCAAGCAATGTATAGTGGTGGGTTCTGAAAGGTTCTTGTATTTGTGAGGTAAAGGGAACTGGGTCCCCTCGTGGTGAGCTAATAAGGTTCACAGGGAGTTCTAGATGTCTCCTAGGAACTTCAAGAGGCATGAATATCCTCTACAGACTTCAAGAATTCTAAAGGAAAGAGAATGCCACATCTTTCCTATCCCACTCTCCACCCTTCTCCAGCCCAAAGCTCCATTCTTTGCTCAGTATCATGTTAGAACTCTATGGAAAACTAAGAAATTTTAGACCAAAAAAGTAATTAATGTGAGGTTAAGAGTCACAGGATACATTCAGCAATTTAAGGCTTAAAATTCTTATAAGAAATTTTTAATGATTAAAAAAGAACCTGAGGAAGCAGGAAAATTCCAAATTCAGTTTAAGCCCAAACATCTGAAAGTATGAAAATTCACACTTAAGGTATCCAAACTAACTTAACTCCTCCCATTTAAAGCTGCCCTGAGAAAATTAAAAAAACTCAGCCTATCCATCCCTAATAAAGAACTTCACTTTCCTTGGGTACCACAACAATTAGAAGGCCTTGTTCTTAATCACACTTGTTGTGCCAATTCCAGGCTTCTTTACATCCTACACACTCTATAGGGGAAAAAAAAATCTTATTTACAAATTCCTGGTTAGGTAAATAGCATATTGAGAGTAATTGTTCCTGAGTCCCCACTAATGGGCCCTATCCTGTTAGATACTAAAGGTACGCAGCACTTTATATGATCTGGCCTTATAATTTCATGTGCCAACCAATGATCCAAGCCTCATTTATAAACTAGTGATCTGTACTGCATATTTTTATTACTCCACTTGCAAGCTGTATAAGTAAAATAGCTGGAGACTTCTTAAAGTCTTTAGAAAAAGGTGTTGGTCCAAATAAAATTGCATCATACAAAGTAGCTATAAAAGGAATAAAGAAGAGAATTGAAATAGTCAAGGGGGCAGAGATAAGGTTGTTTTGATTCCTTAGCTGCAATTTTTATACTTGCAAAGTTTGTGTTTTGTGTAAGAATCCTCTGAACTTTGACTTTTCCTGGCTCCTCTCCTCATAAAGATTTTGCTAACTGAAACTTCCTTGTAAGGATTTTACCTTTAGGTTACTGACATATCCTCCATTTTAACTCCACCACAACTCATTTATTTATCAGGGAATTAATGTTTAAAATGTTGCCTTTCTATTGTGTACACAAGCTCTGCTTAAACTAGCCAATAAGACAGAATCAGCCCTCAATGACAGATGGTCTTAATTTTTTTATCGTAACTTGAGCCATCTACCTAAAAAACAGATTAAAATGTACCAGAAAAATGTCTTGTCTGACCTTTTATTAGGAAAGTGTTCATAAGTGAACTCATTAAAGTAATTCTTTAAGATACATCATCTATTGCAATTGGATCAGTTAACATATAATGACTTTATTCTGTTTTGCCTGCATAAGAAAACACTTCCCAATCATTCATTATCTGAAATATTGACAACCCTATGAGTCTGATCTGCCAATCATATTCCGATACTATTTATTGGAGCTGGTGACATTTTGAACCATTTTCCATCTGAAAATGCAGTTTTGATAAAATCAATACATTTTACAGCAACATTATGAAATTTTTGAGAAAAAGTTTAAATGAATCATTTCATAGTCTAATGCTGTTGAAACATTTCATTTCAATAAGTTAAAAATGTTGTGTTTTGACATAATTGTGATTATTTTTGTTTTATATTATATCAATTGTAATAGTGCATATTAAATTTAAAATACTATAGTTTGTTTAATTTATATTACATTACGTTTTACCATGATCAGAATAAAACTTTTTGATATTGAAACAATGTTTTGACTTTACATATTTCAGTGTTTCTGAATCAAAATTCAGACTTTCCCTTGTGTGTAATATCAAACTTTTCCTTTTCATTCCTATTCAGCATGAAAACAAATTTTGAAATGGAAATTCAAATTCATGGAACAGAAATTGCATTTTTCAGCCAGCTCTATTAGATTCTGAACTCAGATGCACCCGTGTAAATCTAGAAGTTGATGGAGTTACTCTGTATTAACTAGTATCAGCCCTTACAACACTGGTGAATGACCTATACTGTTGTTTAGAAGAGGCAAATTAATTCTGCTGAGCTGTCTCTCAGTAATTTTTTCCCTTCATAGCTTTAACAAATTAGGTGCATTGTATTTTGCCATGGTATGTCTGAAAAATCAATAGAATAGAAGAATGGGATCAAGACCAAACACAGCAACAAAGAATAGAAATAGCACTAGTCTGACATCAACAGCAAATTAATATAATCAGTCTAGTACAGGAAACTGGGCATTTTAAATATCATTTGGTGTTTTCTCCTTTGCTAGCAAGGTTCATAGAGCAAATTCGGTAATCTGAATCAAATTTATCCTCTGCATTTCACATTTTGGAGTTTTAATTCACCTGGGCCTAATTCTGCTCTCACCACATGCATTCTGGAATAATGCCATTGATTTCAATAGACTCACTGCTGATTTACCTTAGAGGAAAATCAGACTGTATATATTTGGGTGAAAAGAAAGCAATATTTCAAATTCCTGTCTTTCATAGATAGATTTGTATGCAATACACTTGCCCAGTCACACAAATGGGATTGAGAGAATAGTTTGGCCCAATATTTTTAAATGTGTTTTATTCATAAATTTCTACATCTTCATAATATTATGCCAAATTCTGGCAGTACTATGCAGCGACACCTGCAAGAAAACTTTCATCTATGACCAGAGGTTGGCCCTTCTGTTCTGTCTGAATGCACTACAAAGCTTCTCTAGAGGACTATGGTAAAAGACCTGAGATTTTACTGATAGGCATTATGCTCATGGGTTAGGGGAAGACCTTATGGCCTTTGCAGGCCAAAGTGCCCCCCTCCTCTTTTAGTACCCCTTGTCCCCTTTGCAGAGGTGGAGATGATAGGACTCAGAAGAGTAATCTGAGTTCTAGGGATAGACTGAGGAAAGTCTACTCTGTGTTATGAGTTTTATGGTACGAACCTGTGTAGCCCCTACACTAGAACCACTTAAAAGGCCTGGTAGTTGAGAGTATGGACAACGGGCAGGGTAGACGATGGGCAGGATGCATGATGGGCAAGTAGCACCTCTCCTCAGTGTTAACTTTACTAAAGTTGCAGCCTGCAGCTTAAAATCATCCTGGGGCTTGTCCTCATTCACGGGCATGTCTACATCAAACAAGAAAAAAATAGGTACTTTTGCTCTTATGCAGATGTTTGACCAGCATTAGCCTCAAGCTGATCTAGTTGCTGTATTTTGAATATTTGTCTCTACTAAGGAAATGAAATGTAAATTCTGATGAAACAAAATGTATTGGATAAACTTGATGATTTGTTTTAATAACAAAATGCAGAGGGAGATTTGTTTTTGTTTTTTTTTTACTTTCCAACTTCTAATATCGGGGAGACAATGTTAACTTTTCATCTTTGACATTAAACCAAACCAGTATTCTAATCAATATCAAAGACAGTGAGGATAAATTAATACATGTCTGTTGGCTAATTGCAATATTAGAGGGAATATCATTAGAAATAAAATGAGTTTAAGGTAGACAAAATAACAATTAGAATCCCTGATATGACACTAAAAACATTAGATGTCTATATCTAAGATTAAAGTATATTATGTTAATGATCTCACTTAAATAGACAAAAGCATTAAATATAGTTGGAACTTGCTGATCATATGGCCCCCTCTAAGTAGTCTCAGAATAATGGATCTCTCCTTGTAGCAACAATCCTACAGCAATTCTACCCAATGAAGCCTTCTTTACTTCATTGAAAGTTCATGTGGACAAGCTACAGGAGCAAACCCACAACCTTTATAGGATGAGTTATGGACTGATCATGGCCAGAGGCTCGGTCCTGCTTCCTTGGAAGTCCATGGCAAATCTTCAGCTCAGAGTACTTTGGACTATAACATTCCCTTTTTTTCTTTTTCTTTTTTTTTTAACACAAATGGGGCCCAAACCTGCATCCAATTTAGGTACACAAAGAATATAGCCTTGAACACTAATATCGTAACAGACTCTATCCAGATAATTTGACAAAACAGAGTTACTCTGTATTCAGAAGAGTCATTTCCTCTGAAAATCACCAAAGGTTTTAGTCCACATCAAAACCTCGTTTTCTGCACATTTCCAACTGTAATGCAAAAAGCTGTTTAAATTGCAGGAGCTCAAAAAAGTGATTGGCACAGACACTTGTGTTTCTTTTTCTGCTCTGGTATCTTGAACATGAAAGAGCTATTTTAATTTATATATTGTAAAGAATTCTACTCCTAGACTGAGTGCTTCTACACCAAGTTTCAGACTAGAGTGATTTCCTTTTACAGCTCAGTTATAAGTCTCTCAATATAGAAGCACTTTTATTGCAGCTGTGACTAAATAAGGTGTTCCTATTATTCACAACACATTTCTGTATAAAAGCCTATTCTGAACAAACATCATATGTGATAAAAACTTTAAGGGTACTCAAGTGTGATTTCCATTCACTTTTTGTTGAGTACATTTTCAGGATTCATGTACATGCGGTATCTAATCTACAATAATACAATGTGAATAAAAACCGGAATGTGACATTTGAAAATAATCCTCCTATTTTTTTTTCTTTTGTTTTTGTTGTTACAAACTAAACTTTACTTTAAAGCAAAACCCAGTAAAATCTTGCTAATTTCTAATCTGTCACTTGTATAAATATATTGATATGCCCCGGAAGAGTTCTCACCTAATGAAGATAATTTGTAATAACACATTTAGAAATGTTGGTTGTTTATGATTTTGTATTTAGAACTCAATTACTGTAGCATGTTAATCTGAGAGATAATATAATTAACTTTTCTAATTTGCTTTAATACATATTAGAGTTGTTCAAAATCTTCCTTATATAATAAAACCTTAAATCAAAACTATATTCCTAAGTGGATGCATAATGATACAAATTTAAATGTGATGAAAAGGGCTAGTATCTCCCATAAGTGTAACTCTTGACAAATGAAAAGCATGTTAACCAAAGTAGAAAAATGATCAGAAATGCACAATAAATTCTAAAACATGTCTGTTTTTTTCCTAAAAGAATGACTGACAAAGTGAGAAACATTATCAGCTACTTATCACAGATTATCTATTTTTTTCTTTACTTTCATGAGAAATTTCCTTATGGTTTTGATTGCTAATATGTTGAACATGTAATGAAAGGACTCACTGCAATGACAATACTCCACAAAGATGAAGTAGCTTGACATGCTCTAGATTCCATCTGCATGTTGTCACCTTGTCACCTCAATCAATAGTTCCATCAGCCCTGACAGAGAGTGCACCAATCACAACACGTCATTTGTGTTACTCTAGCCAGGGGGAGGGAGAGCTCAGTGGTTTGAGCATTGTCCTGCTAAATCCAGGGTTGTGAGCTCAGTCCTTGAGGTGGCCACTTAGGGTTCTGGGGCAAAATCAGTACTTGGTCCTGCTAGTGAAGGCAGGGGGCTGGACTCCATGACCTTTCAAGGTCTCTTCCAGGTCTCTGAGATAGGTATATCTCCATTTATTTATTTTATTTTTTATTTTTATTTCCTTCAGCCACCCACTGGCCAGGCTGTCAGTGTCATCTGCATGTTGTACTCAGGCAAATAAAATCAACTTATGATCAACTGTGCAGAAGTAAGGACCACCCAGAATTACACGTTCAGGACTCACTCAAGATATTTTTATAACTACTAGAATTACACACATTCCCTGAGAAAATGCTTCTGATTTGCCTGAAGACCACAGAACATTTTGTATTCAAGCAATACTAAAATAACCCATTTTAAAATTGCTGCTGCTTTAAATTTTGCACTAGATACATCTGAAAAAATCATTACTTCATTCAAAAGTGTCCCTTTGCCCTAGCTATGATCCCATTAATGACAATGGAAAACCTCTCGTTGACTTCAAAAAGAGCACAGCATTTTGGAAATCTCATCCCATGTATATTGCCTGTTAATAAGTTCAGTTCAGATCATCCCATCTCCTAGGTGTTACCATCACAGAGAAGAAATCCCCATAAGAATCTCTTTCTGCATCATCCTACCAGGGATGTGGGGAGATTTGCCCCCATCCTGCGGCATCCTGAAAAAAAGACAGATCCTCAAGGATGTTCAGGAGGCCATGACATTCATGTGAAGTTCTTGAACTGTCTCATTGGCACCTGCCTGCCCCCATCTCTGGCTCCTTGGCAGTATAGTTTCTTTAGACCCTGGCTACCAAGGTTCCTTCCAGCTGCAGCTGTCCCTGAAACTTCTGCAGATGGAGCTTAGCACAAATGATAATAATAATGTATTTTCTTTTCCAAAACATCTCTGTGAGACTGTAAGGGCAGATAATGTACATTCTTCCCCAGTCCCCGCCCCCCTCTCCCCTCCCCACAGCTTCACTCCTGGCCTGCCCACATCTTCTCTTGCCCACCCAATCTTCACCCTTCCCACAGTCCAGACACCCACAGAGAGCTGAACCCAAATTTGGGCATGAGCTGGGAAACATACTTGGGGAGACCCTTCTAAGTGCAGATCTCACAGGAATGATCCAGGACTGCCACATATCACATGCTGTGCTTACAAGTAACTCAACCAGAATTCCAAAAGTCAAGCTGCGTTTTTCCATCTCACACATCTTCATCATGAAAAAACAGGGTTTTTGCAGGCTAAAACATGCCCTCCATGACAGCAGTGCAACTCCATTGCCTTTACCTGCTTTCAAGCAGTCAACCTGACCCTATAATTGGAATTTAACAAGCTAAAGCTCACTTGCTTTCTTGGCTATGATGGCTCTACAGTGTTTACAAGAATAAAATGTAGTGAAACCATGTTATTCACTAAAACAAGCAGTTGTGTCTCTGAGTATACACAGGGAGCAGAGCTGTGTTTACTGAGTGAAGAGGGTTGTAGGGGATTATAGCTGGGCTTGGAGTTCCCCTCTTGCATGGTCTGAGAGAAGAAGATGAAAGCTGTTGGAACCCATCCACCTCTCCCACACACACACACACACACACCATCCCTCAGAATATCTTATAAGGCGGGAAACAACCAGACCACCATTCTTTTACACCCTGTTTTCACAAGATTTGCTTTTGTGAGAGTCAGACACAAATACTATTGCACGGTCCCTAAAAAAAAAAAAAAAGCTAGACCACCCTCATCCCATTTAACACTGATATAATCACATAATCTAATACATTTACTCCCATTCACATCTCTAAAACACTGATTGCTCTCCTCCCACATTTTCCCATGAGACTGTGTGCAGGTCCCATGAACCTGGTGATATCACCATGCTGGTACAAGACAGCACCAAATACCAGCATGCATAACCAAACCTGCTCAATCTGCATTAGAATTAGCATTTCAACACTAACTCCACAAATCTAATTTTAATACTATTGTCACTTTTTGTTTTCTGAGGTGTATTAGTGATACTAAAGAATACAATTTGTGTGTTGTCTTTACCCTTTTAGGCAATCCTTACCCAGGCCAGCATGGAGCAAAATATGCACCAATCTCAGTGTGTGTTTCTTGTGACAAAGGACTGAGTAAAGACCAAGTGATCTTCAGGCATTATAAATGACAGAACTGTATTTAACTTTCTGATGACTTTTTCCTAATAGGAAAAGGGGATCAAGGAAAGAGTCTTCTGCATCATCTGCAAACTGTACAAGGTATTTCCAAATGAACCAGTGTGTAATGGAGGCTTGAAGGCAGAGCAATGAGACCTACCACTAGGTGTATGTCTACGCTGCGTTTTAAAACCTAGTCTCAGAACTTGAACGTACAGACTTGGGCTCATGCTATGGTGCTACAAACAGCTCTGTAGACATTTGGGCTCAGGCTAGAGTCCAGGCTCTGAAGCCCAGGGAGAAGTGAGGGTTTCAGATTCCAAGCTCCAGTCTGGGCCCAAACAGTTACACTGTTGTTTTTAGTACCAAAACACAAGCCCCTGTGAGCCCAAGTCTTTAGGCCCAGGTTCTGAGACTTATTGCCACAAGTTTTTAAACACAGCGTGAACATACCCTATATGGCTGTAACATCCCCACATGTGCAATGGCAGCTGACACTAATCCAGTCTTTAGGATAGATTTATGGTCATGGGAAATTTGATCTTTAAGGGGTTGATCCTACAAGCTACTGAGCACTCTGGCCCTGGAACAGCAAAGCACTTGAGTAAATACTTAAGTTTAAGCATGTGAATAATATTATTGACTTGATTGGCACTAGTTATGTACTTAAGATTGGGCATGTACTTAAGTAGTTTGCTGAATCAAGACATTAGGGATCAGTCCAAAACTCATTGATGCAAATGGGAGTGTTGCCATTGACTTAAATGGAGGCAGGATCAGGCCCTTAATTACAATAAAGCTGTAATGCACTATAATAGAGGTACTGACTTCTGCCACATGTCAAATCCACAAACTAATTTCCAGGGGGGAAAATTACACTTTTGGTTTAACTTCTTACATTCATTTCAGCAAAGAAAAATGCACAAACATCAATTTGTGCAGTTATCCAAATTACATGATGTATTTTAAACTGTACACATGAAAATAATTTTACTTCAGAACAAACAAACTGATCATAATTTCCTACAATATAATATATGTTATTCATGTTTAAAGAAGTTTTAAAAATAAATACTACATTTCCAGAGGTTTTTTTTTAAATATCAACTTTGTAATTCAATTTTTACCATTCTACTAGACACTGTCCCCCAGTGCCAAATCATAGACTTCACTCTTAGTGATTAATTTTAAGAATCACTCCCCGATGTATTAAATTTTAAATATTGCTGTGTGACCGAAACTCCTAAGTAGCTTTGTGTCAAATACTGGTCTATTCGACCTTTGCAATAGAAAGGTTCTCATCACCTGAAATTTGGTTTCAAATTTCTCATCTGTTCTTCTCTGCCTACTTAACTAAGAGCTTAAACCAAAATCCAATTACAGTGCATCTTCTGTTTAGAAAAAAAAAAGTACTACAATAAACTCATGGTTCATACAAACCATGATATTTCCAATGAAATGAGAAATAATATAAATTTAATTATTTTAAAATGCTCTAGAGTAACCTCTTACTTAATAAGAGTTGAACACAGTGATCAAATATAAACCAGGCGTAGAAGCATACCAGCTATATTCACTGATCAACTGAATACTTATGATAATAATAATACTCAGGAACCCATATTTTTAACTAAGTAGCATTAGAATTCAACTATTTTTACAAATTTGCTACCAGCGTGGACTTAAAATTGCAAATCTGAACTGATTAAATACTATTTAATCTTTATCATGTATTTGTTTTATGTATCATCCTATAGGATATCTACGGCCTGATCCAAAGCCCATTATAGTAATGGAAGTACTCCCACTGATCTGGACTTTGGATAAGGCCCAGACTGAAGAAATATATTGAAGCTATCATGCCAATTTCCTTAAACCAATTTCAATGGGGAGCTTAGCAATGAAGGATTGTAATGCACAAAATAGTTTTAGAGCTGTGGGCCCAAGCCTGATGCCCTTGCTCGGTCATCTCATTGATGTTAGTGACAGATTTTCCAGCAGGATTTGACCCATTTTCTTTAACAAAGAAAGTAAAAATATTGGCATATCTTCTAATTTTTCTCCTCTGGTATCCTAGCATTAAAAGAGAAAAATAGGCTCTTATTATGATAATCCATGAAAATACATGAATAACACATTACAGTATTTAAACTAGTATTGACAAAGGGCAGTAAGTTCTTATTTCAAACACTTTAGTTTCTTACAGTGAAATAATCGTCCCTGAGATGCTAACTGTTTTGTTCAGCAACTACAAGCATTAATAAATGTGTCTGCAAAGAATATTCTCCAGCTTAAATGCTTTCTATACAGAAAATATTCTGTGTCTCCAAAACCAGCATTTAAAAAACCTTTACATTTGTATGGCCTACTTAGTGCTTTGACCCAGTTCAGACTCAGAAGCAGCCAGAATCTTCCTCTATTCCAGAAAAGCAATAGACTTCTGACTTAAGAATAAGAACTTGAGTATTTCCCCTGATGGAAAGCTCACAACTCATTATTAGGAACTGCTTCTGCTAATATCAACCCAATACCATTTATATACTGTATCAGTTATTCCTGGTTAGCAAGAATATATGGATATTATCAATCACAATTACCATAATTTCACCAGATGTAAACATTACTTCAAAATGTTTCTTAATTTTTACAAAACAAAAGCAATTTTTTTGTAAAAATCAAAGTTTAAAATAGATAATGGTCCAGATTCTCAACCGTTGTAACTCAGCATAACTCTATTAAAGTCAGTGGAGCTACACTAATTTGCATCAACTCAGAATCTGGCCCAATATTTAAATGCATTAAAATAAATGTTTTTTTCTTTGTTGTACTTCTTGTTTTGCACATTCCTAGTACGTGTGATTATCAAAGCAAACAAAAAATGTTCAAAGACACCAGATTTATGCAAGTTGATCAATAATTTTTGAAACCAGAATAGAATTACAGTGAGATAACAATAATAACTAGTGCCTGTAAAACCGAAACAAGTCGACAGAGAAGCTCAACCTAAACCCCAACCAGTATACATTGTGTATGCAGTTTATGTGGCATTGTCAAATGTAAGTATCTGAACTTGAGAATGTAAAGCAACTACTCTAATCTGCATCAAATTTAAATGCACAGATATGTGTAACATTTAAAAGCAAGATCTACTGATGTTAGAGAAAGCAGTTTCTTTCTACTTAATTAATATGCTTTTATTTTGATGGTCTGGGAGTCTAAATATAAAATTCAGCTTCACATAATATCTAAAAGTGAATTTATACTAACCCAAACAGTTTCTGACTACAAAGGTATTGCCATAATACAAAACATGACTAAAACAAACCCCAGAAACTACTAGGCATTCAATGAACCTTAGATCATTTAGAGAAGAAAGTCCAATAACTCATAAAAATCTTACTCTTAGGTAAAAAGATGAAAATATAAAGTCAGTATTTCAGAATGATACAGTAAAAAACTATGCAATATTTGCTAATTGTGATTTTCATTATAATTACTGAAAGGTAAAATAATTTGCATGAGAGAACGAGTAATGTCATAATTGCCACTTATTAACCTCTGAATCAATTGTTTCTTAAGGTTGCTGGGGTAAGGAAGAGTAGATGGTCCAGCAGAATATAAATTTACAGTGAGTGGTATTCATAGTAACTTTTCTTGATTTTGTAATCAACTAAACATTGTTAACTGGATGAAATACTCTCTTCTCCTCCAGAATATAGCTACTCTCCCAGAATACTAAAACTTTCTTAAATGCAAATAGATTTCTTTAATAGGTTTTCTTATTTCACTTCTGACCTGTCTTTATATACATGACTATTGAGTAAATTAATTATTTTTCATATTGTCTTTTAATACACAGTAAAAAGCAGCACACCACATTAACCAGTCAAATGAGGTATAACAAATATATATGATTAGATGTCAAATTTCTGTTTGCTTATCAGATGTTAGATGTTGATCCTTTAACATAATTCTTAAATATCATCTAGACATTATCACAGATTTGAGTACATTAGCAAAGCTGTTTCCTATTTTAGTTTAATAAATCAAGTATTTATAAAGAACAAAACAAGATAGTAAAGTGGCATTTTCAATTTATTTTGTTTTTAAACAGGTCATTTCCCCAAGATAGAGCATTTAAAACAACAACAACAACAAACTGTAGGACTTTATAGTTGCATGTACATACAATTGAGTATACAGTACAGAAAATCACCTTACTATACATCATATGCAGTGCTAGACTGCTTAAGGCTGCTAAATGATTGGATTTCACACAGTGATATATAAGTTTTGAAAATGCCCTAAAAGATATGGACACATAAATTCAGGGAGAGAACATGTAATATAGTTATATATCTCCAGTGTATTCAGACTATGTGAGCAGTAAGCAGTGTGCTTTGTCTTTCAGCACCTTGGACAGCAACTCTTTTAGAACAGAGCCAGTGTGACAGGAGTAGGGCTTTGCATCTGATCATTAATTATCACACATAAAAACCATAGTTGACCAGATCACTTCTTTGTCATATCTTCCAAAAGGAACAATACTACTAGCATTTTTTCTTGTTTTGCCTTCACTTTGTCACATAGATTGGTTGGACAAATTCTCAATACACAGTAGGATAGCACTGGCAGGCAGGTCTGGTTCGTGCAACCCCAACCCAAGAACTATTAGTAATTTGTTCTGTATTTCTTTTTACCCCTTTTCTTGCTGAAAGATACAAGTAGGAATATTTTCTATATTTTAAAAAAATGTAACTGGTTTAATTTTTTTTCTTTTACGAAGACTCATTCAGAACATTTATTCACATCAACCCCCACTGGGGGGAAAAGAAATAATATACAGTAGTGTACAATTAGTATTCTATGCAATTTCCCCTCTCTCACATGATATGATATCTGGTAAAGCAACTGTTAATGCGGTGGTGAAAAAGTCCAGTCAAACCAGCCTATGATTTAAAACATCATGTTAAGAATGTAAATATCGATCGTTTGGCAGGACAAGGCAGGAGATCAATTTCCAGGTGAAGGAGTTACTGAAATGGCAATGATGCCCTCACACTTTTGGCCCTTAGAGAGATAACTTTTGAACAGAATTTTCTATTGCCTCCAAGTCAGCCAATATCGAGATAAAAGATATTTATACTGTAGTCTAAGTATAAAATGCATGTGGTGTGTGTTTACATATACACATACGGTTAAATGATCCAGGAAATGCAGGTCCAAAATTGCTCCTATTGAACTTAATGATAAAAACTCTACGGACATATTTTTCTTGCTGATAACATCAGGTTTTATTTACATAATGAGATAACGTTATTGGACGGTTGGACATGCATATGTTTGTCCTTTGAGGCAGTATACATAAGCTACATTTATTAGTACTGCCCATATTCAACATGATGGGATTCTGTAAGGCATATACCGTAATCATCAAACGATACCAGAAGGCCCTGTTAAAGTTAAAAGGCACTAGCGGGTGTGGGATCAGGTTCTCTTGTTAAATATGATCACCAGAAAAGCCTGCTGTTCAGATAGGTAATTTGATGGTGCTGCTGTGCTCAGCTGGTTCAGATTTCTAAAGCAGGATTTGGTTTGTATTTGTTAAGGTACCAATGCAGTAGATAATCAAGAAAATTCAGGCAAGCCAGTTCAGAGCAGAAGCCATGTAGATTGGTTGTTCAAAGAAATATTTTTTAAAAATAGACTTTGTATTTTAAGCACCAAGCACGGCCCCTTTCACTGCGCTTTCCCGCCTTGAGAGCTGAGCCAACTAGTCTTGTACAAAGTGGAGAGACAGCTACCGAAGAGCCAACGTGGGACACTGTTTGCTTATGAAGAAAAATAATCTGTCTTTGGCTCGCTCTGAATGAGCATGGGGGATACATAAAGAATAACGATGAGGTTTATTGAAATTCTGTCATCATTACTTCCCTAGCAAAGGTCACTGCAGTATCTGTTTACAACCACTCTAAGTCCTTGAGCTCTTCCTCACTCCACAGATTGTGTAGAACAGACTTCAGACAGACATCTACGCACACATAGATGGTCACCTGGAACGTCTTCCTTTTTACACATGATCGCATTGACACACTCTCTATTCGTACATTAGGAAATGCCCATTCTTGATTCCTCCAGAATCCAATCACGATTGCACATGTTAAAGAGAACAACACATCAGTATTCATAATGCTATGCCAAATCACCGAAACATTTGTCCTTCAGAGATTCTGGAGAGCATCCTGCTTCTGGAAGCTCTAAGACAAGACGACTTGCAAGTCAGCTAACACTGGACATAAGTCACCAATTGACTTCACTGAGATTCAACACAAAAGCCCAAGACAACCAGTAACTTGTTGGAAGTTAAAACAGAGTCATGTCGCTTGCACATCAATCAGAAAGTTCCCCCGGTGCGCACCGAAACAGACACTTTTTGCCACCGAGTGCCTACACAAACGCCAAGCAGCCACGCCGCTGATCCTGCGGAACAACCAACTTCCCACGTCCATTCCAGACCGCCAACAACCAGGGACAGCCCATTCACAAGCCACTGCCGTACTAGGTCCTGCTAATTGGCATGCAGCCCCTACCCCTGCCTCTCTGTCAAGCCGCATCCAAACCCTGTGGAAGCAGGCAGCCGAGTTTGAGACTATCGCATATTCATGAGTAGGGGAAATCCAGCTCTGCACTCCCAGAGGACCAAGGATCACTCTTCTTTTCCTTGCAAGCAATGCGTAAATAAGGGCCCCTTGTCAGTTTCCACTAGAAGAGTCAATTCCTCCGAAATAATTAAAGCCATCAGCACCCGAATTAAAAACACCACCGGAACAAAAAAAAAAAAAAAAGGGAAAGCAACCAGCCGGCCCATCAATGAAAGAGAGCATAACACACAGCAGGGCTCCTACCTTACAATCCTCAGGACACGATTTCACCGAGTATTCATCCGATTGTAAATATTTCTGGAGCATAACCTCAAACTCTTCGTATTTCTCCTGAGCATGCTGGTCGTAGCGCTGGTAAGCCTGGACGCACTGGCTGCAGGAGCCTTCCCCCTCCAGCACCACATCCAGACTGCAGTTCAAAGTGTCCGGATTGGACAACCCGGCGAACAACTCCCAAAGGGTGTAGGAATTACAAAAGGAAAGGTAAAAATCCGTCAAGTTCCAGCCCGGAGTCGGATGATTCCCTGTCACCTGCTGCTCCCGGCTCCATCTCCTCCGGCACACAGAGTCCGCATCCTCCACGCTGAAACACTGGCCAGATGCGGAGCTCTGCGGGTAACACGTCTCCAGGCGCCAAAAAGGTTTGGTAGAGTTCCCTAGAAAAATAGCCTTGTTGTTGTTATTGTTATTATTGTTGCTGCTGCCGCCTCTGCTGCTGCTGCTGGGGGAGGGAGGCAGGGTGGGTAATGAGGAGGAGAGGAGTCTATGGGCCGCCTGTGCTGCAGGCGAGGGCTCCCCCATGCTAGAGAGTAGCTCCCGCTCCGGATGCTCGGGCTGCTGCTGCTGCTGCTGCTCCTTGTCTCTGGTCCTGGTGAGTTTGGCTTCGGCACAGAACCACAAGTGATCAGAGAGCAGGACTGTGAAAAACAAGAGCGATGCCAGGGACAGTCGCCATTTCTGAGCCCTCTCTGAATCAGTGAAGGGTTTCTCGTTCTCCCGGGGTGCAAACCAGATTTTTAGGCCGTCATCGTACTGCCGACTGCACATCCAAGCACCCCTGGTCATATTTTGGGAACGCACAGCCCTGGCCGACTCCACCGTGAGGGCTCCGTTGCCAGTGTCACCACAATATGCATTGACTTAAAAGATTGGGGGGGATTTTCTTGCCTTCCTTTCTCTCTCTCTCTCTCTCTCTCTCTCCCGCTTTCGCTCGTCCACTCTCCCTCCTTCCCTCTCTCTTCTTCCTCTTCTTTCTTCTTCTTCTTTTTCTTCTTCGTCCTCTCCCTATTGAAATGTTGTTGGGTTTTGCAGGTGGATCCGGCTGGGTCTCACCACAGATCCATCCAATACAGAGTACGGTGGAGCAGATGAGAGCAACAATGCAGAGAGAGGAGGAGGAGGAGGAGGAGGTGGTGGTGGTGGTGCTGGTGGTGACAGTGGTGGTGGCGGCTGGTGGTGGGGTTGGCTGGCTGCTTCTTTTCCTCCCCTCCTCTCACCCAGGCATTGTCAGATAGCAGATCTCCATCGCTCTCCTGAGAAAAGCCGGCTGTCCCCTGCCAGCTGCATGCCGCTTCCTCCGCTGCCGACGGACGGCTTGAGGAGAGCAGCTCCCCTGCCTGCCTTGCCTCCCTCCTTCCTAACGCTGCCGGGGATGCTTCTCCTCCTCCTGAGCCCAGAGCCCTGGCACAGATGCCTGCACCCCGGTCTCCGTCTTCCCCGCTCCCTCCCCCCCGCGCTCTAGCCGGAGCGGCGCTGCTGCAGGGCTCCCGGAGCGCGGCTGAGGATGCTGAAGAGGAGGAGGAGGCGGCGGCTGCTGCCGCGGCGGCTGGTGACAGTGAGCTGCTGCGGCTGCTGCTGCCGCCGGGCGCGTTCTCCCCCGGCACGCGGGGCGGGCTTGCCTGGGTTTTGCCTCCCGATGGCCACAGTCATCTTTGGTCCCTGGGCTAAGTTGCCGCCATCTTCGTCCTGGAGAAGCACTTTTTTGGGGGGAGCTCTGTCTTTTGCGTCATCTCCTCCCGCGCCGAGCTCGCTCTATCCTGGCGCATTGGCAGCCGCTCTTCCTCCGCCTGCCCACGGAGGTGGGGAAAGGCACCGGGGACCACATGGCCCCACCAGAGGGCTTCCGGAGCGCAACTCCTCAGCCCGCGCCACTCGCCTCGCTTCGCCACGTCCTAAGCTCCAGCATCCACGTCTCTTGCCTTTGCTCCCATCAGTGGCTCCTTCTTCCTTCCCTCTGTGGCCCCCGAACCACCCCCTCCCTGCAGGGTGATGGCTGGAGGGATCTGTCTCTGTGTGCGTCCTTTGTGTGTGTCGTGTCATCTCAACCAGCAAATGGCTTGTGTCAGATACAATGTCAGGGTCTGGGTGAGAGGTGGACCATGCCAGGGTTTTTTTGGCCCCCTTACTCAATATTCCACTGCCCACATGAAAACTAAGTCTATCAGTCCATATGTCACTTGACATAACTCCTAGACCTCCAAAGCATCACAGTGCAATGGCACTGCAACACCCCAACTGCCATCTGGAACCTCAGATTCCACTGCCTAAATGAAGAACCCATTTAGCCTCGTGTATCTTCAAAATCCTGACCCTGATACACCTCAGTGTATTCAGTGTAACAGTGACACAAAAACTTGGATCCAGCATCTCGATCCCGCTACATTCCCCCCCCCCCCAACCCTGAAATTGTACCATCAAAACAGAGAACAATTTTTGCCTCTATTATTCAAGAAAACCACAACAAAAATAAAATCTAAAAACAAAATAAAAAAACCACTGGATACCAAAACATCCCAGCCCAAGAACTTTACAACTCTAATTTGGCACTTATATCTTGCTGGATCTGCCTATTTTTGGGTGCATATCCTTCAGAATACCATGTAGATGCAGTACATATGCAGCATCTAATAGTCCACTAGAATAATCAGAATCCTAACATAGTGTGGTGCAACAGTACCACAAAATATGTCTGCCAAAGGGTTTTGGCACTGAACAACCAACTCATACAATTAAAGTGGAGTCTTCATTTACAAGAATTCATCTCAATGTTTTGGTCATGTGATACAAATATCTGTAGTGTTATTTATCTTTCCTTTTACAGGAAAGATGCTCTTAAAAACGAATTTCAGTTTTAGAGGTGGTCATCTTCATTTTAAAGATAGAGAATATTGGTGAGACTTGTAATATCGCTAAATGCAGGATTAATCTTTTTAAGTCTACCCATTGTACTTCATAAAATGTAATCCCTCCCCATTATTTAGTCAGTCGTGTATTTATTCCTTAGCAAATGAGAGCTACACTATAATATACTAGATATACTTGTTCTTGCCTGAGAGTGGGGAGTGGGGACAACGGGGACCTTTTGAGGTCTCTTTCAGCCCTATATGTCTATAATTCTATTATCACACTCTACAAGTACCCACAGAGGGAAGAGATTCATGATAGTAGGTGGCTCTTCAATTCAGTATCCAAGAGAATAAAAAGATCCAATGGTTGGAAGCGGAAACTAGACAAATGCAAGCTAGAAATAAAATGCACATTTTTAACAATGACAATAATTAACCAGGGGGACAACTTACCTAGGGAGGTGGTGGATTTTCTATCACTTGAAGTCTTAAATCAAGACTGGATATTTTTCTAATACATATTCTATAGCTCAACCAGAAGTGATGGGTTTCATGGAGAAATTCTTTGGCCTGTGTTAAGCAAGGGGCCCAGAATAGATAATCATATCGGCCCCAGTGGGCCTTAAAATCTGAGTGAAGTTCATTTAAAACTACTGAACATTAATATTAAAAGAAAAACTATACAGCAGTCAATCAGACCACATCACAGTTCCTAGTCAATCAGAACACATGATCTGCCAACCCTTAACATATTTCAGTTTGGTACTTTAATTCTAATGATTTGGAGGTTTGGGGCAAAAAACTTTCAGGATCCATCAGAATGCAGGTACCAGCTCTGCATTTTTGCATTGGGATATGTTGATGTCTGGATTTTTTGTATCTTTTTTTTTTATTTTGGTACAAGAGTAACTAAACTTGCTATTTGTGCTGGGGGAGGGGGGGGGCGGGTGGAAGCAGGTTAGTATAAGAAAAAACAGGCAGGATCCAACAGGGGCCAGATATCATGATTTTGTGGTTCTATTCCATCAGGATGCATTGGCATTTGGATTTCTATTTTCCTGGAGTTGGAACAGCTAAACTTATTTAAGCAGTGGAATTTATGGGATGGGCCCCAAAAATGGCTGCATCCACCAGGATGCAGGTGATGGATCTGGGTTTTTGTGGTACTGTTGCTCTGGTATATGTTGGGATCATGTAGTTCTTTTTGTTGTTTATTTGGTTTGTTTTTTTTCCCCTCTAACCCATACAATAGGAGTGACTAAACTAGTTCTCTGTTTAGGTAGTGGAATATGGAGGGCTGGGGTCAAAAAGTGGCAGGATTTTGCAGGATCAACATTTTACTTAGACCCCCAGGCAAAAGAGAGTGAACTGATAAAGATGTTAGTGGCTCTAGCTCCTCTGTGTGTGTGTGTGTAAATTACTTCTCTACTGACACTTCCCCAAGGTTTAGCTAAATTCACAATCATTCTGATAGGAATTATACATATATGGTGTTATGTAACATTTTATTCGGCGTTCTCCACATTTGTTTGGAAAATATATGATCACTAAACTGACATTTAGTAATAAAATATAATGGTGAAATCACAGAGTAGTTCTTGCAATTTGTATTCCTTTGCTTTCATCTCAGATCTGATTTTCTATACTAGGGAATGTATCAAACTGATGTGTTGTTTCCTCTTCTGTATCTCTTCCAAATGCCCATTTCTCCCCGCCAACAAATAAGTTATGATGCTGGTTTGATGCAGACATCTGCAGCAGCTGGTTCCTGCTGGATCTGAACTGCTACAGTTCAGTTCTCTGGTGCCCCTTAGTGTTAGGTCTTGGAGCTCAGGTGGAGGGGGGGAAAGAGAGTAATGCTACAGAATGGGAAAATCAGCAATTTCATTACATGTGGGAGAAAATTCATCAGATATATAAAGTGACTGATCATCCATTAGATTTCCACTTTTTCTCTGATAGTTTTGATGTGAATAGCTAGAATTTGATTTAACTATGAGTTAATTATTGGTTATTTGGATATAAAAGTCAGAGCTAACTTTTGTCCACAAACATTATAAAAGTATGCCCTCACTCTCAGCATTCTAAGGACTTTGTTTTTGTTTTAATAACAACTCTGGTGGTATGTAGTACTGACTTCTTATTGGAAACACTTATTACTTCTTGCCTGCCAAAGCTTGGCAAGCATGAAGAACTCATGCAAGTCTGCTTCCCTAGTAAGCAAGAGTCAACAGATGTTCTCCAGATTGATCCCTTGAATGTTGCTTAGTTCAGTGTCAATTAACTTTACCATGTAGTGATTCTAGCAGTGGAATTAAAGAGCTTATGTTCTTTTAATTCTTTGCCTCATAGTCCACAATACAACTAATTTATTTACTACTTTATCTCAGTGCAAAATCTATTGGAATAAGATATGCACAACATTTAAGAGTCTGAAAACAATTTCTTAAGCGATTATCTATGAGTTTTCTTATTCCGCATATTTTAGCAAACCTTAACAAGGAACAAGAATGGGCTACAGGTAATTTTAGTGGGTAAAAAGTTAGTCTCATATAAAAGACAACAAATGTTTTAAAACAGTCATTTTTAAACTCTACCTTATAATATACATGTAATAATCTACAACAGTCTATGTTACCTTCTTCTCCTGCTCTGAAATTTGTGTTCAATATATAGTGAGCACCAAAAGAAACAGTTCCATCAGACTTACAAGCTATGACAGTATGTATGTCTTTCAGAAGATTTATAACATAAACCATATACAATAGCTTTGTGATTATTAGCTGGCTTTGGTGTGTGTGTGTTTTTATATTTGCGTTTTAGACTAAGAAGAGTATTCTGTACATTTGTTGAGTACCAGCTTTTGTAAAGTCCTGCAGCAGGTTATTTTTTTAATATAGTAAATCTTGTTTTGTTAACTGAGTTAGCTGAGTTAATTGGCTTTACTGAACTGTTAGTGTTGTGGCAATTACAACTGGACATATTCACTTTGTAGGAAGAATACCTTACTTTTCTCTGATCTTAGAATCTGATCCTTTATTCTGTCTATAAAAAAGCAAGATTGGGCACTTTAATAGTTTTTCTTACATATACTGTTTGGTTTTAGATGTAGTGATTTGGATAGATTTTAATGGGAACATCTATAGATCATGCTTCTGCTGCTATGTCCTCAACAGACTTATTCATCAGTTACTTATTTCAGTATATTCAAGGTATTCTATAATTTGTTTTTACTTTATTTAACTTATCAGCCCCATATGCATTTTAATATACAAATTGTAGAGAGATTCAGAGGTTTTATTTTCTGAATCTTGTCCATAACAAGGATAATATGATTGTGATTGTGAGACAAGAACCAACATAGAACATCTAAGTGTTTCTTTCCCTGCCTCCCTTGTAGACATTTTCCTTTGATTTTAAATATATTTTTCTTAAGGTCACAAATGCAGGTGTTTTTTTTAAAGGGGGTGGAGGGGCAGTTCTGCTTACTGGGTACGACTCCAAAGACCTAAAATAAATGGAGGTGTTTACATTGACTTCAGTGAGCTTTGAATCAGCTCCCAGGCTGATGAGTTCACTCTCATATTGATCTATTTCTTTTTTTCCATGTACCTCCATTACACAACACTCAGTAGCCACCACGCACACACACCAGGCAGGTGTGCAAGAACATAGATAACAAGTTAATTGAAATATTTCTATGCTCTCCTGTTTTCATTCTCCTTTACAGGAAATATATCCAGAACCATCCCATGATACTCAATTTTTGTATGTGTGCCCTGATGATTAGACATAACATAGAGAACTAGACTGAGGTAAGAATATACATTATGGAACCAGAATACTGAAGCTGACTGATTCCAACAATTTTATTTGGACAGATGTCATAAATGGGCTGTGCAAACTGCTGTCTCCACAGTTTGCAACTCAACATCCACCTCATCTCCTGCCTTTAAAATATAATGCTAAGTCTTTGTGTTCTGGCTATAGGTTCTTCAAAAAGTTTAGCTGGTGAGGTGTCTGAAATTGTACTAATCTTTGTGTCCAAATGTATTGGACATTGCATAGCTCCCCTGTTCTTGTATGTCAATAATACGATAATATTCCTAAGAAGTACAGTGAAGTATGAGCAGTACACTGAGAATGATTGGGACTTTCCTCAGAGTTCACCTTTGTCCAAAGAAATGGAATGCATTGACTGCACTCATGTCGCTACAGTGCCATGTGCCAATGAGGGAGAAAGATTTTTTTTTTTTTAACAGAAAGCTCTTTCACAGCATTACTGTGCAGATGGTGTCTGACTCAAGTTGTGTGCTGACTCAAGTACTTGTTGTCTGCCCAGGATCCTCCTACAACTCATTTGATGTGTTTGACCTGAATGTAAACATCACATTGTGGCTTCAGGTTAATGAGATAGCTACTAGGTGAGTAATGAGCACATGGATGACTTTCTATATTCCTGTATACAATTTTCACATTTATATGGAATTCTAATGTACTGTATCTGGGCCATTGAGTGCTGGTGTCAGTTTTCAGTTGCATATATATTGTGAGGTATCCTTTGACTTGGATGGCTCTACAGGAAGTTCAAACTCCTGGCAGCATAACTATCAGGATCTTTGCAACACACAAGCTTTCCCCTACCTCAAGGTGCAGTCCTGAAGAAAGGTTTTTTTTTTTTTCTGGTAAATAATTGTTACTCTGATATACAAGTGGAGATGATAGCCATGTATTTTCTTTACTATGTATGTCAATGAAAATGCAGAAAATTCTAATTTTACACTCTGTTATAAAAGAGAAAGAAAATGTAATTCTGTTAATTACCTACATTACCTTCTCCTTCTTATTATTTATATTGTATAGCTGCACGTAGGAGTGCTAATCAGTGTGCAGAGACCTATTGGGGAAGAAGGCTCCAGAAAGCTCATAATGTAGGATTTTGAAAAGATACTATAGGTAGATAAACAGACAAACTGCAGTCAGGACAGATCAGAAACAGGTAGTAGTAAATGCATATGTAAATAGTAGCCAATGAACTGGCGATAGATCACATTGATGTCAAGGGGAGTTAAAAGGTGATGATTGGGGCTGGCCAAAAAATTAGATAACTTTTTTGTGATTTTTTTTTTAAATTGGTTTTAAAAAATATTTTTAAATATTAATAAAATCCATCCGGGGGATTAAATATCCATCCGGGGGAGGATGTCTCTGACCTGGATGGATCTGCTCCGGACGGCTGGGCGGCATGGCCGCAGCATGTTCCAGCGGGCTGGGACAGGCGGCACGGCCACAGCGTGCTCTGGCACCCGAGTGGCGTGGCCACAGCCTGCTCTGGGGGGCAGGGCCGAGCGGCATGATGCAGTCTGCCAGCCCCAGAGCTGCAGCTGCTTCGGAGGCTGGGGGGAGAGCAGCGTGGCCAGAAGCGGAGAGACTCTGGCCCCGCCTCTTTCCTTCTGGCTCTGCTGGCTGTGCTGCCTCTCTTCGCTCCCTTTGTTGCGGGAAGGGGCTGTGTCCCACCTCTCCCTCTCTATACCCGTTCATAAGCTGACCCCCTTCTCTGGTGTTTCCCTTTTTTACTAAAAAAAATCGGCTTATGAATGAGTATATATGGTACATCATTTTTGAAATTGGAAATTTTATTCCAAGTTTAATGTACAAATCTGTGAGCCAACATCTTTTTCCCAGAACAACACTTAGGAATCTGGAATCTAAAGGGAAGAATTATTTGTCATTAATTGTTATTAAGTGTTATTAATAATCCCTAATTTTCCCGAATGAAAGATGTAAGCTAATGACAACCAATCTTAAAGAATGTTTCACATTCAGACTTCCAGCAGGGGTCCAGCATACCTTGGAAACAATAAAAAAACAACCTTCTCCTGGAAACTGGCAGCCTCAGGTACTATCTGAAAGCTCCTGCTACTTGCTTCTCTGCAGTTTTGGACACAGTCAGTCACAAGATGCTACTGACCCACATACATGATGTGGCGGGAAGAGAAGATGCAGTTCTAAAATGGATCCAAACATTTTTCTCTCCAACAAAACACTTAGTAATGATGGGTTCCACTTCTTCAAACGGTGGAGGTGGGGTCCCTCAGGTAAACACCCTAGCTCTCCTCCACAGCAATAATTTACAAAGGGCTTTGTGGGACATAATTCTCAACAGTATGCCAATGACAATAATGTGTTATTGATTTCCACAGGCAGCTAGAGTCATCCAGAATCTTACTGCATTCAGGACATTTTAGAAGATAATCCCCATCTCTTTGACAAAGTATTTCAACCAAAAAACAAATGTGTTCCCCAAACAGACACTAATTTAGCCAACAAGAGGAGAGGAAGGGCAAACAATTCCATAAGGTTAACTAGTGACCTCGCCATACAGATTTAATTTACCTAGGAACTGCTGAGATACTATGTTGATGGGACGGATGGATGGATAGATAAATGTAAGTGTGACTGGGTGCTTGGGAGGGCAACACAGAGAATGCAACACTCAGGGCAAAGTGCAAGAAATACGGCAGACAATCCCCCAAAACTGGTGGTTTATCCTATAATTAGATTCACCAGCCCATTAAGAAAAGAGCTTCTGCAGTACCATACTGGTTAACCAGAAGCCAAACACAGTTCCCTTTCGGCATTTCAGGCCTTAGCTCCCATCCAAATAAATAGGTCTAATAATAGAGAGGGGTTACTGAAAACCTAATTCACCATATGTGAGGTTCATACTAATCCCAAAGTATCAGATACTTACTCCAGGTCAATATGAATCTCTGATCTTACGCAAATATCACGCTGTCGGCCAATCCTTAGTAAACTAACTAAAGATTTATTAATAAAAGAAAAGAAGAGATTTATAAATGTTTAATAGATCACATACATACAAATTATTGCAAAGTCCTTATATCAGGTTTGTAGCAGTGATGGAATAGACTACTGGCTTGCAAAAGTCTCTCTGGTAACTTCCAAAAGATGGGAAGGTCTTCAGTCCAGAGTTCAAGATGCTCCTTTCAGTTGTAAATCCACAGTCCAGAGAATTAAAACAGAAAAGAGGCAAAATGGAGATATCTCAGGAATCTTTTTATAACCTCTGCCATGTGCTTGGATATTTACTGTCCCAAACAAAGCCCACAGGCCAGGTGCTTGGAAAGTTACTCACCCAAGATGAAGTCCAGGGTCACATGAGCATATCACATGTTCTTACATGATTTGCTGAATCAATGGGGATGGTCATTGGCTCTTTGCTGTCTGAGGCATCCTCAGGAAAAGCTATTTGGGTGGGATGAGTTTCTTCCATGGCCCATTGTGAGAGTGGAGTGTCCTTGATGGGCTATCAACACCTAGATCTATATCAGGGCTAGACAGCTATCTGGAGGGTGTCACTCAGGAATACAACACAGATTTAAGATGCAAGCACATAGCCAAAATTCATAACTTCAGATACAAAGATCATACCTGCATAAAGCAGGAAAATCATATTTAGCAAATCATAACTTTTCCATTGACCCCTTACATGAGACAGTTTGTATAAAATTTATGGAAATTGTGTAACAGTGGTAAGAACAGTGATATAAATGGTCTTATACACAGCATCACAGTAAGTGTATGAACAACTCTCAAATAGAAAAGGATGCCAGGGACCTGCACGGGTATGCTATACATGCTGCAAAACTCAGCTGCTCCGTGGTCCTAGTGTGGCAATGTGCAAAGGCTCTTTTATGATAGGTGAGCAGGTGAAGGAGGAAGGCAGGAAGGAGTGTGAGGCTGGAGAATCTGCTACTATGTGGTCACATCAATACCACCCTATACCGGAAACCTACTGACCACTACACTTACCTACATGCCTCCAGCTTCCATCCAGGACACACCACACGATCCATTGTCTACAGCCAAGCTCTAAGATATAACCGCATTTGCTCCAATCCCTCGGATAGAGACAAGCACCTACAAGATCTCTATCAAGCATTCTTAGAACTACAATACCCACCTGCTGAAGTGAAAAAACAGATTGACAGAGCCAGACGAGTACCCAGAAGTCACCTCCTACAAGACAGGCCCAACAAAGAAAATAACAGAACACCACTAGCTGTCACCTTCAGCCCCCAACTAAAACCTCTCCAGCGCATCATCAGAGATCTACAACCTATCCTGAAAGATGATCCTTTACTCTCACAGATCTTGGGAGACAGACCTGTCCTCGCTTACAGACAACCCCCCAACCTAAAGCAAATACTCACCAGCAACCACACACCACTGAACAAAACCACTAACCCAGGAACCTATCCTTGTAACAAACCCCGATGCCAACTCTGTCCACATATCTATTCAAGTGACATCATCATAGGACCTAATCACATCAGCCATACCATCAGGGGCTCGTTCACCTGCACATCTACCAATGTGATATATGCCATCATGTGCCAGCAATGCCCCTCTGCCATGTACATTGGCCAAACCGGACAGTCTCTACGCAAAAGAATTAATGGACACAAATCTGACATCAGGAATCAAAATACTCAAAAACCAGTGGGAGAACACTTTAACCTGTCTGGTCATTCAGTGACAGACCTGCGGGTGGCTATATTACAACAGAAAAACTTCAAAAACAGACTCCAAAGAGAGACTGCAGAGCTAGAATTGATATGCAAACTAGACACAATCAACTCCGGTTTGAATAAGGACTGGGAATGGCTGAGCCATTACAAACATTGACTCTATCTCCCCTTGTAAGTACTCTCACACTTATTATCAAACTGTCTGTACTGGGCTAGCTTGATTATCACTTCAAAAGTTTTTTTTCTCTTAATTAATTGGCCTCTCAGAGTTGGTAAGACAACTCCCACCTGTTTATGCTCTCTGTATGTGTGTATATATATCTCCTCAATATATGTTCCATTCTATATGCATCCGAAGAAGTGGGCTGTAGTCCACGAAAGCTTATGCTCTAATAAATTTGTTAGTCTCTAAGGTGCCACAAGTACTCCTGTTCTTCTTTATGTGGATCCTCTCTTTCTACCAATTAGGAAGACACTCTGGCTGTGTGGCCTTTTAGTAGCCTCTATAGAGCATCTTTGTTCTCAAGTTGATCACAAATAAATTATTCTTACTGAAGAGGGAACAGAGGATTTGGGTCTCAATAAAGCAAAACACTGTATTCGGTAATTTTTAACTTCAACTATATTTTTCTTAATTACAAAATAAACAAAATTGAAGTTAATTACTGAAAGATTCCATAGTTCTTTATAATATTTATTCACAAATATCTCAATGAGACATCTGCCCAGGTAAATATTTCTTAAAGGTTTCCCTTAAATCCAAACTAGCAAGCAGACAACATGTAGGATTTGATAGTAATTAAAACTATCATCTGCATAAATGTACAAAACATTATTTCTTCTGCCTACTTTAAAGCTTGTAATTCATGTTATGTTTTTATTTCCTTTAATAGACTCAACTAAATTTCCTTTCCTTTCCATTTTAGTACTATGTTCTCCTAGAAGGTATATATGTAGTAAGACTAATCACAAATACAGTGCGCACACACAGACCCCACACCTACATACAGCCAGATCCTCAGTCTATATTGAAATCAATAGAGATCCACAGATTTCACCAGCTAAGGGTCAGGCTCATAGTTTAAACACTGATTGATATTATAAAGAAACTTACAATAGATAGGCAAATTATGGAATGGCTACAGTCACTCCATAGTTAAGGTTACAGCTGACTTTCCATTATAAACACAATTGGTCTCCCTATCCCTCACATCCATAAACAAATAAATATTGGCTGCAAAATTGATAAGTTAGATCTAGGGCTAAAGTATTTTTTTAATCAAATTAAAAGTGGCGTAGGTAAACAGTTGCTAAAATACATCCTAAAAATAAGGGTGTTCACCAGAGTACAAAACAAAATTGAACATATTTTTTGCCACTTAGCAGGAGCAGCAAGAAAGAAGAAAACAGTGTGATGCAAACAGTGATTATTGGGAGAATAGCTTACACATATTCTTGTGATGGGTCCATGGAGAACCTTGAGAGAGAGTTTCCCCAGGAAACCCAGAACATGGATTTGTTTCCCATATTTCTTGTTAGCAATGCTTAAATAATTTTAATTTTTTAAAACTAACTTGTAATTAAAATAGGTGTCCTTGGTAGATCATTTTGGAAAGACTTTCAAGAAGAACTTTGTTTTAAATGGGGATATGAGGAGAGGATAGTTGACAGGTGCCCAAGAAGTGGAAAACTATTCGAAATGACAGCACTGATGAGAATTAAAAATAATGTGGAAAGCTAAATCCTCCATTTTTGACTGCATGAGAGATTTTTGAACTAGATTTTGGGCTTCTTTCCCTGCTCCCACATAAAAGTTTGAAGCAACTTGTTTATTTTGATTTATACTGGCAGCAAATTGACTGATTCACTGCAGCAGAATCTGCTAGCAGGTTCCCCACCACCACCCCTTCCCTTTTTTATTAAACATGAAACATTCCATTATATCTAGGACTAGATGTATAGATTCAAGGATTCCAAGGCCAGAAGGGAATACTTTGATCATCTACTCTGAATTCTTGTGTAACACAGACCAGAAAATTTTCCCAAAATAATTCCTAGAGCATATCTTTTAGAAAAACATCCAATATTGATTTAAAAGTTGACAATGATGGAGAATTACCCTGATACTTGATAAATTGTTGCAATGATTAATTACTCTCACTGTTAAAAATTTACACCTTATTTGCAATCTGAATTTGTCTAGATTCAACTGACAGTGATTGAATCATGTTATACCTTTTTCTATTAGACTGGAGCACCCATTATCAAATATTTGCTCCCCGTGTAGCTACTTATAGATTGTGATCAAGCCACCCCTTTCATCTTCTTTTTGATAAACTATACGGATTGATCTCCTTGAGTACATCACTATAAGGCATGTTTTCTATGCCTTTAGTCATTCTCATGGCTCTTCTCTGAACCCTCTCCAATTTATCAATATTCTTGTTGAATAGTTGACACAAGAACTGGGCACAATATTCCTGCAGTGGTCGCATCAGTGTCAAATACAGAGGTAAAATAACTTCTCTACTCGTAATCAGGATTCCCCCGTTTAGAATCCAAGGATTCTATTAGCCCTTTTGGCCACAGCATCGCAGTGGAAGCTCGTATGCAGCTGATTACCCACCATGACCTCTTCATCTTTTTTAAGGTCACTGCTTTCCAGGATAGAGACCCCATCCTCTATGACTGACATTTTTTGTCCTTAACTGTATGCCTTCACATTTAGCTGTGTAAAAAGAATATTGTTTTCTTGCGTCTAGTTTATCAAGCGATCTAGGTTGTTCTGTATTAGTGACCTGTCCTCTTCATTATTTATCACTCCCTCGATTTGTATGTCCTGTCTCTGTAAACTTTACCAGAGATGATTTACTATTTTCTTCCAGACCATTGATAAAAATATTAAATAGCGTAGGGCCAAGACCCACTTCCTGTGGGACCCCCTTAAAAATTACTCACTCGATGATGATTCCCTATTTACAGTTACATTTTGAGACCAACTAGTTAGTCAGTTTTTAATCCATTTAATCTGTGCCACATTAATTTTGTAGCATTTTAGTTTTTTAATCAAAATGTCATGCAGTACCAAGTCAAACACTTTAGAGAAGTATACGTATATTACATCAACACTATTATCTTTATCAATCAAACTAATCTCATAAAAAAAGACATCGAGTTAGTTTGACTGGATCTATGTCCCACAAACACATGTTGACTGGCATTAATTATATTACCCTTCTTTAATCCTTCATTAATCAAGACCCATATCATCCCCTCCATTATCCAGGATTGATGTCAGACTGGCAGGCCTATAATTACCCAGATCATCCCATTTACCACTTTTATATATTGACACAACATTAGCTTTCTTCTTTTCATCTGGAAATTCCCCAGTGTTCCAAGACTTATTAAAAATCAGCATTAACAATCCATTGAGCACATCACTCAGCTCTTAAATCTCCTGGATGCAAGTTATCTGGACCTACCAGTTTAAAAGTGTTTAAATTTAGTAGCTGATGTTTAACATGCTCTCAGATACCAGATACATTTTCTGTTTTTCCCCAAATACAGAACAGAAATATTTATTGAACACTTCTGTCTTTTCCACATTATTGATAATTCTGCTATTTCTGTATTGTAATGAACCAATACCATTTTGTTATTAATATAATTTAAGAACTCCTTCTTATTGTTCTTAACTCTGCTGGCCATAAATTTCTCCTTGAGTCCTTTTACTTCCCTTATCAATTTTCTACCATTCCTGTACAATGTATAATGCAAAATAAAAAAAGAGTTTGTGAATACTCATTTGAATTTTCAAATGATTTTAACTGGGCCATATTCACACTCCTTTTCTGCAAACTCGTAAATGATTCTGTTTGCTAGCACAAACATTCACAGAAAATGAATTACCAAAGTGACTCACAATATTGACACAGGAAGTGCTTTCAGGCTTATCTAATCAAGGAAAAGAAACAATATCATGTGTTTTATCTGAACAATCACAATTTAGCAACATGAATATTGATGAACAAACCAACACATTTTAAAGGTATTTGTTCCATAAATCTGAATAACACATATGTTTAAGGATATCATGATCAGCTCACAGATATTATCTGAAATGAAAAATTAATCAAATAGTTTGTGGTGAATTATTCACACCGACCTAATTATAGTATTAGCACTTCATTAGGGACATGTCCCTTGTATGTTTATTTTATTTATTTATGAACTTATAGCTACACCCATTGCAGAGGTAAATCTATGCCTTACATCAGTAAAAACAGAGAGACAATGTGGGTGAGGTAACATCTTTTATTGGACCAATTTCTGTTGGTGAGAGAGACAAGTTTTCAAGCTCACCTGAAGAAGAGCTCTGTGTATGCTTGAAATCTTCCTTCTCACTAACGGAAGTTGGTTCCATAAAAGATGTTACCTCACCCACATTGTCTCTCTCATATTCTGGGACTGACACGGCTACAACACTACTGCATATATCAGTAAAAAAATAGTCAGTTACATATAAGCAGAATATAACAGAATCCTTGGATAGATATCAGAGCACTGGCGTTATGTGCTCATAATGGCTTGCCTGAACCTAGAGCTTTTAAGTATTCTTTAGCCCTGGGGTAGAGTATACTGTGGTAATCTATTTTGAAGCTGTAGAGGCATAGATCACTAGGGCAAGGTCCACATCAGAGAGAGAATGGTTGAAGCCTCTGAGTCAATCATAGCACCTTTTTCCACCTATGTGTCATAGCTGTTATCTGAGACTCAGGAACTATTGTGGACTGTGGACTGAAAATGACTCTCAGCAGTGAACTGTACTGGCATTAGACAGAAAACATCTCTGACGATACGTGCATTCATAATCTCCACCCATTTCTTTAGATACTTCCCTATATCTGTCAGTATAATTTCCTTTTTATACAAATTGAGCCCTAGCTGGTACAGTCTCATAGGAATTACTATGCTGGACCAGACTGAGGTCCATCAAGTCCAGTATCCTGTCCCTGAGATTGATCAGAACCAAATGCTCCACAGGAAGGTGCAAGATCCTCACAGTAGGCATGTGTTGGGTAATGTGCCTCCCCCACACTCTCCATACACATTAGGTCATATCTTGATCTCTAACATTTAAAGACTAGCTTAATCCCTGAAGCACAA
The DNA here is from genome assembly GCF_013100865.1 of Trachemys scripta elegans. Taxonomy (NCBI): domain Eukaryota; kingdom Metazoa; phylum Chordata; order Testudines; family Emydidae; genus Trachemys; species Trachemys scripta. The sequence goes on along the minus strand of NC_048298.1, from coordinate 242,781,267 downwards.
GGTTTAATATCCCTTTAACAACATTATTGTTATAAGTAATTGTGATAACTCTGAATAATCTTGATATCCATATAAATGTGCAACCCCTTTTGAATCTTGTTAAATTCTTGACCTCAAAAACTTTCTGGGGAAATGAGTTCCATAGTTTAATTACACATTGAGTGAAATAGTATTTCTTTTTATTATGTTTAAATTTCTCACCTTTTAATTTCATTCAGTCTCCCCTTACTCGTGTTCTGATAACAGAAGTTCCCAATATACCTTCTCTAGGCCATTCATTATTGTATGTACTTTTATCATGTTCCCTCTTTTATTCATCTGCTTTCTAAGGTAAACAATCCCAATTTTTTCCCATCTGTCTTTATATGACAAAATTGTCATGCTCTTTATTATTATTCTCCCTCTTCTCTGAACTCCCTCTACTTCTGCAATAGCCTTTTTGACTAGAATGGCACACAGTCCTGCGGATGACACTGTACCATTAATTTATATAAAGACACTATAATAGTCTTTGTATAATTCACCATTTCATTCCTTATGCATCCTAACATCTTGTTTGCTTTTTGGCTGCAGCTGCACATTGAGCTGTCTACAGCGATGCCCAGCTCCCTTTCTTGAACTGATGTAATTAATTTAGAAACCTGTAAGTTGTACAAGTAATTCCTTTTATCCTTCCAATGTTCATTACTTTTCATTTATTTATATTGAATTTCATTTGCATCATGTTGTCCATTCACCTAAGTTGTTTATGTCTTTCTGAAGCACCTCACAGCTCTCTCTGGTCCTTACTAAACTAAATAACTTTTTACTCCATTACTTCTGTCAGACATGGGGAGAACACAAAAACTATCACCAAAGTCTGATGAACACAGATAAATCTGAATGGTATTTATGTATTAGTGAGAACGAAGGCCAATATGTCTTGTTAAAACACTCAGTGTAAATGAAAAGAAGTGATCACAAGATAGAACTTTGTGGAACTCTGCATGTGATAACGTTAGAGTAAACAAGCAAGTACACATGACATGTCCACCCTTTGAGCCCTCTCATAGAGGAAGGAATAAAGCTACAGAATAGCCATCAATACACATCCTTATGGTTCCCAGGGTCGGCTCCAGCTTTTCTGCCGTCCCAAGTGGCAAAAAAAAAAAAAAAAAAAGACAAGCGGCGGCATTTCGGCGGCAGCTCAATCGCGCCGCTTCTTCGGCAGCAATTCAGCGGCAGGTCCTTTGCTCCCTCTCCTCCTCTTCGGCGGCACTTCGGCAGCAGCTCAAAGAGGAAGAGAGGGAATGAGGGACCCGCTACCGAATTCCCGCCGAAGACCTGGATGTGCCGCCCCGATACCGGACAAAGTGCCACCCCTTTCTATTGGCCGCCCCAAGCACCTGATTCCTGATGGCTCCACATACGAGTGAACAGAACCTTGTACCCATTTCTTTTAAAGTTTTGACAACAGAGGAAACCAAATCAGCATAGAGACTTTAATTGTTTTCACAGCCAGGACCTGGATGTTCTGGGAACAAAATATTGGGCAGGATTAAGCAGTTAAGAATATATAGAAAGCATAAGGAGGGAATCCCAGAAGGACTCTGATCATAGAGGAAGCCTCTCAGGGACATAAAAAACACCACTGTAAATGACATCCCTCTGACTCTTGTGCAATATTTTATAAAACCTTCCTTATCACAGCCCATAAATTTACACCAAAGCCAGTAGTCCACCCACCTCTGAATATGCAGGAGAGTTACTACTAATGTGAAACTCTAATAATTCCTGTGAGTTATATAACTGGAGCTGACAGAACTTACATGTGATTATGAAGCACAGAAGGAAGGGAGGTCACCTACACGAATAGTCCTACTTCTGAGCTGCTGTTTACCTCTTGGCTAAAGAACACATTTTTTTTTTTCTTTTTCAGTCTTCCATTGTGTTCTGTCAATAGATTGTCCTATGCAGTGTTGTGGTAGCTATGTTGGTCCCAGGATATTAGAGAGACAAGGTGGGTGAGGTAATACCTTTTATTGGATCAACATCTGTTGGTGAGAAAGACAAGCTTTCGAGCTTACACAGAGCTCTTCTTCAGGCTGTCAGTTGTTATGCTGTCTAGAGTGGCTGACAACCATGAGAGCCGGCAGACTGTCAAAAAGCAGGCAGATATCCCTATTGGTGGTATGTTCTATAATTAGATTTCACCAACCTAGTACCAAATCTGAACTCCTAAGTACTACAATAGTCTTATAATGGAGTCACAGTCAGTCCCCTTAGACACTCCAGTCTATCTTGCCACCCAGGTAAGCTGGACTATGTAATAAATGGTCACTTACACCAAAAATCACAAACTATTCAGGTTATACCCACTCCCAAGAAACCAGACACTCATCTAGGTCCATTTACATCCCAGATATCACACCAAAGACAATGCTAATAGCCAATTCTATAGTAAATGAACTAAAGGTTCATTAACTAAGAAAAAGGAATGAGAGTTATTGAGAGGTTAAAGCAGGTAAAATATATGTACAAGTAAGTCACAGTCTATAATTTCCAAAGGTAGCAGAGATGTAGTAATTTGTCAGTTTCCCAAAAGTCTTTTGGGGCTTCTCTAAGTAACTCTGGGAAACTCCATCTTCTTGTTCAGTTATTCTGTCCTTTTAGAATCCAGTCCAGAGACAGTCCTGTCATGCTTCCCAACCCTGGGGATGAAACATCGACTGCACAGCTTGGAGAGCTGCAAACATTTTGGCTAAACCCTGCCCTAGACAGTGCTGCAAGGAACAGTCAGAACACTGGCAGATATGTCCTCTGTTGGTCCAGCCAATGATTCCACATTGTGAGCATGGGTGTGTGTGATTGGCTGCTGCTTTAAAAAGGAGCAGTGTGTAACCCCTGCTAATGTGTGCTGCTAAGTACTGGCCATCAGCCCATCCTTTTTTTTTTTTTTTTTTTTGAGACATGGTACTTGGCCCACATTTTAGATGGCCCTTTTAAGATTGTCTAAAAAGGAACAGTGTGCATCACCTGCTAACATGTGCTGCTAGTTGGCCATCAGTCTGTGCCTCCTTGAGCCCACCTCTTGGATGACCCTTCTAGTCCTTACTTGAACACATAGGAAAGATCGTGTCCTGCAGCTACCTCAGGGGGTTAGGGAGGGAAGATGTGAAGGGGGGAAAGGGGAAAAATAAGGGAGAAGGAGGCTGTCTAAACTTTCTTCCCACCACTAGTGCCTAGCTGAGAGCAGGACTCCACTCTTCATGTAGAATCAAGCCCTTACTTCTCTCTGAAATCTTCCCAGTCCTCATTAGAGAAGGTTGGCAAATATAATGCCCTCAAGAATTGTTCCATATCTTTTTTTAATCGATTTGTTCCAGTCATGTTCAGCTATCTCACTGGGAATAAAATTCTTTAAAAGAACCATTAACATCATCATTATCTGAAACACACAATCCCTCTATATTATAAACTTCTCAAAAACATTTTGTAGCTTTCTTATATTTTCCCTAACCAGACCATTAGCTTGACTGATTTATCTCCTTTTCTGCACACCTAATTCTGTTGAGTACGTACAGTTTCTCTGCTTGTCAAGCAATAGCCAATTTATGCTTGCATTTTGGTTTCATTTAACTTCTGTAATACCTCTAAGTGGAATACCTTCAAACAGTTTCTTCAGTCACTTTCAAGATCTATTTCTACTGAGTCTTTCAATGAAATTAAATTTTTGCATAGGTAAAAGAGTTCCGCGATTTTAACAGGTGAATGATTTTTTGTTAAAGAGAGAGAGAGTACCAAAGAAAATTGGCACCCGTGACTGTTCAGTATTATGTCACATGCAGAGCACAAAAGCAGCTACCTTTTTCAATCTGATTAAAACCTGAAGAGCTAAGGAATTATTATAGCACAGACATTGTATTGCTTTTGTGAGGCAAAAGTGAAACGTAGTTTTAAAAAAAACACAAGAAAAAAGACTGTTTATTAATTTAATATGTGAGCAACATGATTTAAAACATTGACTATTTTATCCAGAAAAGGTTTCCAGCAATTTCAAAAATAATTCATAAGACCATAAAGGGATACGTGAGCTGGTGTCATATTACTAACAACTTGGCTACATTTGTTTGTGTTGGTTGAAGTTGTCTGGTGAGGTGTTTGTTTATGAATTGGATGGTTGATGCACATGTGTTGAATGAGGCTGGATGAAGACTGTGCTTTCCAAAAACTAATGTCAGTTGGTTGTTAACTAATACATTTGACATAATTTCAATGATTCCCTAGATTTTTATTGTTTGGATTGGTGGTTATTATTTTTAAGCAACCTTAACTAATATACAACTTAATATTTTTGTGTGGGAATTTCCTTGTTTTGTGGAAGTACTATGTTCTATATGGTATATTTGGATGAGGATGTCTGTTTTTTGTTTTTGTTTTTAACTCCTTATTGCATATACTGCAAGAATATACATGTACATAATTATTTCCTTTTATTTTTCATACGTTAACCTAAGCAAGGGTGACACGGTAAGTACCTAATAATATCAAACGGACTCAAAATCACATGGTAGAGATAAGATGCTGAGACCTGCTCCATTGTAAGGCTTACTTCAATTAGGTTGATTCAAAAAGTCCTTTGTGGTACTCTAGGGCTCATCCATGCCATCTGGATTGCTTCTTTTAGTCATTGTTCTCAATGGTAGCAGAACACTTATATGCATAGCATCCTATCTGTGATCCCTAATAGAGCAAAACTTCTTTTGAAGTCAATGTGCATTTTGTTTAATTAAGGACTGTATAATTTACCTATTAGAATTTGTGGATAGTAGAAGAAGTAAGAATATAAAGATTCTGGTAATAATGAACGAAGATGGAAGAATGCTTCATTTTTAGCAAACCAGTAGTTGAAAAAATATGTACTCCATCCACCTATCACCATCCTTAAGAAACAATTAGTTTTTCTTTTTGCAGTTTTAAGGGGAGCTTGTGGGCAGAGGTAACCATGAAACAATCACCCAAGATCCACGGGTTAATTAGACTCCTTTGTGTAAAGAAATAAGTTGCTAATGTATTATCTAAAGGAAATGTCGGAAAAGACAAGTTGATGAAAAGCAGTATTATTAAACTATGTTACTTTTCTGCTGCATATTTTGTAAACTCATCAAGTAGTCAGTATATCAACATAAATTAAATATCAACATGAAAATCTTAACTAAAAATGTGAGCATCTGAAGAGGAATACAATTTACAAGAATAACTTTAACAAAAAACACTGGTGTGTCTTTAAATGAATAAAAAAGCTAGTGAAGTTTGTGCATATAATTTCTGATATGCCTGTTTAAACAGTGTTTTCTTAAAAACTTGAAAGGCCATGAGGTTATTTCCACAAGATACAGGAGTCTGATCCAAAGCCCTTTGAAGTCAATGGTAGTCCTAATCATCAATTCTGCTTAACTAGAATTACATGAGACTAATGTAGACTAAGACCTACAAAGTTAGGTTGACGTAAGCTGTCTTGCCTTGACCTAGTTGTGCATCCATGTACACTTAAATCTGCCTCCCACCAATGTACGCTTTCCATTATACCAACATAGTAACACCACCTCCCCAAGCAGGGTTAAGCCATGTACTGAAGTCGATACAGCACTGCATTACCTATGTCAACCCTAACAGTCCTCCAGTAGCTGTCCTGCAATGCCTTGCTCTGGCAGCGCTTAATTTGTACCAGAGTTTGCCAGGCTGAGCTCCGGCACCTCTAGGCTTGGCAGTTCATAGCCCCAGAACTCAAGCCTAGCTGTGTCTGTTATTAAAGTCAAAATTTGCTTGAGCCCCAGCACCTAATTGCTTGAGCCCTGGCACTTCTTTCATTACAAATTAAGCACTGCGCTCTGGTCACAATTGTGAACAATGCACAGGAGTTACAGATACCAGTAGCCCCCCAGCCACCCTTTAAAACCATGCACATTTTTAAAATGTCTTTTCCTGATTGTCCATCTTGACGAGCACACCTAGCAGCTCTCTGTTGTTGTGTACCCAATTGACCATGCCAGCTACATGCTCTGGATGTGCTCCAACTTAAAGTAGACAGGAGACATTGGATCTCCTTGGCCTGTGGGAAGAAGAGGCTGTGCAGACCATAGAAACATGGACATCTGTGAGCAGATTACACGCGGGATGCAAGAGAAGGGGTATGACAAGGATCAGCAGCCGTGCTGCATGAGAGCAAAGGAACTGCATCAGGCATATTAGAAGGCCAGGGAGGACAACAATTGATCTGGTGCTAAGCCACAGACCTGCAACTTTTAGAAAGACTGATATGCCATAGTTGGCAGAGAATCTATCTCCATCCCACACACCATTGTGGATACCTCTGAGCACCCCAAGTCACAGGCCCCTGTCAAACAACAAGGATGAGAAGGAGGTGGAGGTGGAGGTGAAAAAGGAAGAGGATGAGAGATATGTGACCAGGGTGGGGGGTCCAGCTATGCTGTGAGCCAAGGCCTGTTTGAGACTCCGCCACAGTCTATTGAGTCCCAGCTGCCGAGCACGGGTGAGCCTGTTGCAGGAAAAGGACCCTTAGGTAAGTGAGTAAATTCATTTCCCATTACAGTGATGGCATCCCCAACTTGGCAGGACACAGCTATCAACTTTTCATTAATTTACTCTTACTAGAACAGGTAGTGGTACAACAAAGAGAGGTAGCAGCACTGTTATCCGCTTTTCATTCCCCTGTAGAGTTAGGCAGGAGGTGCGGGGGAGGAGCATGCAGAACAGTTTGTTTATGTACACAGAGATGTTCCTTGAATCCTCCTGAGAGATCACAATGAAACTTTCATGGAGGTACTCTGCAATCCTCTCCCAAAGGTTTCTAGGGAGGGCTTCCTTATTTCTTCCTCCACGGCAGGACACTTTCTCATGGCAGTCGGCAATAACTTCTGCAGGCAACACTGCAGTACACAGGCTGGTAGCGTTAGGCCCAGGCAGCTTTTGGGACACCAGCAGCAGCTGTGCTCTTTCTGCCTTTGTTGTACTCAGGAGTGAGATGTCAGCTAAAATGGCCACAGCTTGTGGAAAATAGTCATAGTTTCATGCAACTGAGCAATTCCCTCCTGATTTCCCTCACCCCTGGTGGGCTATCGTCACCATGGCTGGTACTGTGAGTGGAACCGTGCACACGCACGCTGAAGCAGAAGTGTCAATAAGCTTGTCTTGTTGAAAACTCTCGGGAGGGAGGTCTGAATCTTAACTTTCACTTTCCATTGTGACTATACTGTCACACTACTGTACAGTCACACTATACTGTCACACTATACTGTGTGTTTTGTCTGCAGCTGCTGACATTGAGGCCTTAAGAAATTGTCCATTCATACCTGCAGAACACCTGACCCAGATAAGCTGGGGAAAGAAGAGGACTTGGGAGGACATATTCAGCGAGATCCTGCAAACCAGTGCTACCATCAGCCCATGAGCACAGAGCCTTGCGGGCGAACATTGCAGACAGCCTGGAGAAGGAAAGAGCGGACAGGAGAAAAGCCCAGGAATTCCATCAGGAAAAGGAGAGGAAAAAGAACAGGACATAATGGGGCTACTCTGGCAGCAAACTGATGATGCAGGTTCTTGTGCGCCTACTGGTTCAATAATCCCAAGCTTGCCTCCCTTTGTAGTCCATGGAGAACTCCAGTATAGCACCTTCCTACATCCCCGACCCCAACAATGCATGTGGCATCGGGGCTCCAAACCTACCCCTACCACTCCACCACGGGGGATAGTAAGGACAACTACAACTTCACACACACTGACCTTCAAAAGTAATGGTTGGTGTATGGGTAGTTAAAATGGACATGAATGTTCTTTCCCCTTCTTTAAACTCTGTTCCATAAATTTATTACGGTTTTAATGTTTTTGCTTTTTACTTGCTGAGAATTTTTGAAGTGTTTTCGTTACCCAATAAAGCTCTATTGTTTGACAAATAATTCATATTTATTAAAAGCAGCAAAGAGTCCTGTGGCGCCTTATAGACTAACAGACATATTTATTGGTTCCCAACATATGCTGCAGAATGCCTGGCAGTAGTGAAAGCACCCACTTACTTGTTGTTGCACACTGTGACACAACTCATAGGATCAGTGAAAAAAGTGTAATAATTATAAACGTACAGCAAGCACCACAAAATTAGTAGGTGCATTGTCAGTGTTATATGCATAGATGTGCAGCAACCACCACACAATTCCTAACAAGCCCCCAGACTGCAGGGCCAGCTGGCGCACAGTAAACCACTGCACTATTACCGTGGCTGGCTGTTAAAGTGCTCTTTCAAAGCCTCCCTGAGCCATATAACTCTGCATTGAGCTCTTTTTATAGCCCTTGTGCCTGGCTATTAAAACTCAGCAGAGAGTCGCTCCACCTCTGCCCTCCACCCCAGTAGCAACTTTCCTCCCTTTGCTTCACAGATATTATGCAGGACATAGCAGGCAGTTATCACCATTGGGATATTTTTCTCACTGATCCAGTCTTGTGATTAAACAAGGCCAGTGTCCCTTCAATCTCCCAAAACCACATTCTACTGTTATTCGACACATGCTGAGCCAGTAGCTGGATCTTTTCTTGGTGCTGTGGAGGTGGCCAGTGTACGGCTTCATGAGCTAAGGGCTTAAGGGATATGCTGGGTCCCCCAGCATCACTACACCCATTTCAACATCCCCAATGGCTATCCACCAGTCAGGAAAGAATGTCCCTGCACACAGATTTCTGAACAGTTCTATGTTCTTAAAGACGCAAGTGTCATGCTCCTTGCCTGACCAGCCAACAATGATGTTGGTGAAGCATCCCTAGTAAGCCACCAACACTTGCATAACCATAGATAAGTCACCCTTTGTGTCGATGTACTCTGTGGCAAGTTGGTCTGGGTGCCAAAATAAGGATATGTATACTTTCTATCGCTCTACCACAGTTCGGGAACCCTATTGCTGTAAATCTATCCATTACGTCCTGCACATTGCAGAATCACAGTCCTGCATAGCAGGAGACAATTAATGGCCCTGAACATTTGCATGACAATGGCCCTCACAGGGGATTTTCCAATTCCAAAATGATTTCCTATAGACTGGTAGCAATCCAGCATTCCAAGTTTCCACAGTGCACATGCTACTCTCTTATCCCATCAGTGCAGCTCTCATTCTGGAGTCCCTGTGCTGGAAGCCTGGGAGAGCTCGGCACACAGATCCAAGAACATGGCCTTGTGCTTCCAAAAGTTCTGCAGCCACTGTTCATCATCCAAAGCCTGCATTATAATCCGATCCCACCAGTCAATGCTCCTTTCTCAGGTCCAGAAGTGATGCCTCACCATTTGCAGCTGCTCTATGAACACCGCCAACAATTTTGAATTGTTTTTGCTATGTCTCACATCAATCTGCCCTCCAGGAGATTGTCATCTTTCCTCTGACTCTTCCTGTGGCTCTGCAAATACTGGAGGATCGTGTGTCCTGTGCTTGCAATGCTCATGACCATAGTGCAAATCTGTGAAGGCTCCATGCTTTTGTCAGAGACGGTGGACAGCGACAAGTCTCATGCAGGTTCATGGGCTTTTCAAAATAGGTCCAAAAATTATGGGATAGAGATGTCATTATGGGATGGAGAAAGACACATGATGGGAACTTGACCCCTTGTTCCCAGTCACCCTTGCATGATTCGTTTCTGCCTGACCCTGCATTGCTAAAACTTCCCCAAAGACAGTGCGCTGGATGGTGGCAAGTTGCGCACTGGGATACCTATCCATGGTGCACCACACTGTGCATCAAAACAAGCAAACCACACAACAATGACACATGGAGCCAAGTATGCACGTGCACAAGCAATATACTAACTGCAGCACTTTATGCTGAAATGACTGGCATAGACCAAAGTTTGTAGAGTAGATGCCCTCAACCTATGTCTACACTGCGCTATGGGAGTGAGAAATGCCATGTGCACCAAAATGCTGCACTATAACTCAAATGTAAACACTACTGGCATCTTCAAACAGCACTATATTGAGGTGAACTGAGTACCTTTAGTTTATGTTAACAAAATCTATGTGGGGCAATTACAGTGCAGCACTTTGGTGTGTGCTGTAGACCGAAATGTGGGATGATGTACACAAGCCCTAACTCAGGATCCACTGAACTCCAAAGATATGGATGGGTACTAAAGAGTGGACTGTCCCAAATATCAAAGCTATTGGTGGCCCAACCTGTTTTTGCCTTAATGGTATATACCGCTGAAACTGCAAACTGATTACCTGTTCACAGTAATGTGGGAATTGTCATAGGGGATCACACACCACTTGTCCATTCAAGGATAACATTTTCAAAAGCACCTTAGTGACTTAGGAGTCTGCGTCCCATTTGCAAATGTCACTTGGGGTTAAATGCACAAGGAAACATAGACATGGTGCTCTCTGTAGTCTGATGGTTAGCAAGCTTACCTGCAAAGTGGAAGACCCAGGAGCCAGTCCCCCTGCTCCACTATCTTTTGAAATTATTTATCCAGAGTGAAACAGCTTCAACAGGAGAGATTGAGGGAGCCTGATATCAAACTATCCGATAGCCTGATGGTTAGGGCACTCACATGTGAGGTAGCAAATACTTCTTTAAATCCCTTTTATCCCTCAGGTGGAGGGGGAATTGAACTGGGGGTCTCTCACATCCCAGGTGTATAACCTAACCACTGGGCTAAAAGTTACACAGGAGAAACTTCTTGCTCGTTGGTAGTTTTGTGTAAGCTCACCTTTAGGGCCATGATCAGGTAGGAGGGATCTGAGTATGAATACCAGATTGGCCCCTACAGGCAAGTTCAGCATTGCTCTGGGGCTCAGGTGTCCAGATGCCTGGCATGGGGCTGCAGTGCACATGCTCAGAGGCAGAAACATAGGCAGCTAGGGAACTTTTACTACAAAAATTTAGGCACCAAGTGAATTTTGGCACATACAGGGTTAGGTGGCAGCTGAGCAAGGGTTTATGAATCCCAGTGGTGACTTCTGGTGGGATTTAGGTGCCTAACATGCAGGGCTGGCTCCATGCACCAGCTTAACAAGCAGGTGCTTAGGGCGGCCAAGGGAGAGGGGCGGCACCTGCGGCAATTCGGGGGCGGCAGGTCCCTCACTCCCTCTAGGAGCAAAGGACCTGCCGCCGAACTGCCACCGCTCGCGGCTTTTTTTTTTTTCCAATTGCCACTGCTGATCACGATCGCGGCTGGAACATGGCGGTCTTTTTGTGAATCCTTCCCTTAGGAGCCTACACAGCCTTGTATTTCAGAGTACGGGGGTGTAAATTGCAGTGTGCACTAGCGTATTGTGCTGTAGCTTCCGCATGTGGACACTACAAGAATGAACTAAAAGGTACCTAGTTCATGTTAACTTAGTTCTGTTTAAAGAACTCTATATTAACTCACGCTAGGTACCTTCTAGTTCATGCTGCAGTGCACACAGAGGCATTAAAGTACAGCACACTAGTGTGCACTGCAATTCATACCCCCCTAGTAGACATAGTTGAAGTGACATTTGAAAATAGGATTTAGGCATTTTTAAATATTTTCCACTTAGTCTAATACCCTTTCTCTAACTGGGACTTGCAATGGCTTTAGGTTTTCAAGTTCTTCATCAAAAAATGAACTTTAAAATTTAGGCGTTTCCTTTACACCATTTCACAGATTCCCCTCCTCCCACCCCCGCATCCAAACTGAATGAACTTTATTGTTCTTTAGAAGGTTATTATATTCACTAAACAGCCCCCATTCTTCCCTTCCACATATCGTCCACACGTAAGAAGTTTTCAAACCATAGATGTCCAAGACAGAAAAAAGAGAATGTAATAGAGCTGGTCAAAAATGGGGTACAATTTTCTCAAGAATTTGCATTAACACTTTTATTTTTTCTTTGGGTCAAACTTCTGAATTTTTGTGAACAGTGAATGGTATATACCGCTGACACTGCAAACTGATTTGATAAAACTTTCCCCTGTTTTTATCAAAATTTCAATTAAGAACATCATCAAAATTGTGGATTTCTAAAAAATGTTACTATCCCAAGAATGAAAGCTTTGAAAGAGTTGCTGCTCTACTCAGAAAAGTGCACCGAAAAGTAAATGGCATTGTGGGGGCATCATGTTTAATGTCTCTAAATAATCTTCATGTCAAACATGCTTGGTTTCAATGAGACTATGTGAGAAGTAAGGTACATTCTCAGGATGGGTAACATCAGGCCCATCTACCATTAAACTATGTATTTTCTAACTTCCAGCCCTGCAAAACTAATTCTGGGATTAGAATGTCAAGCTGGATCCTTTCCTTCATACACATCATCACCAATAATAATGGATTGCAGGGCAAAATAGTTAGTGGGCCTGTAAAGATGTATGCACATGCTTTAACTGGACTAATTTCCGTATGTGAAGTTAAGCATATCTTTATAGGATCATCACCTCAGTCCTCAGTGACCTCTTTGCCATACGATTGTCTTCAGCAGTAAATTCTCATTCCCTCACACAAACATTCAGGGAATAACTCTCAATGTCTTCATGTCAAGTGGAATTCTTCATTGTAAGAAGGGGCTGTTAGCTTTATTTGCAGAGGTGCTGGGCCCTGAGGGAGTTTTTTAAAGGTTCCTAACTGCCATTTGTGTCTAATTTTCAAGGAAAGTTAATGGGAGCTATGTGTCTGTCATTTGTACCTTTGACAAATCTCTCCCCGTGTTTCATTGTCATGTACTGTGATGAACATAACATAGGTATTTAATAAGTACAATAAAATTAATAATTTACACCATAAAATTAATAACATTAATGGTAGTAAAAATAATTATTCCTCGGTTCTTATTAAAATTTGTGAAGATGCTTTGAGAAGAAAGAATTATTTTCGGTCCTTAGTGGGAATCCAAAATGTAGTTTCAAATCCCAATGGAAATGAACTAATTTCCTTCATTCTTACATTCTTCTAGGCTTGACATTTTCATCAAGATACCTCTTCTCCTCAGGCTTTAGGTTTCCATTTCATCTTCACCAGGAAAATCTTTCATCCTGAACTCACAAGTCACTAGCGTCTAGTCAGCTGTTGTGATAAGCTTGCTGCCCCTTTGTGAGGAAAGTCCATCCCTGAAGAACCGAGGCTTTCTTACCTTTTAGTGGTGGTTATAATCCAAGTACCTTAACACAATGACCCTCACGTAGCTGTGTTAGAAAGTCTAACATCAAGACCTCACACAGAAGTCTGACAACTTATGCTTCTCTTTTAGAACAACCTTAGTCACATTATTTCTGTCACTTGCAGCTTCTATACAACACAAACAACTTACATGAGCTGTCAAACCTTGCCATTCCAATAATTCCTAAATATTTCACCGCATGGAACGTAAACACACTTATTAATTCTCTAACATCTGTTTCCCATGGTCACACACCTCTCAACTGCCTGCTAGCTAAAGTGGCATCATATTTAGCACTAGCTCTGCAGTCAGATGTGTCAAACTTTTGTATACCTATTTACAGGAATTTTAGCTGATTCAACTCCCTTGAGGCTTTCACATTACTCAAAGAAAAAAACTAAACATCAAAGATCCTCACTCTTAGTAGAACATAGAATCTCCTTTCACAGCACACAGAGTTATGTCTCGCTTTGCGCTTTGTCATATCGGGCTAAAGGCCCAGTACTGCAGCCTTTACTCCTGAGAACAGTTCAGTGGAACTGTTTCTGTGAGACTAGTAAGGGCTGCAGCATCATGCCTAAAGACAGCACTCAACACAAGGAATTTTGTTCTTGTGTATTGTGAGTAGGCTTTATATTTTATAACAGGTTGCAGTTTCTATTGTGGACCTAAAGGGTTAGGCATCAGCCAAGGGTTGTGGATTTCATTGAAACCCAAAACTGGGGCAGAGGAGCCTTATTTGGGGGTTTAGGTGCCCGTACCCCTTTGTGAATCTGGGCTAAATTAACTGAATAGTCATTTTTGTTTGATCTAATGAAAACCACTTCTTTTCTTTTACAATTCTTTTTCAAGAAACAGGAGGTGACCAACCACAATGGGGAATCATAGCAAGGTGTGCGCTGGAAACACCGCCAGAGAGGATTTCCACACTTGGTAAAATATGCAATTTGAAGGAATGTGTAATATCAAATACCTCTATACCATGATCAGATAATTTTAACAAGTATTTTTTAGAGTTAAGGTTGCAGGTTCTGAGCCTGATTCTTTTTGCTTGAACTTTTGCATGTGTTACGCTTTTTCAGGGGGGAGATTTTATAGAATTTTGTATCAAACAAGCACTTTCTTTTATGTGAACAAAACAAAACAAAAAAGTGTTATTCACTTCACAAAAATTCTTCTAACACTTGTTTGTCATATCATACAGCTAATGAGACAAACTCTGCCAGTGTAAATTGGTGTAGCTCAGATAATTTGGCACAATATTTCCAGATAATTAATAAATGAGCTAGGGTAAAATTTTCAAAAGTGCTCAAGAGCCAGCTTAATAAAGTTTCTATGTTGTTGAAAGGTGAAGAGAGGTGCCTAATGGAATTTACTACACCCCACGCTTCAAAGGGAGTTAGGTGTCTATCTCTGCTCTGGAATCATAGCTGTGAACCCTCTCCTGGCAGTAAGTTTCCTCAGGCAGGTCAGTCCTTAAAAAAAAAAAAATGAGGAGGAGGTAAAGGGGGTGCTGCTACTGCTCCACCATCACCACACCCATCCACCCAATAGCCCTGTTGTTAGGACACTCACATAAAACATGGCAGACTTGTGGTTAGACTCTCCTTCTGCTGACAGTAAATTAATCAAAATGTGCATTTCAGGGGCACTGAAACTATTCACAAATTTGGGTTGAATTTGGCTAATGGTTTTAGCCAAAAAAAAATTATAAATAGAAATTGTTCATTTTGATCATTTAAAAATGAAACATTCTGCCTTTCAAAATACAATCCCCTTTCCCCCCCCCCCCAAGTAAAAACAAAGGCAAAAATCCAAAACTATTGTTTTGTTTTGGGTTTTTTTCGTTTTTGTTTCAGGTGGGTTTTCATCTGAAGCTTTTTTTGCAAAGGGAGGCAGTTTCAATTTAATTAGAAAACTGAAAAAAAATCAATTTTGGTTAACATTGAAATGAACATTTTTTGTTTACTTTTATGTTCAGCCACTGAA
This sequence comes from Trachemys scripta elegans, assembly GCF_013100865.1. Taxonomy (NCBI): domain Eukaryota; kingdom Metazoa; phylum Chordata; order Testudines; family Emydidae; genus Trachemys; species Trachemys scripta. The sequence goes on along the minus strand of NC_048298.1, from coordinate 242,766,122 downwards.
GCAAGAAATCAGTTATTAACTCAACTCTACTACTAAGTGATTTAGGGGCTTTTGAAAATGTTACCCTCAGTATTGATCCTTGTGGTACTCCATTATTAACCTCTACTATTTGCTTCCTACTTTACCCATTTTAATCAACTTGGCTGCTCACCTTGTGGCTATCAAATTTTCTTAAATAGCCTATCATAAGAAACTTCAACAGAAGCCATTTGAAAAGCTGTACAAGTTACGTCTACCAGTCTCCCTGTAGTTAGCTATTTCAGAGAATTCCAAAAAAAAAAGAAAAAAAAAAGGGGGTGGGGAGGGGGAAGCATGATATACCTTTACAAAAACCATTATGGTTTTTACCTCTCCAGTTATACTCTTCTAGGTGCTTTGTAACAACTAAACCAGCCTCACTCATTGGTGAAAGATCACCACTGATAGCTTCACTCAACTGGGGAGGGAAGAAGCAAGCCTTTCTGGTCTTGACTAAGGACAGCTGTAGGACACTGCTATCTTCATCTTCAGTTGTCTGACAACCTGCTTTGAGTCCTCAATGTGTACAAACCCTGCACCAGGCAAGACATGGTAGGAGTTAAGGAGCAGGTTTGGGCTCAGGTAGCCCCACCTTGCTGTGCCTGTGAGGCAAGACAGTCTTGGAGAAGGAGCCTTGAAAGGAAGAAGCCCAGTTTAGAATGGTCAGAGCAGTGAAAAATGCCTTTAAAATGAGGCGGTGGATATAAAGATCACTCTAAGTAAACAGGAATTCAAAAGTTTGTTTAAAAGAGAATTTAAGAAGGAATGGCAAGAACTATGGACCAAAGAGAAAAAAGGATGATGAGGTCTACAAAATATGTCCTAAACTTCAGGACAATGTTTTACCTCATAGTTTTGATATAAGAAGCGAAGTATCTATATTTAGAGTGCAAACAGGTCGCTGTGACCTGAGTGGAATTTATGTCTACTAAACAGGCAGAAAGATGGGTTGTGAGAAATATGCAAAGTTAAAGAAACAGTTGGGCATCTGCTATGGCAATGCAGGGACAATTTTACAGAACTACAGGTTCTTTATGAAGAACTGAGATGCCTCAAGGTGAAAGAATATATTCTGAAAGGACTGATGAGAGTACCAGGAATGGGGGTAGCATTTAAAAAGCATTACTGTGCTTTTTTAAGGATACAGGACAGAGTGAGAGGATATAGATTTTGATTAAGTGAAAACTGCTGTTGGTGGAGAAAGAAAGAAAGAAAGAAAGAAAGAAAGAAAGAAAGAAAGAAAGAAAGAAAGAAAGAAAGAAAGAAAGAAAACAAACCCTGTGAGGTGGACAGACCTCTCCCCACTAGCTACCAGGTGGGAGACACCAGTAAGAGGAGACTGGCTTGATGAAGCTCCTGAACATGGGGACTAGTTTGGGGGAAAGAAGCCAGTTGAAGAAAAGGTGAACTGAGGCCCTACAGCCAGCCCAAGTTACAAGGCCAGCTCCTGGGAGGAGAGCTGGGGGACCCCTTGAGGAGAGTAACAGAGGGACTGCCTGACCCATAACCCCAGCTCCAGGGGGAGTACTGTAGGGGCAACAGAAAGACTATCTGAAACACAAGAGAGGCTGGGAGCAGTTTTGCAGAAGCTCCTCAGTTACCAGCTGGGAAGAACCTCTAAGGAGCCATAAATCCACAGCTGGAATAGTGGTGTTCACTCCCCACCCCTCAGCCACCTGAAACAGAGTCCCTGGGCTGGAAACCAGAGGCGATGGTGGACCTGGGTTCCCTTACTGCTCTCCCAGACCAAGGGGAAAAAGGCATGCTTCCAGACTGAAGAGGTCAAGAACAATGAAAACCAGATGGGGGCCAAGAGCCTGGCATAGAGGCTACTAGATTTGGGGGGGGGTTGTGTCTTTTTGGACTAGACTCTGAATTACCCTAAAAGAGGCAAGAGTCAAAAATGATCTGGCTAGCAGGCCAAGGCAAAAGGCAAAGGGGAGCACTAGTGGGCCTGGACAGACCATCAACAGAAATATAATGGGGAAAAATCCTGCAATGCCACACCTAACCTTGAAGAGGCTCCCTGGCTGAGGAGTCACTTTGTCACAAGTTGAATACATTGAATCTTACATTTCTCTGTCTATGCAGGTGAACACTGTTTCATAATGGGAAGGGGAAAATTCATGCTGTTCTTTGGTTGAGATTCACCAAATCTGTCTGATGGAACTTCTGTCTGCTCTGGATAAACTTTTGACTACTTATGAAATGGTTACTTCTTATAATTAGTGACTATTTGTGAAATAGTTAATAAAATCCCATGGCTACATTATTGCAGGTAATTTGTAAAACTTGCTTGTATTAAATGTTATTGCCTACACTACCCAAAAGGAAGCAGTAATAACACCCTGACTCAAAAACCTGTCTTCTGCTGAAGGGCCAAGATTTTCACAAGTGGGTAGTGATTTTGTATGCCTCAGTTTTGGGGGTACTGAACTTGACACTCCTTTAAAATGATCAGAGGTGGGTGTCAGCACTCTGAAAATTAGGCCCCTTTAAGTGTCTCAAGTTGAGCATGCAACAGTTGAGGGACCCAAAATCACTAATCACTTTTGAAAATCTTGGCCGAACTTATCGTGAACCATTTCATTTGGGGGGAAGGTTTTGGAGTTATTTTCCAGGTACATTTAGATTTCTCCTGGATCCCATAATTTTGGCTGTAAGCCTGGGATAGAGTAGAAAATGTTTTTTGGTTGATGATCTCCTTCTGGCAATGGAGAATAATCGGGAAGTTCATTGGGTTTTCCTGTCAATATTTGGAGCATACATATTCATGAAATGATTGTAGATCTTATTGCAAATGTCCATAGAAAGTAGAAACTGTCCCAATTTGTGAAATTTTGATCCAGCTTCTCTAAGTCTGTCTCTAATTGAAAAAAAAAAAAGGAAAAAGCAAAAAGCAAAAGAAACATCTCACTGATTTTAAGCTTGAAGATTCTAAAGCTTACTGAGAAGTTCAAGGTGCCGAAGATCCTTAAACAGATAGCGTTTCTTAAAGATTCAGCTTTATGAGGATGACTTCACTACAATATCATCACAAACGAAGAAAATTTTTCTAAAAAAATTATACAAGCCATAAAAATACTAGTGGCTGTTAATGTGGGATTTAGGTATATTGGTTAGTGGTAGGGTGACCAGACGTCCCGTTTTTAAAGGGACAGTCCCATATTTAAGCCCTCTTGCATATGTCCCGACTTTTTCTTAAAAACGGGCAAATTGTCCTGTATTTTCTGTCTCCCCCACATCAGTACTACCAGGTTCTGCTGCTGGCTGGATCCCTGCTCGCCAGCAACCCACCCACCACCAGTGAGTGGGGGGATCCAGAGGCCAACAATGGGAGTGGGTGTACAAGGCTGGGGGTGGGGCAAAGCTGCAGCTCATGGGGATGGCCGCTCTCCCTGCTGGTCTGTCAGTGCAGCCCCCACTGCATGCTGGCACTTGGCCAGCAGGGTCCCGCCCCCCATCCCATTTCCAGACGTCACTGTATGCACGCTGCGAACTCTGATGGCTGGGGAGTGAGGGCAGGTGCAAGGCGGTGGCCGATTACATGTCCCTTCTCCTGCCCACCCAACGGCCCTTTACATGCTCCCCCTCTCACTGTCCTCTCCCTGCTTTGCTCTGTCACCTCCCCTACCCAGCCCCGCTACTCCTCCATATCTCCCACAACAGGGCACGTCCCACTCCTAGTGTTGTGCAGAGAACCAGCCCCTGGTCAGAGCGCTCAGCTCACCAACAGCCTGGCCCGCAGGCTCCTTCCTTCCCCCACTGCCTCGGGCTGCACTGGTGCCCCGGGAAAGCCCAAGATTCTCTGGCCCGGGGCGCTGGCCAGGAGGAGCCGAGCCCTGTGTGTGCCAAAGCTCCGCAAAGAAATGGCACAGGGAAACCTCTCTGACCCTAAGCTCTGGAGTCCGGGTGAAGCAATTTCCAGCCTGTTCGTTCCCCAACGCTGCAGACTCCATAGCAGCCCCCCAGGCAGAAGCTTAGCACCCTCTTCATCTGCCCCCCCCCGCCCTGATCCTGCCCCCAGGGAGTGCGGGGCTGCTCCATCCCCTAGGCACCCTCCCCTGCTGAGCCACCTCTCTGGCCGGGTTCTCTGAAGCCCCTGCAGTCGGTTCCCTGGGCCCTGGTGCACAATGCATCCTTAGGGCTTAACCCCTTCCTGCCCATGCTGTAGCCAGGGGGACAGGAGGAGGCTGAGTTATGGCGGTGGCCAGCAGCAGCCTGGAGGTGTTAGCTGCCTTTCCTTTTGACACTGTGCGGGCAGGAAGGGACAAGCTGCTTCCAGCCACAGGGGAGGGGGGATGAGGTACGGGGGAAGAGATGAGCTCTGCAAAGACATGGGCCAGGTCATCCCTCCCCCATCTCCCCTATGGCTGGAAGCAGCTCCCGTCCCTTCCCTCCCACAGAGTGCCAAAAGGTTGCAGCTGGCCACAATCTGGGGAGGGAGGGCATATGACCTTGCGTGCCCCCCCTCCATGTGTTGCTTCGGGAAGCATTCCGCGGGCCCAGCTAGGCATGGAGGGTGGAGAGAGCCAGGCAGGGAGGGTCGGGTCAGTCAGTCGGTCACCATCCCCGCCCCCAAGTGAGAGGGGGTATGGGAGTGTGTGTGTGTGTCACCTCCCCCCCCCGTGTGTGTGTGGGGGGGGTAGGGGTGTGTGTGTCACCCCTCCCTGTGTGAACCCTAAAGCCTTAAAGATAATGTAAATAAAAATAATCCAACTACACAGTATTTCTTTTTAATGGGCTCAGTCAACTTGATGTTAATTTGAACCTTTGTACTGTATAGTTCTCATTGATTGCCATTGACCTCACTTGAATATGGGAAATTTTACCATGTGTCCCGTATTCAGCATAGGAAATATGGTCACTCTAGTGAGAGGACATCCTGGAGGGACCATTATTTTCTCTCACCATACTCACAAAATATTGACATCAATGGGACTTAAGCACATGAATAAAGTTAATCACATGTTTAGGTGTTGGGATGAATAGGGATGAAATTACTCGTGTTTAAATTTAGCTCAGTGCTTTGCTGAACTGGGGTCAACATACTCAGCATCTTTCAGGATTGAGCTTACAGAGCTTTACATATTCTAAGGGCTGTACAAACTTTGATGTATTTCATACATACTGGGCCAAATTCAGCACTGATTTACTCTCTGCAACCTAACAGAAATCAATGGGATTGTTAGATGCCTAAACTGCTTAAGTGCCTAAAATACAACCCTAGGTCCATTAGGCTCATTTGTCATGGAAGCTACAGTAATGTGTCATTATCTTCTGTCACACCCCAAACACTACTTACTCTTCCTTATGACACTGTGAATATTTGAAATATAAATACCCTAGTCACTGTTTTATTTAATTCTTTTTTTAATTGTTTAGGCACCCATAGCTTGTGAACAGTTACAGACAAAAGAAACGGGGCAGGTCATCAATTTCTGGATACAGTGAATCACTGTTTACAGTATCAGTAGAAATGCCTGGAAGACATGTAGTTTGACTTGAACATTTGCTGTGCTCTATAGCGTGTGAAGCATTATTAGTCATCTTTTTATTTAGGAAACATTACTGGAGCACACTATTGTTAAGTATATAACAGTGACATCTGAAACACCTATTTCAATATTAACCTCATCCCAGCTGCAGGAAATTCCAAAGAATTTCTATTCAAATCCATAGATTGCCAGGAAGAGCCCTCCCAGACATTGTATATCTAGCTGCACTGGAGGACCATGATCCCTGTGTCATTCAGCAGTAAGGAGGTTAATCCTATACAATTTTTTTTATGATAAAGTAGATATGAACTAACTATTTTCTTGGCATAATTATCTAACAAATGCAAAGCTTGACATTTATATACAGCCTTACAGCAGAGGATCTCAAGGCACTTTACAGACGCTAATTATGCTTCACAATTTAACCCTATGACAAGTGGGAACAATATTTACTAACAAGAACTCAGTCACTACCAACAATTATCACATTGTGGTACCTGAGATATTGCAGAACTAATCTCCTTTTCTTGATTGTTGTGGTGTGGGAACAGTTTGCAAAGTTGGCTGTTGTAATGAGGGCCATGATACGTAAAGCACTGTGACCTGTACCACAGATACCTGGGAGTTAGAAGTCCTGGCTCTGCACTATCAGTGTAAGCAGGCATAGCGTCCTTGATCTTAATAATACTTAAGTTGCACAATAAAGGCCAGATCATGGCCTGCCTTAGGAGCCCACGCAGGAAAGTAAGAGGGTTTAAGTGATGCCTTATTTTCCTGGGCCTATCACCCTTAAGGCAGGTAGCAGTGCAGCAGAAAAGTAAACTCAAAAGAGCCTCTACTCTCCCTCCAGTTCAGCTGAACAGGTGTGTGGGGTCAGACTGTGTGGGGTTAGAGACTGGGTGGAGTTTTGTCTCCATACAACCCGCAATGCAATATGCTGAACAAGCTGGGGACATACACTGCACCGGGTAGAGGGCTGACATAGGGTCTGTGTCCCCCTTGACCAAATGGGAGAGAAATGGGAGGCAGTTTGTGTCTCTCTGAATCACAATCTGATTCTCCATCTGCTCCTGGGGCAGCACCACAACACACTGCCCCATATTCAGGGCTTATGGCAAAGCCACAGTTCAGCCCTACATTAATTTGGCCACTCAGCAGTGACATGCTGCAAATCACATTTATTCATAATTAGCCACAGATTTTGAGAGCTCAACTTGAGACACCATTAGCCTGATTTTTGAGGTGCTGAGCTTCCGCTGCTCCCTTTTAATTCAACTGCAATTGTGGGTGCTCGGTACATCTGGAACCCTAAATGTAAAGTGCAGCATTCAGAACTTAAAGTACAGAAAATCTATCACTACTTTGGAAAATATTGGCCTTAATCTCTCTGTCTTTGTGCTGTCATCTGTGAAATGAAATACTGACATACCTGACAGGTATAGGTGGTCAAAGTTATTTGAACAAACTTTTTTTCATCAAATTGCCTTTTCTAAAAAAAACCTCCAGATTTTATGTGAGAAGTTTTATTTTATTCCTCCCCCCCCAAAAAAAATCATCCCTTTATTATGAAACTCAAGAGAAAAAAAGTATCTTGGTTTTCATTTTTTCCATCCCTTTCTTTTTCCTTTGCCTTGTCCAGTGGCAAAATGGAAAAAAAGGGCAGCGGACTGGAAGGGAGAGAAAAGAGGAAAAACCAGAGCCATAAAACACCAAAATTTTCTATATATTTTTTTCAAATAAATGAAAAATTGTTACATTTCAAAACCTGCAGAACGTTATTTTGAAATTTTCAAACATTTTCACAGAACCTCTACCACTTGGCAACTGGAATTAATAGTGGGAAAGTTGTGAAGTGAAACTAATTCAGGTCTGTAAAACATTATGCGATCCTCAGCTGGAACTCACTTTATAAAGTAAGTGCAAATTATTGTCACTGTGACGTGGTGTATAAACTCTGTACTAGAAATGTAGGGGTTAAAGGTGGAAATGAAGCTTAAAAGGAAGCCAGGAAGCTCAGAAGAGGGCTGACAAGGCAGGGAGAAGGACCTGCCCTGGGAGCTCCTGAGAAGGGATTCCGGGCAGTTCCTCTGGGAAAAGAGGAGCCTACCTGCTAGGTCCACACAGACTAAATGAGCAGTCGATACCTTTTCTTCAGTACCTTTTGCTACAGCCTGCAAATTCTGGCCTATAGAGTTGGGGGAGGGGGAGGAAGTGGCTAAGGGAGGGCAGCCGTAGGGCCCTGTGCTGGAGTCCAGTGGAGTGGAAGGCCTGGGTCCTCTACCAACTCCTCTTTTCATTAAGGAGGAACTGAGCCCCTAACCACTAGTGACGTGTCTATCAAGTGCCAACCATCACAATCACTAGTTTACAGACAACAAAGGTAGGGCGCAGTGAAGCCAGAAGTCAGCTTGTGCTTGAAACCTGCATAAGTGCCTAACAGAGGGGGGGGAACACAAACCTTGTTTCTCACCATCTTATTTCTCTTATGCAAGGGTCTGGCACAAGGGATTCCTTGCACCAGGAAAAAGGATTCATGCTTCTGTAGAGGCCCAGCATAAGGCATTTACACCACTTAAGTCCCATTTAAACCTTCAAAATAGGTCTTAAAATGGTGCATAGACCTTGTGCTGATCTCTGCGCAAGTGCAAATCCCACCTCCTGAGTGCAAGGACACCACATTGTGAGGGTTACCCCAGGCATCACTCAGTGGTCCCATCCCCCTCTGCACTGGCCAGAAGAGCTGGCTACACATAAAGAAGACAGCTTCTCTCTCAGGGTGGCATAGTGATTGAACTCCTGGGAGCTCCAAAGGGATCACCACATCCCAGAGTTTTTGCTGGTGCACTGAAGCGTCATACCACCTGTTATTGCAATACTTCCTACCACTGCCATAATCTAGCCCTAAGTGTGTTGCTTATAACCACCCAGCAAGTCAGTGGTGGAGCCAGAAACAAAATCCAGGCCTCTATTTCCAGTTCCTTCCTGTAACCACTAGACTACTCTTCTCTTCCTTGTATTTCTGGTTTTTTTTAATCATACAACAAGTAAGGTGTTTATTTCAAGGTGCATAATTTTTATAACCTTTTTCTTTGTTGCCCTGCTAATGTCTGAGGAGGAATAACCTTCATTTACAAACCAGTATTGGCTTAAAAAACAGGGTATTGCCAGTTTTCCTCAAATTAGCATTCACTTCATGTTTTTTTTCCCCCTGACTGAAGGAATTGCCTACACCCCTGCTCACCATGGCAACTGAAGAATCTAGCAGCAGACCCAGGATGGGCGGGGAAGCTTGAAAATATCCCCAATGCTAAAATTGGTTTTGTTTTCACAGCAACACACTGTGCAATTGAAGGAGAAAGGGAGAGAGAGCTACCTATACTTCAATTGGAATCACCCAGCAAGGGAGGAGGAGAAAGAAGGAAGCATGTGTGTTTGTGTATATGTTATACTGGAGCATGTTGAGATTGGAGGGCATTTTACTTTCAAAGTATGTTTTTGTGCATGTGGGGAATGAAGGGTTGACCATGTGTTAGTGCATGTCTGCCTAGGGGCTGTAATTGGGAGTGTGTTAGTGCATGTCAGTGTCTGACTATCTTTATATGAGGAAGATGAATCTGACTATGTGAGTGTATTTGGGTGAAAGCATATTGTTGTGTATACTGCTTCATGCAATTGAACATAACTGTGCTGACAGTATTTATGAGCACATCTACGCATGGGGAGGGAAGTGGATAAAAAATCTTGGTTGCAACTAGTGTGAGGACAAGAAAAGGTTCTGGCTTTGCAGATTAACCACATATCAGGGACATCAGCCCAATGAGCTACACCCAATTACATCAGCAGAAAATGTGGTCCTCTTAATATTGTGTTATACAGATCATTAAACAAAAGGGATATTGGAATATTACTCATTACTTTGCCCTAACATTTTAAATTAATCATAAAATAAAATAATCATGAAGTATTAAAAAAACAAAGCAAGTGATAAGTATGTGTATTAGCAGACTAAAACACAACAAAAATATACACCCCGAATCAGAGGGGGGCTCAGTGGCAAAACTCACTGGTCCCAAAGAAGTTAGGCTATGGCAAATCTCCCTTAGCTTCAGTGGGGCCAGTGTTTCTTCTATACAGGGTCAGTGCAACCATTTAGGAGACCTAGGCGGTCTCCTAGGGCACTAGGATTTGGGGGGCGGTGTTTTCTTCGGCAGCAACCGTGGCGGCCAGATCTTCGGCCGCCCCGGTTGCCGCCTGCATTTCGGCGGAGGGAGCTGGGACAGGGGAGCGTGGGAAGGGCTGCCTGCAGCAAATAAGGGGGGCGGGAGGGGGTGGGACGCAGGGGAACTCCCCGCCCCAGCTCACCCCTGCCCTGCTTCTTCCCCGAGCACGCCATGGCTGCTTCACGTCTCCCACCTCCCAGGCTTGCAGCGCCTAAGCTGATTGGCTCCGCAAGCCTGGGAGGTGGGAGAAGTGAAGCAGCGATGGTGTGCTCGGGGTGGAGGCGGAGCAGGGGTGAGCTGGGGCGGGGGGGGGTGCCTCAGGGAGGAGGGGGGAGCTGCTGTGGGGGGGGCACCTCAGGGCGGGGGCTCGGAGATGGCGGGGGAGGCGCAAGATGGAAGTTTTGCCTAGGGCGCGAAACATCCTTGCACCGGCCCTGCTTCTATATGAATAAGGAAGTCAGTCTGACCTACATTAACCTAATCACAACAGACAAGCTCATTGCAAACTTTTCTTTTCTCTGTAAAACTCATTAAATAATCTATCATTCTTATTGAAAGTACATTGTTTGAAATAACCTTCCTTGTTTGCAGGGCTGGCTCCAGGCATCAGCTTGCCAAGCAGGTGCTTGGGAAGGCCACTCTGGAGAGGGGAGGCACGTCCAGCTATTCGGTGGCAATTCGGAGGATGGTCCCTCACTCCCGCTTGGAGTGAAGGACCTCCCACCAAATTGCAGCCGCAGATCACAATCGCAGCTTTTTTTTTTATTTTATTTTATTTTTTGCGCCACTTGGGGCGGCAAAAACCCTGGAGCCGGCCCTGCTTGTTTGCCAGGGATGAGTTGCAACTGATCACATGAAAACATGGAATAAAGTTCTAAAATGATTTTCCTCCATGTTTTATAGGTGTTATGCTCATGGCATACACACAGAGAAATTAGATAAAAACATAAATAACGGTGGCAATGTAACACTACTTTATTCTTCGGAATTCAGAACGATCACACACAAGAACCCCAAAACCGACAGAGACAAAGCAGGCTGCTCCCTGAAACAGAGACACAACTCATCCCACCTTATGCCAGGCTGGCAGGCTGCAGAATTGACTGCTCCGAGCCCCAGACCGTATGCTTTCCTACAAAGCTTCATTGCCTGCAAGCAGGGCCAGGAAAACCCTTGAAATTTAAAGTGGCATCTCAAAAAAACAACTAAAGCGGGCATTTTTAATAGAAAGTAAAGGAAAAAGAAATGATTTTAAAAATCTAATAAATATTCTATAATAATTTAAATGATCAGCAATGCGTTCAGTTGTAATGAATACTCATCACTGTTACTCCTGCTGGTAATATTCGCTCCTACTCAACTACTTAACTCAAGGCTACATTGCGCTGAACTTCAAAAACAGGTTTCTGAGCATTAGACAGTGCATTTATTATCATAAACAGCTGTAGCATGTGAGCATGCATATGTACTAAATTAAGCAAGGTGCTATCGCCTAGGTTTCTTATTTATAGGTACACTTTGAGGGAAGTTATTTATTTAGATCCTTTTAAGTGAATGATATCGAGGAGGGCAGCTTCAGTTCAACTAAACAAACAGTATAAGCCAAAGCCTCAGCTCACATAAATCAGCATAGCTCCACAGAAGCCAATGGAGCAACACACCCCAGCTGAGGAGCTGGCCAGAAAACATTACAACCTTTGTACAGAGTGAGCTAATATCCCAAGAGAATTAAACTCTTAGCATTCACCTTTTCAATATTATTATCCCCATCTTATCGTCAAATCACATCTGATTAAGAGGCTTCGGTATGATATCGTACTTTTTTTGTGGAAAAGAAAAAAACACATTAACATGATCTGAGGTTCTGAGACAACCAAAACAGCTGAATATTTTCTCAAAACAAAGCTCAGGCAGTTAACCTATATGTTCAGTTCTCATGACATTTCAGAGTTTTATGAGAGATTGGGGGTGGGGGATTGTTGTGGTTTGGTTGGTGGTTTTTTGCCCATAAAAAATGCATAGTCATAGCCATTATATTGCCAGCTAGTTCTGCTCCATTTTTATTTGCTGATTTAAAAAGTGAAATTTCTCCTGAAAGTCTTTGGATTTCTTCTTGGAGTCTGTGCCAAATAACAAAGGCTACGTCTACACTACGGGGGGGTGTGTGCGGTCAATTTCAGATACGTAAATTCAGCTACGGGAATAGCGTAGCTGAATTCGACGTATCTGATCCATCCGACTTACCCCACTGTGAGGACGGCAGCAAATGGACCGCCGCAGCTCCCCCGTCAACGGCGCTTACTCTGGGCTGGTGGAGTACGCGCGTCGATTCGGGGATCGATTATCGCGTTCCAACGAGATGCGATAAATCGATCCCCGAGAGATAGATCCGATCCGGGCGGGTAGTGAAGACCAGCCTTCATTTCAGAGAGCTACAGGAAAAGCTTCATTATTATGGTTTGGGAAGGGCCACCACACTACTATAGTGTTATGTTTTATGGCATATAAACAGAGAAGTTAAATACTCTTGCTGGAAGGTTGTAATGTAGCACTACTTTATTTCTTAGAATTCAGAAGGATAACACATAAGAACTCCAAAACCGAGAGAGACGAAGCAGGCTTCTCCCTAAAACAGAGAGGTCCAACTCACCACACCTTATTCTAGGCTATCTATCTGCTGACTGACAGCTGCTAGACAAAGACCACATACCCCCCAATAGTGCCCCATAGCCTGCAAGCAGGATGAGGTAAAAGTCTGAAATGTAAAATAGTAGCGTACAATTTGAATACAGTTTTAAATATACAACTTATAGTGAAATCTAATTTTTGTTTGTTCTGTGCTGCCTGAGGCTATTGTTAGGTGGAAGGAGGGAGGCATAGGTATGGTGAGCTGAACTTAGCTGTACAGGTCCAACAATCACATGCAATCTGTTTCTTACCGGATAACAGAACTGTCAGAAACAGATACTCTCCGCAAGCATCTACCATCATTAACTGTAATGCCTTGCCTGGCACTTGGAAGATACTTTTCAACAGAGTTAATGGGCGCCCTGCAAAGTTTGCCCAAGAAGATAAGTGCTGATATTGGCAGATGAGCTGTGTCTTATGAGATCACTTCCAGGAAACCTGGTGGCTATTCTGGAATCCTGGAAAATATGCCATGTAAATACCAGCTAAGTGGGAAAAGGCCTTTTTTGAATAAAACTGCCATCTGTCTGTTTCTCCCTGTAGCTGAATCATGTCTGACTTTCTCCCTTCTCTCTTTCATTCACCTTCCTCCAGGATTTGGTGGCCATGAATTGCACCAGATCAATCAGGGTAATTTACTCGGACTACCTACAGATACATATGTGGGTACTACATGTGTGGTGGGAAGCACTGACAAATGTACCTGAACTTATTTAAGGGATCTAGGTGCTTTTAACCTTCAGGGTATTTTTAGTTTGCCTGTACTGGGTGGAATGTGAAATTAGAGGCATTTTGGGTTGAGGTCTAGAGGCAGGGGAAATCTCCAAGATGTGCCAGAGATTGATCCCTTCCCCTTTTACCCAGGGGGATGGGTGGGGGAGATACTGATGGCTTCCTCTTTATCTCCTTTGAGTTTGGGTGTCATGGAAAAGAGGCACATGCCAAAGGAGCTGAGATAAGGGAAGAAGACAACTACTTTATGTTCATTTCAGTGGTCTCTCTGTCCCACTGCTGATACAAACCATGGAATGGCTGCTGAGTCATTTCAGGTGCAATGCCCATTCCTTATTAGAGTTTGTAATTACAGTTTTTGAAGAACCAAAGAACCCAGAGGAAAACTTATTTCCAAACCACATGTTCCTTTGAACAGCACAAAATGAGTAGGCCAAGCTGGCCAGCCTCAGAAAAGGAAGAAGGCAGGGAAGTGTGGCTGTCTGAGAAAGGAGCATGCTGAACAAGGAGGCTTGTCTTGGGGTTTTTTCGATCCTAAACAGCAAAGAACCAAGGGAGAGGCTGTGGATAAAATGGCTGGATGCTGTGATGACGTAGGAGGCCACAGGAGGGATCTGCAGGGCATACAGAGAGTGGAGGAGAATGCTGGAGCAGGCCAAGAAGAGGGAAACATTTCTGCAAAGATATCGCACACAAAAATCACAAAAATCTGTGATATCTTAAAAAAAATCGATTTTTTTTCAGCCAGACCTACTATAAGGTCAAAGGCAGCTTATCAGGCAGTGGTCAGAAAGCCCTGCCTGAGCCAGGAGTAACAGTTCTCTCCTGTGAGGAAGTTGTCCATTCAGCCTAAAGCTATCCAAGGGATAGGGGGATTGGCCACCATTCAATGAGCCAGATGACAAAAGATGAGAATTCAGGACGTGTTTGATATTTACTGTATTTTTACACCGTAAACAATATCTGAAATGTGTATCCTCTTCCCATTGCTTTCCCTCCTGCATCCTAGACCTCAGGCTAACACCTTCCAGAGCATTACTTCAGTTCTGTCCCTTCTAACTAAACAAGAGTCCATTACATAAGTGCTTCCCATTGTCAGCTGGCAGCCTCATGGCTTATCACTTTCTTCTTGAACAGAAGCCGCAGTCACTTCAGTGAGAGGGGAGACAGCCAGATGGTTAGCTCTGTTAGCAATGTCCTTGCAGCATGTAACTATTTTCCTTCTGCCAGATGAGAGGAGATTGCTGACATTATCCTCTTTTTTCCTTTACAGCCAGGGCCATTTGCTCAGGGGTAGTCACAAGAGTCAACGTTAGCCAGGAACTCTGGTAGTAAGTGTTATCCAATCCTGGAAGGTGTGAACCAAGGACAGAAGAGGAATGAATGGTCAATCTGGTGAGTATTGACTAAAAAGTGTAGCTGATTGTTTGACTACACCCGCGGTTCATGCTTAAAAATATTCAAGAGACCAAATAACCAAACTTAGCTAAATTTATCATCTAACAACAAAACAGTACAACATGAAAAGGAGATTATATATATATCCTCCTTCTGGGAAGCAAATTATTGAAGTGTGTTCACCTTACACAGAAGGTGTGCTTTGGAAATATACATTTAAACTAGCTGTACTTATAGTATGGTTTTAGAAGTTACAAACCTCTCTATATGTCACTAAAATACAACCCATCAGTTAATAACAGTTCCTTAACTTGTTTGGTTCTGTACTTCCCTTATATCTGTTTTGGATACTTCATGCCAAACCAGTTCGGTGCAGAATTACATCCCAACCTGTGCTAGGACACACTATTCATATATCTTGGCTTTGGCAGGCCTCCTATTTTCTAATGCCAAAGTTGACTTCAGCTTTGCAGAGTGCTGTGGGATACTTGACATGGGTGACCAGAATAGTGGGGAAAGCATAATATATTCAGTAAACATAACTTCCCAAAACATGCACACACACACACACATACTAATAGCAGGCACATAATACCTGTTAATGTGGTGTATACTATGCCTAACATATATGTATTGGCTAACATGAGGGAGGTTAGATCAGAACCATCCCCCATCCCTCGAGAATGTACAGGTATTATGATATTCAGATTTGGTTCTGGCCAGCTGCCATCTCATAGTGATGAGGAAATCTAATGTAATCTAAATCTACTTTCTGCCTTTTGTTTACTTCTTAATGAAGTTAAAAAATAAATCTAGTTTCAAGGTTCTGGGTTTTCTTCAAAGTGTTTCATTTTCCACTTTTCTTTATATAAAAAAGAAAATATCAGTTCTGATTTCTTTTTGGTGGAGGTTTTTCCCAAGATCCTTGAAAGACCTGGATGATGATATCACTGCTTGAAGTTGAAACTTGACTAACAGCTTTCCTAGTTCCAAGTAGAAGTGTGATAAAGGCAATATTGAATCTCAGCATCTCAAATTTAAATCTTGCTAAGATGTCACCGTTCAGCTTTTTCAAAGAACTTGCCACAGTCCTTCAGCAAAATGATGGAAGTCAGAACCTTGTATTTATAAATGTAAAAAACAAATAGTAAATAGTAATAAACAAAAACAAATAAGAAATTATTTTCTGAAAACAAAAGACCATCTTTAGAAATCATAAATGAGAATCAAGGGACAAACACCATTTTGTATGCTTTTTTTTGCAATACACATTTGTAACAAAGTCATCTTCAAGGGATATAACTAACTAAGAACATCTGCCTATATATGTTTTATAGGGAATAACAATGTCTCTTGGGTTGAGAAATGTGACCTCCAGTGGGCAATAATGTCCTTGCAGTGAAGTTTTGGACGTTATACTCACTTCTGAGAGTCCCTTTTGCTTTTTTCAAGCCTTGGGAACTAGTTATTCCCAATACTCTGATCCTCCATCTGCATCTCTATGTACAGTACATATTCTCTTTATTCTGATAAACATTCTCTATATAAATAACTATTTCTCTCTTGTATACATGTATATAATGTGTACACACACATATAATCACCACTGCAGATTATATATCATAATAGAGCAGGTAAAGTATTAGGTTGCTCTATATGTACTATAGTTTTCTTATTTTCATTTCTTTCTACAGACCCTATATTTACAAACATGTTCACTGAGTGCCATATGGACAAAACAGTTCCTGGTAAAATTTTGGACAACAATTAACATAAGCACTGCAGGAGATCCCAACTGTTAACCTCTAAACAGAAGTTAATCAAGAGCATATGTGTTTATTTATCTCAACATGCCCTTTTAATTAACAGCTCTGAAAGGTGTACTTGGTTATGACTATTTTGTTCTAATAAAACAGGGAAATTCTAAATAGGTTCAGTGAAGTTTCAGCTCAAAACATATTAAATAAGATATTTGTAGGGAAAAAAAATCTGCTAAGGAGTCAGTTCATCATGAATAACATTTATTCTGGCCTCAATTAATAGCAGAGATTAGACAGAGTAGTGAAGTTTATATTCAGATCTGGAATCAGATTCGAGTGCAACGTTCCCTGAAATGCAGAGTGCTTGGGTTTGGTGCTCCAGCTTGGTCCATTTTAGAAATGTTTGATTGTAAAGTTTGTATCTGTAGTCCAGAATTTCAAGAAGGGAAAGGAGCAAGATGTCAAATTCTGTGTTCTGGTTTGAGCCCATCGGTGACAGAACATAGGTCTGTGTTCACAGCCTACACACTATTGTCATCATTTTGGCACAAGGCAAGCCTTGTGAGGTATCACTTAAAAACTCATAATTTGCTGATCAATAATATCATGGCAAAATGCATGTAGTAGAGTTATATGTGAAGTTATAAACATAAACTGAGATCATGACTAAAAGTATGTTTCCTAGAGAAGTCTGTGAAATGGCCAAACCAGTTTCTCAAGACAAAGAGTAAGCTGTCTCAGCCAGGTATAAACAAGACTGATGGACCATTACCTGCTAAGTGGCCATTCTTTGTCAGGAAAGGGGGTGAAAAATCTATGTTTTAGCAAAGAGTTTTCTTCCACACAAACTGCCTGTCGCCTTCCTTCCAGCTGGAAATGCTTCTCAAACGGGGGACAGGAATATAAAAAGGAGTGACAAACACCCCAAGGCACACCCCCTCCATCACATTCATTGCACCTGAAGCAACAACAGAAGCCTTCATTGGACTCTGGGAGAAGGGGTCATTAAGATTGCTGAGAGCATGTGGTGAGAGAACTTTGCTTTGAATTTATCATAGTCTGTTGAGTTAGGCACCAGTAGCATTTTATTTTTATTTTTCTTGTATTTCTGATTTTTATGCCTCATTTCTTGTACTTAAAATCTATTTCTTGGTATTTAATAAACTTGTTTGATTGTTTTATTTCATCCGGTGTATTTAAATTGAAGTGTCTGGGCAACTCCATTTGTGGTGACAAGTTATTCTTTTAAAGAAATAATGGGCTTAATATAACATGTATTGTCCAGGAGAGGGCTGGGCAGTATAGCACATACATTTCTGGGGGAAATCTAAGACTGGAGGTGTCTTGGGGTCACCCGGAAGTATAACCAAAGTTGGTCAGAGCCAGAGTGTAACTCAAGGTATAGCTTGCATGCTGGAAGGCTGTTTGTGAATGGCCTAGGTGGGAGCTACTTCAGCAAAGCATTGTAAGACACTCAAGGTTGCAAGGTAGGGCTGACACAGCTGATCATTAGTCTAGACTGTACCCTGGTATGTCACACCATCTCTGAAAAATAACATGAAATTTGCTTTGAAAGCTGGAGTAAATAGCTGTGGTAGTTATCTGTCTGATGCGGAGGATTGAAAGGACAGTGACCGGAGGGTAGGGGGGTGAGAGACAAGCTACTCAGGAACCCAACACTTAAAAGGTGAACCAAATCAATTACAATGAGTATATGTAGTGTATATGCATAATATACAAATGTATCCAGAGATGTGCATTATGAATACACAAAATAACATAAAATGGCTTCTTGCTATTGGCTTTTTTTTAAATTCTAGCAAACATATTTTCCGTTGGTGTAAATCAAGGTAGCTTATTAATTTCAGTAAAGCAACATGGATTTACATAAGTTTATGATCTGGCCCTCTAAGTTAAAAAAACAAAAAAAAAAAGACCAAAAAAATAGGAGTCTTAGTGTTATTGCATTAGGTTGTGGAACTTCCTAGGCATCATGGAAATATTTTCCTCAAAGATGAATGTAATGTGAGTACTAAAGGATACATCCACCTCTCAGAAACATGGTTTGTTCCTTTATATGAGTTCCGACACCTATGCACATAATAAAACCCAGACCTTGGAAGACTATTAAAGGAATTGTGTTAATTTTTAAGGCCATGTAAAGATGGCAGGGTAAGGATGATAAAGTAAATGGTAAAGGCCCAGCAAATATGTAGAGCTTTTGGTACACATTTACAGCATAACGTATCAGTCTATTAGTAAAAAGACATTTTAACAGAAAAGCAACAACAACAACAACAATGCTGGTGTAGGCGCACAGGGTATTATTGAGTCTACTTGGCTGAGATCCTCTACTGCCTTACCTCAAGTGGATTGTTACACCAGAATGCACATTTGAAATGCAGTGAATATCAGGGCACTGCCAAGATGTAGTGAAGAGATACAACTTGCTGAAAATACTTACCAGAGGGGTCTTATGCCCTGGTAAAACTGCGCTGTGTTCAGCATTTACATATGTGGAAAACAGAAAAATGGAATTCTAATGTATCTCTGGCTTCACTGTAATACAGAAAAGGAGAAAATAAAACATATAATTAAAATATTTGTAAACTACAGCAGCATCAGAGTGACATGATACCTTAATGATTATTACATTGCATTTCCATGTGAGGGACTGAGGTATGAGACCCTGGGGTTTTTTGTGTTGTTTTTTTTTTTTTTTGCCTTCCTCTGCAGAATGGGCACGGGTCACTTTCAGGTTTAAACAAGTGTAAGTGGTGGATTCTCTGTAATGTGAAGTCTTTAAATCATGATTTGAGGACTTCAGTAACTCAGCCAGAGGTTAGGGGTCTATTACAGGAGTGTGTGGGTGAGGTTCTGTGGCCTGTAATATGCAGGAGATCAGACTAGATGATCATGATGGTTCCTGATGGCCTTAAAATCTATGAGTCTATGACTGGAGACCCCTGGATGTATTAGAAGTGACACTCACTCTCTAGGAGAGGGAATGAGCATTGGCAAATACAGCATAGTTGTGTTTTGAGCACCAGTTAAGATCAGCCCATGGCAGCATTTTCCTCAAAACATTCGCCCTTTTGGTTCTGCAAGGGAGATTAAAGCAGTGTTTCTCAAACTGGGGTCACTGCTTGTGTAGGAAAAGCCCCTGGAGGGCCAGGCCGGTTTGTTTACCTGCCCCGTCCGCAGGTCCGGCCGATCGCAGCTCCCCCTGGCCGCGGTTCACTGCTCCAGGCCAATGGGAGCTGCTGGAAGCGGCGCAGGCTGAGGGACTTACTGGCCGCTACTTCCAGCGGCTCCCATTGGCCTGGAGCAACGAACCGGGGCCAGTGGGAGCTGCGATCGGCCGGACCTGCGGACGGGGCAGG